>NC_081405.1:529590641-529945641 GCF_030272615.1 Cryptomeria japonica
TTCCAACTTCTCCAATTTTTCCTCCATTCATTTTTTCCACTGTTCCTGGTTAATTTCAACATTCTTCCCTTTTTCTTCTTGTTGTTTATCAGTTTTTCCAGCTTCTTGATTCCTTCATAAACCCACCTGTCAAAACCCATGCAAGCCTCAGATTGGTTTTTGAGTTTGTCCAAAATTATCCCCTCTCCATCTTTATCCTGATACCTGCTTGAATTCTCCTTGTCCTTCTCCTGCTCATTGAGAGGCTCAATGTTGATGTGACATGAGTGGGAATTAAAAATTGAGGGATAGTGATAAGCATGATTATGAGAGATTCTAGAACGATTAATTAGGTTGAGTGGGATTAGGAAAAGTGATTTGTAGGAATCACGTGAATAGGTTAATTAATTAAAATTAATTAACTGAGTGGGTTTAGAGGAAATAATTACTGGGGGGACTTTAGAAGAATAGGGGAATAATTAATTTATTTGATAAATTTATTATTGGATAATAGTGATGGAATTAATTAAGTGAGAATTAATTAACACTGAGAAGAATAAGGAAAACACAATTAAGTCAATTAATTATGTTGACACACTTAAATTAATTAAATATTGATTTTAGGTGTCTACATTTTGCCCCTCTTTGGTATAGCGTCGTGAAATGATGTTATATCAAAGAAGAATAAAACATAGTGGAAGAAAAGGATAAGGACTAGTAACATGATGCCCCAATCATGATATGAGGAAGCAATAGAATGATGAGGAGGAAGGATGATGAGGAAGCAGTGGTATGCCCCCTCAAGAGGACATGCGAGTTTGAAGAACACGGGTGTGCTCTCGAAAGGAATTAGAAGAATAGGTGATGAAAGGATGAAGAAAATGAAAGAGGGAACTAGGATGGGTTGGAGTGTTGTGAATGTAATGAGACAAAGAAATGATACATGGATTGGATTTATTGTTGAGCAAGTATAGAGAGAAAACCTAGATTTGATATTGCCATGGATAGTCTACACCACTGATTATAAGAACCAGGATGATATGAAGATCTGAGGCATGGACTGACGTTCAATCAAATAGGAATGCCTTGTACACAATCATGCAAGTGTTTATAAACACTAATGCAGGATTGTCGATTTGAACAAGGAAGACCTTCAAACACACCATTCCATGAAAACTATGCTCTGTTATACACCAGCCAAGACATACCAAGATATAGGATGATCAAGGCAGTCCTAAACAAGTATATTCCTGGGACACAAGATGAAAACAAAGCGAAAAGTTCAAGCATGCAAACAACATGCACATGACCAACTGACATCTCTTGCCAAGAGTAGGACATGGATTTGGATAAACTGCCAGACTAGGGAAGGAGACATCCCAATGGGCAGGTGATGGATTTGGATGAACTGCCAGACATGGGAAGGATTCATCCCGATGGGTAGAGCGATGGATTGATTGATGGATGACAAAATACAAGTTGGATGTACAAGATCTATAAATGAGAGGATTTCCACTTAGATTTGATTAGCGCAGTATGGATTGGGTGCTTGGATTAGGCACAAGTCAGTGAGAGCTCAGGTAGATGGGGAAAGCTCAGTTTGATGGATTGGATAGGATTGGAAGAAAGATAAATGATTAGATAGGATGAAAAAAGGGGGATGGATGATTGAGTGGGATTGGATTGGGGATGGGATTATTGATTAAATTGGAAGAGATGGAGAATATGATTGGATGAGATAGGATTGGATTAGAAATTGGATATGATGGGGTGGATTGGTGGATAGGATTTGATTGAGTGGGACCAATGACAAGGGAGAACCAGGGATTGGTAAGAGGATGGATGAATGGAAGGAGGGAGTTATTGTTTGGATAGATGGATCAAGTGGATGGATATCGATAGGAAATGGAGGACTAGAGGGTAGGGTGATGGAGACCCAAGGACTATGCTGCAAAGGAGTGCAATGGCCCACACTAGAGGTAGTGGAATTAAGGATGCAAGGATGGTGGATAAAGATGTATGAGGTGGAAAGATAATGTGTAATGGATATGGATGGTAGAGTATTAAGGCTTGAATGCTCCAAAGCATGCATGCATGTACCTTATTTTGCCTTTATATGATCAAGATGAAAAATAGGAATGAAGGATTCATTTTGATAGGATGAGGGATATGAGATGGAGGATATGGATAGGATAGTCAAGATCAAAGATAGGAAAGGATAATGGACTTAGATATGATGTAGATGGATGGGAGGATTGCATGGATGAAGCTTGCCCCCAAGTGTAGAGTGCAAGAGAAGGGAATTACACATGGAACTTGTTTGCCAAGTTTTCATCATGGTACTTACCCAAGGCGCCACAAGGAGTGGTTTTCACCATTGGATGAAATGATTTTTCTTTACTTTTTTATGATTTTTTTCTTGATTTTTTTGATTTTGAATTTTTAGAATAGTTTGGATGGATAAAGATGAGGATAAGTGGATATGGAAGATAGTGGATGCATGAAAGAGGAAGGGAGGAATCAAGCATCTAGTTCCATAGATGGTATCCCTTAGTATTTCTTTGAACTAGAGGTATGCTCATAGATGTTGGTAACAATAATTGGGGAGATGAAATGGATAGGGGATGAAAGATAAGGATTTGACTAATGGAATGGGATTGTGAAAAGTGGATGGTGGATAATGGATGGGGTTTTGAATAATTTATGGAAGATCAACATTAGCACACACCTTGAAGAGTGGTGGAGTAGTGGGGGAGAGTGTTTTGGATTATATGGGGGATAGAGTGTGGATTTTGGGACATGACGACCCAAAATAGAAGGGGATGATGGAGTTGGGATGGTGGATTATGGGACACAAGGACCCAAAATGGATTTTGAAGATGGAGGAGTGTTAGATGGAGGATTGGAGGACTTATGAATGGATGGAGCTTTTAGATTAGCAAGTTTGGATGCCAATTTTGATTTTGCTTTGGGATGCATTGCCTCTTTGGGAATCCACATAGTTTTTGATTTTTTATTTTGGGGCCTTTGTGGCCTTTTTGATTTTTCTCTCTTTCAGATCACATTTTTCTTTTGAGCATGTTGTTTTGAGGGGACATGTTGATCCTTTGATTTTTGTGGATTTTGAGTTGTATGATTTTTAGATTGGGCATCCAAATTGCTTCCAATAGCAATGGGATGGGTGCATGAGGATGAATTACTTAAGGATTTTATGGATGGTGGGATGATGGAAGGAGCCTGTTGGGAGGCATTCAATGATGTGTGCCTTTGTTGATCTTTCTTTAGGATTATTTGAGGTGAGAGGGTGGTGTATGGAGGGATGCAAGGACCCAAAATGGATGGAAGAAATGTAGGATTTAGCTTTGGAATATAGGGTCCCAAAATGGATGTGGATGACAGGGGATAACATGATTTTGATGTGTATGAAGGAAATTTGGATTTAGGAGGAATAGAGGATGTACCAACATCTTGAGCATTGGCTTGAGGACCCTTATTATTTTGGAAACAAGATGTGAGTCCATTTTGAGGGGGATGAGATGTGGAAGGAAGATTAGGATCTTTAGATGGATTGGGATCGTGACATGGAGATGAAGGGATACTTTGATCTTGACTAGGACGAGTATAATGAGATGGAGTGGGAGGGGTGATTGGATTATGAGATGGAAGAGGATCATGTGATGGAGGGAGAGGGTTGGACAGAGGAATCATATGATCATGAGAGGAAGTGGAGGGAATGCCATCATTAGATGGAGTAGAGGGAGATGCATCATGAGATGGAGAGGATTCTATGCTAGCATTCTTTGAAACAAGCTTTTGGCATGTTTGGATTTGTGGGGATTGTGTGATGGAGGAGGATATGAAAGCTTCAACTTGGGTGGATGGAGGAATGATGGTATCATGAAGTGTGGGGGATTGGATTTGTTTTGAGGTGGAGGTGATTGAGGTGGATGAAGGACTTAAGGAGATTTGGCCACTTTGCTTTGAGGTGAGGATTTTGTCTCCTTTGCTAGCATGTCTTGGATAAGATTATGGATAATGGATTTGGAGGATGTGGACAATATGGATTTTGGAGGATTAGGATTAGATGGCGAATTGGGATTAGATGAGGGATTGGGATTGGGATTGGATGGAGGATTAGGATAATGGATTGGGGAATTATGATTAATGCTTGGAGGAATATGGAGTAAAGGATTTGGATGGGGATTAGAGGTAATGAATGTGTTGTGAAAGGATGGGGATTGAGTTATGGATGAAGGTATATATGCAGATGAGGGATAATATGGAGATACAGATGAGGAATAAGATGGATTTCCCTTGTCGAAGGTAGAGGAAGGATAAGAGATATAGTATAGATTGGGATTAGGTGCAATGTGTTGAGGTGGATGAGGAATAAGATGGATTTCCCTTGTCGAAGGTAGAGGAAGGATAAGAGATATAATATAGATTGGGATTAGGTGCAATGTGTTGAGGTGAGATGGATGAAGGTATGATAGGTGGATGAGAGATTATGGGATTGACTTGGTAGGCAAGTTCGTGAACTTCCATGAGCATCTTCTCATACCAAGCTTTGAAATTTTGGGTAGTCATGTTGAGAATGAAGGATTAGATTGGTATTGGATGAATATGTTTTGGAGGAGAAAGATTATGAAGATGATGTTAAATGAAGATGAGGATTAGGACTTGGCTTGGAATGATGATGGATTAGATTTGATTGGATTTGATTGGATTGGATTTGGATTGGATTTGATTTGGATTGGAATTGATTTGATTGGATTTGATTGGATTGGTCCTTGGATTAGGACTTGGCTTGATTGGAATGAGTCCTTGGATTAGGACTTTATTTGATTGGAATGGGTCCTTGGATTAGAGCTTGATTGTATTGGATTGGATTTGATTTGATTAGATTAGATTGGATTGAATTTGAATTGGATTGGATTGGATTAGATTGGATTAAATTTGAATTGGATTGGACTGGATTTGACTAGATTGAATTTGAATTGGATTGGATTGGATTAGATTGGATTGAATTTGAATTGGATTGGATTGAATTAGATTGGATTGGATTGGATAAAACTGGAAGAAGTTATGGAAAACCCTAAAAATAGAGAAATGTGGGATTTCGGGCTTCAATAGGTAGAATTTGGGATAAGGTCTTCAAGGAAGGAAATGTACAAAATGAAATTGTGGGGGATCTAGTGAAGTTTGGAGGGAAATGGAGTAAAGACAAGGAAGATATGGCGAAAAAAAATAAAAAAATAAAATTGGTTTTTTGATTATTCATGCGGTTGCGTTGATTAGCAGACAGTTGCGTTAATGCACGAGCGGTCGCGCTAACAGACAAAGTAGAAATATAAAACAGATAACAGAAAAAAAAATGCAGTTGCGCTATTGCGCGAGCGCTCGCGTCAAAACAACAGGAGTTAGCGTCCGAAAAATTCAAATTCAAATTTTTAACAAAAAGCTCGCACTAGTCGCAAAGCAATCGCGTTGAAGCGACAATTGAAACCAAAAACATAACTAATCCAGTGCATTTTTTGGATTTTTTTATTAGATTTTACAAAACAGAGATAAAAGTGAGAAGAATGGAAAGAATGAAGAAGAGGAGATAGATGTATTTTCGCGGCAGTCGCGCTGAAGCACAATGAGGTGCCAGAAAAATTTGATGCGGTCACGCCGAAGCTGTGATGGTCGCACTGATCTAGCAAGCAGTCGCCCCAATGCGCGTGCGCTTGCGCTGAAGCGTGAACCTGTGAGAAGCCTTCACAAAAAAACTCAATTTTTTTGTTAAATTCGAGACGTGGGTCCCACCGGGTGTGCCAAAATGAAGAGGGGAAAATGAAATAAGAGGTCAAATGAACAAAATGACAATAAAATGGACAAGAAAACACTAAAACATCAAAATATCATTTATACCTTTGCTATTTTACCTCTCCCTTGAATTGAGCCTTCGGTGAAGTTGAATAACGCCTCTCTTCAACTTGATTGGATGGGCTCCTTCTTGATGGATGTGGAATGCTCTCCAAATGCTCAACAAGGTAAGTGAATTATTGGATTGGATTTGGATGATGGATAGAAGAATTTGATAATGGAGGATTATGAGGACATGATAAAAGGATGATTAGAAGAGGATGAGAGGAGAAAAGAGCAGCATAAGAATGCCATAGAAGATGATGATACTTTGTGAGGAGAAGAGGCTCCAATTTATAGATTGGAGGAGGCCAATGGAGGGCCAAGATTGATTTGATCATGAAGGGTTGAGATTGATTTGAAACAGAAGACATGGATCAATGGTTCCTTGGGAAAATAAACAGGAATATAAAATTCCCTGGAAAAAAGGGGGGAGAAATTTGAATTTCAAACATGAGGAATTCAAAATTCCAAAATAAGGATGCATTGAGGGATTCAAAGAAATTTGAATTTCTTTGAGAGGCTCAATGTTGATGTGACATGAGTGGGAATTGTAAAATTGAGGAATAATGATAAGCATGATTATGAGAGATTATAGAAGGATTAATTAGGTTGAGTGGGATTAGGAAAAATAATTTGTAGGAATCACATGAATAGGTTAATTAATTAAAATTAATTAATTGAGTGGGTTTAGAGGAAATAATTATTGGGGGGGACTTTAGAAGAATAGAGGAATAATTAATTTGTTTGATAAATTTATTATTGGACAATAGTGATGTAATTAATTAAGTGAGATTTAATTAACACTGAGAAGAATAAGAACAACACAATTAAGTCAATTAATTATGTTGACAGGCTTAAATTAATTAAATATTAATTTTAGGCGTCGATATATATATATATATATATATATATATATACATATACATATACATATACATATATATATATATACATATATGTATATATATATATATATATGTATATGTATATGTATATATATATATATACATATACATATTATGTATGTATATATATATATATATACATACATAATATGTATATGTATATGTATATATATATCTATATATCTATATATACATATGTGCATACATATATGTATATATATATGTGTGTGTACATACATACATACATACATGTACATACATATATATATACATATATATATGTATATGTATATGTATATACATATATATATATATACATATGTATATATACATATGTACATATGTATATATACATATGTACATATGTATATATACATATGTACATATGTATATATACATATGTACATATGTATATATACATATGTACATATGTATATATACATATGTACATATGTATATATACATATGTACATATGTATATATACATATGTACATATGTATATATACATATGTACATATGTATATATATATATATATATTTGGGTATATATGTATGTGCATATATATGTTTGTACGTATACATGTATATATATGCGTGTGACTATATATATGTTTATGTGTATACATATATATGTGTGTGTTAATATATATGTATGTGCGTATGTGCATATATAACTATATAATATATGTATCTATGTATATATGCATATATGTTTGTATGCATATCATGTGTGTGTGCACACACACACACACATGCATATATACCCTTAGAAACACACTTGGTAGAGGTGCGTCTCTTGTTGGGGTACCATGCATACAATAATATTTTCTTCATCTTCAATCGACAAAGGAGGGTGGAGAACCATTGGAAGGGAATTGGGGTTCTACCGATTGAAGATTATATATATATACTCTTCAACTACAATCGACGGAGGAGGGTGGAGAACCATTGGAAGGAAGTTGGGGTTCTACTGATTGAAGATTATTAATTGTGTTTAAATGTGCAACATAACAAATAGTGCTACATACATAACTTTCGCCTTCATGAATTGTCATTCTAACCCACCTTCATGCTTCAATATCTCTTAGATATGCATTGATACTGTTGTGCAACAATCTGATTTGAAAAAAGCTAGAAAGAAATAATAGAACAGGCTTTATTATGCACAACATAAAGAAGAAATCTCAAAAAAGCAATGATTCAAGCGACAAAACCAGAAAATGGTCTCCAATATGCTGCCATCATTACAAGATTTGGCTACAACACAATCTAAACCTGTTGCAATTGACCAAACATTATGTCTCAAACATGAAATCCATCCTCGGTCTGTCGTTCAACCCCATAAAATTGTGCTTCCTCATTCGATTGCACAACACAATCAATCCCATGTGCATCCTTTGCCTATGATTCAGCAAACAAACACACCTACCATTACTATAGTTGGACCAATGTCAAACCCTTTTAAGTCTATTGAATTTACACATACATTGGCTACTTTCCGAACAAGAATTGATAACTTATTGCAGCTACAAATGTGTGCAATCTGTAAAGAAAAGTATATTGGTATTCTTGTGAGATCAAATCAACCTAAGGTTATTTGCTCAAGATGCTATAGCGAAAAGGGTATTCATTGCTTTTCGATTGCAAACAATATGGATCTCGGTGAACAACCATTTGTTTTAAAAAGACTTTCACATATAGATGAAATGCTTATAGCAAGGGTTGCTCTTGTTTTGCAAGTTATCCATGCAAGAGGAGGTCAATACAAATATACATGACACACTATAAATTTCTTGTAGGACATTTCAGAAATAACAACTACTTTGCCACACAAATTGCAACACTTAGAAATACTTATTGTTCGAAGGACGAATTTGGAAGGAAAAATTTATGATTGTTGCATAAACAGATTCCATTTTATGGATGCATTAAATCATAAAATCCAGCATGACCAATACTACAATGATGTTATAATTGATTTTGCTACAACAAATTTATTGCCAGAAATAACTACTGATATATCAGATTTGTTGCATGGCTTTGAAGATTGCGTTGATTAGCCAACTATCCCGACAACTCAAGAGACACCATCTCATAATGATGGAGCTGAATTAGAGAGAACATCTTCATTTATTCCAAAGCTACCATGTTCAACACATGAACTAGATGCCATTAAGAAAATATTGCAGCTAGATAGGGATGACGACAATGTAATAGCTTGGCCTGAAATAACTTGCTCGCCCGTAAATGAATACAACACTGAAGGGTTGTTTGCTATGGCTTTCCCGACGTTGTTTCCAAATGGATCTGCACTGCCACTCCAACCAAGACCAAAACATGTTCATTGCATGAATATGCCTTACACTTAATTAGATATAATAACTAGATATTTGGACAACACGTTAGATTTAGGTATTACCTTTATAATATAATAACGAGACATCGATCACAATAATCAACTGCTATTTTCATAAGGACCAATTTGGAAGAATCTTTCCCAACTACTTTGCAAGCTTTGCACCAACAATTACAAGATACACCTTCTAATCAATTGCCAAAGCAATTGATGTGGTTTGCAGCTTCATTGCGAGGTACTCGAGCATATTGGAATAGATCTTGTAGAGATCACACTACAATGATATACCAATCGGGAACACCCACATTGTTTTTCACATTGAGTTCAACGGATACGAAATGGCTAGACCTACATAAATTGTTCTCAACAAACTCCTCTACAAATTTGCAATAGAAAAGGAAATAATTTATAGAAAATATTGTCCACAATCCTCACATAACAACATTATGCTTGCATTTTAGATTTGCAATATTTCACGAGGAGGTTATAGAAAAACTTTTGAAATCAAAAGACCATTGGTACAAGTATGAATGGCAACATCGTGGCTCATCACACATACATGGATTTGTGTGGTTGCCTAATGCACATGATATGGACAACATGGATTGGACTAATTATGATGACGTGCAGTCAACAAAGTCTTTCTTTGATAGGTATGTTACAACTTGGAATCCTTGCAACCATCTTGATCGAGGCAATAGACTCTATACTGCTTCAATGTTTGATCCATGCATGGCTGATACAAACCAAATTCTGTCTATTGACCCTTTTTCATATTATGAGGAGTTAGTTAATATTGTGCAGTGACATACAAAATGTTCTGAACATACTTGCTTGAAAAAAAAGGGTTCCACATTGTACTATCGGTACAAATCTCCATGGCCCAAACAAGAGATATCGACATTGATTATTGATAATGACCGCAAGTCGTGTTATCGACTAGCAAGAAATGATAGTCATTTAAATATTCACAAACTAATTATGCTTGCAATATGGCAAACACATGTCGATTGTCAGCCTATTTGTTCCAAAAAAGGCGTTCTCCAAAATATCTCTAAATATGCTTCCAAATTAGAACAGAAATCAGAAAGCTATGTTGACATGCTCAAAAAAATAGTTGTTGCAACTAATACTGAAGATATCATTTTATTGGCATATCAAAAATTCATGATGGGGATAGTTGTTGATTGTTAGAGTTATCTTGTATTAGCTAATAATTATTTATTTAATTATTAGTCTATTATACTCTACGCTTAAGCTAAACTTAGGTATTTAATTACATTGTAGCTATTTAATAATTATTCCAATTATTAAATACACTTTATCCCTTTAGGGTTGCAAATATCCTTTTATAAGGATTGTATTGTACTTTTTCATTAAATCGATTCCCTTTCTGAATGATAATATTTTTCTTTAGAGCCATTATTGCTTTTTTGCTCAATTCTTCTCTTGTGATAGGTATTTTGCTTGCAGGTGTTCTTAGGATATCTGAAGTTGTATTTCTCAACTTCTTCATGGTATTAGAGCCTACATCTGTTGCTACTTGTTCTTGAATGTTTCAAAAGATTTTTGGAGGTTAGGGTTTCAGTTTTTTTCGAAGTTTTTTTTCTTGGATTTGGGGTAGCTATTTTGTTTCTGATCATTTTGGGCTCAAACGAACCTCACCGTTGAGCTCAAAACATCCAAAACCCCCCTCATTTCCATATAAAACTTGTCAAATTTTGACAAATTTGGGTTTTGGACTTTTTTTTTGGTTTTGCCTTTTTTGGGGCACAAATTTCGAGAATTTCATCAAAAAAATCATTAAAAAAAACATTTTAGAGTAGTTTGGGCCAAAAAAAAACCTCATCATTGGCTTGCAAAGGGCGTTTCCAGTCATTTTCATATATAATTCAACCTATTTCGGTGACAAGGGCATCCAGGCCATTATTTTTTCATTGGCACACTTTACGAGGCACAAAAATTCATACGACTATACCTGCAAATGTGTCTGTTTTTTTGTTTTTTTTTACCCTATTTATGCCCTAAAAGAGGGGTTTTTTTTTCTTTTGGTCATAACTTGGTCATATGGAGGCGCTTTTTCAAAAACTTTATATCGTCGAAAAACTCTTTTCGAGCTCTCTTCAAATTTGGAGGTTTGATCTTGTGATTTTTCTTTTTTGATGTTGTTTTTTGCTATCAAATCCAGAAGTTCCTTTTTGCACTCCGAGAGACATAACTTGAGCATCCGAACTCCATTTTTTGAAAACTTTATATCGTTGGAAATCTTGTTCTGTGCACTTTCCAGTCATATGAGTTTTCTTTTCAGATTCTGCTCCAGGTACATTTTACTCAGTTTTTGTTTTTCAGCACTCTGGTGAATATCTTGGATGTTTCAAGTCTTGGGATCTCTTTCTTTGAGTAGGATGTCTCGTCTTTGGTTGTTCTTTCTGTATTTTCAGCCTTATGTCTCTTTTGATCATTGTAGACATTTTTTTGTAAGCATTTTCTTTATGCAAATAGACTGAGATAAAGTGCCACTATGCATTGTATACTTGGGATCTTGCACATCTTGTGCCTTATTGTACATGCACTACATTATAAAGTGTCATGGGGGGGTTGATGTTTGCATTTTTTTGCCATCTATCTTTGTCACGTGAGTGTTCCTTCCACGATATTGACATCATGATGTGTGTCAAGTGAGTGTTCCTTCCACGATACTATGTACTTTCTCTACACCTTCAATGTTCCTGGTTCTTCGTCATGTAGTTCTTGTTGTTCATCATTTTCAGTGAACCCGTCCTTCACTCTTGTCCGCATTATGGGGGGGTTTCTCCTATTGTTCTAATGCTTCCTTGGTTCGTTGGATCAACTCTTCAGGCTTTGGTGTTTTATGCCATATGTATCTTCGAGTTCAGTTGTTTGTCTTTGTTTGCCATTTGATTCGAGTAGTGTTATTTGAGGGCACTCATGCAGATTATAGTCTTCTCTACCTAATCATCTTCTATTTTAGTAGAGGTTCTTTAGATTGACAGTTATTCTTCAACAGTGTTTGCAGGTTCTTCATGCTTCAGTGATTCTCTTATATTCCATCTCTTTTTGGAGTAGAGTTTTTTTCCCACTTGGTTTTCTCTATTTCTTTGGTTTATAGAGATTTGGTTGTGATTGGGTACCTCATCAAGCTTTATTGTCGGAACTCAAATTTTTTGCCTTCATCATGTAGTTGCATTTTTTCCTTCATGCATTTAGTTTTTTAGCTTCTCCCTAAGTTCATCTTAAGGGGGAGTGTTAGAGTTATCTTGTATTAGCTAATAATTATTTATTTAATTATTAGTCTATTATACTCTACGCTTAAGCTAAACTTAGGCATTTAATAATATTGTATTCTAATTATTAAATACACTTTATCCCTTTAGGGTTTCTTTAAGGTTGCACATATTTAGGGCTGCACACCTTTAGGGTTACAAATATCCTTTTATAAGGATTGTATTGTACTTTTTCATTAAATTGATCCATTATTGCTTTTTGCCTCCATTCTTCTCTTGTGACAGGTATTTTTCTTGCAAGTGTTCTTGGGATCTCGGAAGTTGTATTTCTCAACTTCTTCATTGATCAAGACATTAGTGCACAAGAAACTTGTCATATATTGCAAAAGCTGTCATTGATCAAGTGTAGTTGTCATTTTGTCTCGCTCAATGTTGGTAGGAAGATTTTGCAATATGTCACTAATTCAAATGACAATACCGAACTTTATATATCTTATATTTCTGCTTATATGGAAAGGCCTATTGAGTTGGAACAAGTGTCCTTGATACAATCAACACAACAATTTTCATACAATAGGCAATGCAAGAAAGGAAAATGGCAAAAACTACAAAGGCAAGTGATTGTGAATGTTTACCCACAATTTAAATGCTCCCCAAATGAGGATAATGATGAGTTTGAAACATATTGTTGGAGTGAATTGTTCCTATACAAACCCTTGTCATATTTCTATAGATATAGGAACATCAAGAGACCAAATCATTACAAATTGGAAGTTACACATGAATGGTTACTTACATTCGCATATTAATGGAATAGAAAAAGACTGCACTACAGAAAATCACGGAGACTCTAATGATGATGATTTCTTACATTCACAAAATGCAGACCAATATGAATGGAAGTACCTTTCACAAATGGGCGCTTCAAACAACTTCAACAAAAATGACCTGCAGATGTTGGGCAGACGTGATTATGATATTAACTTCAATTGGAATGCCACTAACCTCACCAAACATCTTGATAATGTTGCTTTTAACTTCATATCTACAAAAAAACTAGAATTGCACCATGGTCTTCGCCTAACAACTTCTTCAGACAATACTACTTTTCATTTAGCAGCTAAACAAAAACTTACACTTGACATTATACTTTCCCATTATGCAACTCGTCAAAGCATTTCACCTCTACGAATGACTATACAAGGAACTGTAGGCATTGGTAAATCCTATGCTTCCATTAAATTATTGGTATGAAAACCCTTACAAATTGAGAAAAAAAACTGAATATCTCTAGAGCTATCATGGCCTACCCCACCAATACCAACATTGTAATGCCCGCCAAAATACCCTAGAGAATTACACCAACTAACATGCGAATAGAGATAATTTAAAAAAAAAACAATATACTAGTGCAACCATGCAATTAACTACTCATATACAATAAACATCTTTTAATCAGATAACATTTAACCATCTTAACATAATCACGAAAACACATAACACAAGCGGAAATAATCACAATACATATAAGCATTCCCTAGGGTATCTTAACGCCATTACCTAAACTAACCATAAGCAATAACATAACATCTTAAGCATGATAACACACTTGCATACTACCTCTAACATGATTTATTCTTTCCAAGTACACATGATTATATCCATCTACTAAACATACATTAACCATCCCTTTTAAGTTCATTTTAAAACACCAATACCAAATGTTCCTAATCCTAATCACTTATACATTTTTATTATCATAAACTAATCTCAAGATAATCTACCACATTTCCATTATTACATGAGACTATATGCATATCCATAAATCCATTTCCATTAATAAACCAAAGTCACATGTTACATCATTTATTCTCCTGAAATGTTATCTACCATTTACATGAATGCAATATCTTTCTCCAATAAGCAACATAGTTCTCGTTGCATTACAATTACATCGCGAATCCAATTACATACATATACCATAAGAATCATTTACATCAATCTGCTACAAGTATCCATCCACAACTGAGAAGACAAGCTATCCACATCCACGCAAGAGCATCCAATGAAAAACATCCCAATGGAAGAAGACGTCAATCCACCCGACCATGTGGAATCATAAGGAACCACCCCTCGTGCTAGGAGATGACACGAGATCCCCCTCACACTCTAGATCTAGGCTGACACCTAACAACTAAAGGAAAAACCAATACTAACAAGTACAAGAATGCAAAACATAACATCCATTCTCAAAACCTCAAAACATGAAACCTCCAAACACAGAATCTCTAGAAGCAACACATCCAAAACAAGGCTCAAGGCACTAGGACCTAAATGTAGGGAAAGAGTGTCATCAAATGCGATAAATGGGAACTTGGCCACCCGTCTTGCCCATCCTAGATGTACATGTGGAGCCATCTCGACCTTAATGGGGTAAGGGAGATTAACTTGCCTGGGTTGCCAAGACCTTTCCAATCCTATCTCGGATCACCACCACTGGGCAAGGCAGAGGGGCCACCATCCATTTATTATCTTATTAGATGAACTAATCCACCCAACCCAAGAATTATTATATTAAGTTATCACTTCATTCTAAATTCAAACTCCCAATGAGATATCCGACAATCTAGATCCCGGGTAACTTGGCTGTCTACCCCCTTGCAATCCCAGTCACTCACTTGGAAGCCCACTCCCCCTAGCATGCACATGGTTCTTAGGGTGTAACATACATCAAAATAACATCATAATCACAATAATGAAGACTCACAAGAGATATAAAAGTGCTCATAACATAATAAATAACATGTTGCACGAAATAGGATACACAAGGCCTCATACATGACAAAAGTCATCACCAATGCATTACAATCAAAGAGACAATCATGAACATAAACTAAAGATGAATCCAAATTCTCAACAGCAAGGCATAACACATCTCACTGGAGTCATAAGAACAATCCTCAACAACAAGGAATTCTCCCTCTTGCTAGAGCAACTCAATGCACAAGAACACCTCAATAGTGGGGCTCAAATCCTCTCACCGAAGCACAAAAGACCTCATGAAAGATCAAAATACATCAAAGACAACTCAAAGAATCTCAACACAAATCACCCATGCCTCTTTTCAAACCCCAACAAGACTCTCACATAGCCCAAAACTGACTTTTTAAGAACTTTGAAGTAATCTGGAGCTCCCAGAATGTAGCTTCGCGCCCCTGGTATGTATGGTAGCATTTTTGGACCATTTCATAGCGTTATGGGTATGTATGGTAGTGTTTTGGGTCCATTTGGTAGAGTTATGAGTCCATAAGTCAGCATTCTCAATATATGTCTCAACTCTCTTAGAATGCACTCCAATGCCCTTAGGATGCATAATGGCATTCTTGGGTCATATGGTAGTGCCCCTAGTCCATATGGTGGTACTCCTGGTTCATATGGTGGCGATTTTATGATACAGGAGCATCCCCGATTCTTGGCAATATTGCATCAACCAAAAACATTTATTTTTCTGTTTGTTTTCCTATTTTGCAGTTTTAGTATTTCTTTCTGCATTTTCTTGCATTAGCTCATCGGATCTTGTGGAGTTGGATTTTTCTTAAGGACATGCTCATCTTCTTTATTCCTAAACCACGAAGCATTTGGATCATTCATCGATAAGTTATCGATTCTGGATTCCGAGATAATTTTCTGGCACTGGAACCAATTGGACCTATTTGCTATTAGCTAATCTTGGGGATCCCTTTCGTAGCTTGCAAAGCCCCATTTCATTGATTCCAATGTTCCTTGGCATGTGGATGACCTTCCCTATGATCCGCACTTCATCCTTTGGATTTTTCAGAGGAATCTCTTTGGTGGAGGCCGACCTGTTGGTTTTACACATAAAAGATATATCCTAAGATTCAGAGGTTCATATTTGATCAATTATGTAATTGAGCATGTATGTAGTAGGCCAGTGAGTCGAATCTTGTAACCTGGATGTTACCAGCTATCTATAATCGGTTTTCATGATCAAATTTATTCAGTTATGCATTGCCTCCATCATTACTCTTGTTTTCATTGTGTTTAATATTACTTCCCAGTTCAGATTGATCTCTTTGAGGTCCCTCCTAATCAGTGACTGCACCATTTTGCTAGTTATTGTAGCTCTTTTCATAAAGAAGCCAAAAATCAAGAAAAACAAACTCAAATGGATAGGGCACTTGCCCAGATCTGCTAAGGGGTAAAAAATGACACTCAAAACCAATCCAGTAGGTTTGGAAACTCCAAAAATCAGAGAGGAAATACAAAATTAATGTTGTAATCAAGGAATAGTGAGAGGGGGGTGAATCAGTGTTCTACCGGTAAATAAATTTTCAAACTTTTTCTCAGACCACAAGAAGCAAATGCAGGAACACAAGATAATCAACCATAAAATCATAACACCAAGATTTTTACGTGGAACCCAGAAAGGGAAAAACCACAGTGGGATTGGAACCCACAATATTCATATATTGTGATCAGGAGTACATAAATATTACATAAAGGGAATGCACTTGCATTCAGGCATACTACCTAGAACCAAAGGTTCAATTGCAATATGGAAGCCACACTGACTTAAAAATCATTTATAATGATAACTACAATGATTAAACTCCAAAATAGCATCAAATAATGCTTGGACGAGTTCTGGTTAAGTGCAAAAAGTCTGACTGTAACTGCTCTGCAACTCTACCATGTTCTTATTCAAAATCAACTACTGGATCAAGAGTGCACATGTGAAACTACGTCAAATAGGTTTCTCGATCACTACTCACTCATATCACACCTCAAAAAGATCTTCTACATTGGTCATATATATTTGCAATCACAAAATGAAACATTCGTCAAGTCAACCATCCATATTATGCAATGTAATGTGTAACCAAATGTCGGCTTAGACCAAATCTCTAAAGCATATGCAGATGAACCAATGATGTCAAAATTATTTCTACATGTCAACCCTATCATCCCATTCACAAATCTGACCACCAAAATCACCGCAAAGATTTCAGACCAAAAGTGCTCTGCTATCCTAAAATGTCAATGATAGATTACCGGACCACACGCTCTGCCAGTTACCAAAATCCATAACTACCTGATAGGATTTTCATGAAGAGTTGCCATCAATGACAACCCTAATCCATTATCCATGCATTGGTATCCACCAGATCAATGTCAATTGCCAACAATCTCCCCCTTTGTCATTGATGGCAACACTCATGAAAAATGACCAAGTGTTGAGTCAACCTGTATACTGGATCAAAATTTCTAAGGCTCCCCCTTAGACCAAAAACTCAAAAACTTGTATCATTATGTGTACATTTTTCACTCTACTCTCCCCCTTTGACAACAATGCCAAAGTTGGGGTCCTTCTCAAAAACTTATATACCATATATTCTATACATACTTGAAGATATCTGCAAAAATAGTCTTAAAAAATCCTAAGTGGGTATCCCACCCATTCTTCAAGTTGTCCAAAATTGTAATGAAAGTACTGAAAATAAATATATCTCCACATCTTTCAAGTCCGTCGGAACTGTTTGTGCCATTATCTTCATGCAATCTACTTTGTTGCTCAGTATGGTGTCCATCCGGGGGGCAATAATGTTTCAGAGTTCACCAACCTGCCTCAGTATTATGTCCTTTTCTGAATTTAGGCTCAAGATTTGATCAATTAGAGCCATCACTTGTCCTTCTATATTGCTGGTAAGGGCTACTTTGGAATCAAATGACTTAGATATACCATCAAGCTTACCATGGCAAACACTTATTTGCTTGTCTATATCTGATGCGAATTTGGGCAGTATGAGGCATGACTTATATATCTTTCCTCCTTCACTCAATGCCTCAGAGATTTTCTGAAGTCCTTTGTTCAATCTAACCTTGTCATCTTCAATCATCTTTCAGAATGTTTGCATATGCACCTCCTTAAATATGTCCAATACTTGCTTGGTGAATATGGAGTCTTACCATAGCTCTAATACCAATTGTTGGCAACAACAATGAAAAAAAAGTGAGAGGGGGGGGAGGTGAATCAGGTTTCACCAGATTATCAAACTTAACCTCAAATGCAAATTTGATAAACTACAGTAACAACAAAGATAAGAAAATTGACATCACAACACACAACACCAAGATTTTGACGTGAAAAACCTGGTTAAAGGAAAACCACGGTGGGAACTTACCCACAATAAGATGATACTCTGTAGTAGTATGTGTAAATATTACAAAGGGGAATGTGCATGCATTCATGCACATTGCCTAGAGGTCACTGCTCAAAATAGGATGACCCAGAAGGGTACAACCCTCAAGGAAGGTTTGCTATCTTACAATAATGATCGGACTACAATCCAAATTATATGAACTGCAAATATAGCATCTCCTTATACCTGATGATAGTTCCAGTTAAGCACATTTTTCTCCCCTAGAACAATCTCTACTCAATACACCACACCAAATGATAAATTCGCTTAAGCACCACATATACCACTCTCTGATAATGCATACATTACATCAATTCCCAAATTACATGACTAAGTCATCTATATATACTGATCATCAACCTTGGCAACAAGGTCAACTAAACCCTCATCTCACAATTACAAAATTATATCACACTATACAAAGATCAACCACCAGACCAATATAATGATATACATGACATAACATGGACCTAAATCAAATGCTCAAACATGCAATGCCACCAGAAATCATGCCAAGATCAACCGCAACATGCTACACCACCAAGAATACTGCATAACACGAAGAATATCACTAGTTCAACAAAATTATCAAGAACATGCAAAAGGATCAATGCATACCACCAAAACAAATAGAAAATGATTAGGAAACACCGACAAGCACATTAGAACCATCCACAATAGCTGCCCCAACACCACTTATCAAATCTTCATCGATCAACATTTGAAACTCAAGAACACTCAAACAACAACAACTCAGACTAGAGAGATAGCTTGTGGAGCCCCAAATCATGAACCATCTGAAAAGTAGATACAAATGAACATCCCAAACAATCTCCCAAAATTGTAGCACAAGATCTGATCAAACTGGGATATATCGGAGGAAATATCAAACTCTGCAAAACACAGATTAAAAAAACCATATTGCAAACCGGATCATATGATATGATCAATTAAGCTTTCGGATCACATAAACCAATATAGAAAGATATAATGATACTAAGAATACTCCATATATCAAACCATGATCCCAATAAACCAATTTGCAAACACCAGAGCAATAAATCATAAGAATCTGTTGACATCAATGACAATAACATATCCTAGCAGCAACAATGTCCAACAATCTCCCCCTTTGGCATTGATGGCAACATATGGATGTGAAAAACAGTCAATGCAAAGAAAGAAAATATCTCTAACAAGCTCCCCCTAAGATTAGGCTTACCAACAACAGATCAGACAGTTTTTCACATGCTTTCTCTCCCCCTTCGACATCAATGACAAAGGTTCTCAAAATAGAAAACCAAACTCTCCCCCTTAGATAAACAAATCATGATTGTAACCAACTCAACTAAACCACAAATAGACTACTCCATCAGAGGAGCAACATAAACTCATCAATCCAGACAAAAAGATAAGACTGTGAAGTCCACCAAATTGACGCAACTCAATGCATCTAGTTCCCATCAGGAGGGGTGGATACCCCTAACTTGTCTCTGAAATAGACAAATGTATCTGCAGGAAAAGGCTTTGTCAAAATGTCAACAATTTATCCCTTTGTAGACACATACTCTAGCTTCACTTTCTCTTCATTGACTTTTTCTCTCAAGAAATGATACTTGATTGATACGTGTTTAGTCTTTGAATGTTGCACCAGATTTTTTGACATATTAATAGTACTAGAATTGTCACAATATATGACAATAGGCTCATCATAGATAAGTGTGATATCCTTCAACATTTGTTTCATCTAAACTACCTGAGTGCAATTACTGGCAGCAACAATGTACTTTCTTACTTGCGCATGAAACTAATTTCTTACCCAAAAAGAATGCACCACCGGAGGCACTCTTCTGATTATCAACATCACCAACCCAATCAATATCAGTGTAGATACATAACATGAAATCATCATTCCTCAGACACCACAAACCATAATCCACAACTCCTTGTAGATATATGAATATCCTCTTTACAACAGTGACATGACTTTCTTTCGGATCAACTTGATATCTAGCATCCATGCACACAACATGCATAATGTCAGGTCTAGTCTGAGTTAGGTATAGCAGTCCACCAACCATAGATATGTACAAGGTCTGATTAGCTTTCAGAGGTTCATCATTCTTAGATAATTTGCTGTCAGTGACCATATGAGTTCCAACTGGTTTAGAATCTTCTAACCCAAACTTCTTCAGTAATTCCTTCACATATTTAGCTTGAGATATAAAAATACCTTTTCTAGTTTGTGAAATCTACAAACCTAAGAAAAAATTCATCTCTCCTATCATAGACATCTCAAATTCTTTCTGCATACCACCGACAAACTTCATACTCAAGTTATCATCTCCTCCAAAGATAACGTCATCAACAAAAACTTCAATAATCAAAATTTTATGATTCTCAATCTTGAGATATAGATTACTATCTGCAGTACCTTTATTAAATCCCAATTTTAGTAAATACTTATCTAATCTAGCATACCAGGCTCTAGGGGCTTGTTTTAATCCATAAAGAGATTTCTTCAGTTTGCGTACCATGTCTCCATCATCTGATAATGAAAATCCATCAGGTTGCTCAATGTAGACTTCTTCCTCAAGATCACCATACTGAAATGCTAACTTGACATCCATTTGATATGCCTTTAAATCCTTATAAGAAGCATATGCAAGCAATAGTCTAACAACTTCAAGTCTAGCTACCGGAGCAAAAGTCTCCTCATAATCAATTCCTTCTTTCTGTGAATATCCTTTGCATACCAATCTTGCTTTATTTTTGATAACTTCACCGACGTTATTCAATTTGTTCCCGAATACCCATTTAGTACCAATCACAGTCTTGTCTTTAGGTCTAGGCATAATTTCCCATGTGTTATTTTTTTCAATTTGATTCAGTTCTTCTTCCATAGCCTTCATCCAATTTTCATCTTTGCAAGCCTCAACAACATTTTTAGGTTTAATTTTAGAAATCAAACATACCTCTTCAACAGCTAGCTTTCTTATAGTCATTATGCCTTTATTTTTATCACCAATGATTTAATTTTCAGAATGATTCAATCTCACATACCTCAGAGTCTTTTGATTATTCAGATTTACAGGTTCCTGCACCTCTTCACCAGCAACAACAATATCCAAGTTAGCTGCCTCTACTGGATCATTCTACTTCAATCCTTCGGTCTAATTTAGTGTTAAAACATCTTGATCATCATCATATCCGCATGCTCTGATCTCTTTTCCATAGTTCTCATCAACTTTCACATTTGCGCTTTCCACTATCTTTCTCAGTCTCTTATTGTAGCACTGGTAGGCTTTTCTCTTTGTTGAATATCTCAAGAAAATTCATTCATCACTTCTTGCATCAAACTTTCCTATTGTAGACACCTAAAATTGCTTTTATTTATTTAATTATTTTAGCCTAATTATTTTATTAATTAAATAAATCTTTATTTATTTAATTAATTCATTTATCCTCTTCTAGCCTTATCTCTCATTTAAATAAATACTTTTATTTATTTAAATTATCCTTTTCCTAAATTAAATAAATATCTTATTTCTTTAATCGATCCCACTTCTTCTATTAATTAAATGAATCTTTATTTATTTAATTAATTCATTAGCCTTTTCCACCTATGACACACGTCATTCATCTCTTAATTCCTACACTACCTACCCTTTCATTATTTTCTTATTTCATCTACCTACCCTCTAATCATAGCCGACCATTTATCTTTTACACCTCTTAATCTTATCCCTCCATTTCTTATAGTGTCTTCTATATAAGGAGATGCTTCCTTCATTATCAACCCTAATCAACGAATCCTCCCCAACTACGCTTTCGAATTTTCACATGCGATCAAGTCTACTTGCAACCACATTTCCATTCTTTATTGAGCTCTTGTGCACACATAAAATCTGAGAGCAAATATATCAAGCAAGATCAATGGAGATAGGAAGAATGAAGATCCAAACCCTATTGGACATGTGATGGTATAATCTTTGTGAATTTATTTCATTTACATTGTCTTAGGTAATCTTCATATGTTATGGTAGATCTTTGTTGTTGTTAGGCTAGGGTTTTGTGGTTGAATTCATTTAGTCTTTCAATATTGTTGTTTCCATTTTTACCATAAAAATTTTGGCACGCCTAGTGGGACACTTGTCCCTTTTGCATTTAACATCTTTTGCTGCAGATTTTATGTTTTTGAAGTTGCAGATCTAACATTTTCGACAAACTTTCGACATTTCCGCGTCTGCGCATCCTGGAACCGCGTTTTTGGGTTTCTATCGCGTTTGTGACCTCCGTAATCGCGTTTGTGTTTGGTATTATTTTATCTTATTTTACAGATTGCAGGGTTGCGTCTCTATTTTAAAACTGTGTCTGTGAACCTTTCAGACGCGTCTATGTTCAGAAGTCGCGTCTGTGTAATCTAGGCGTGTCTACGATTGATTTAGACGCGTTTGTGATTTTTTGCCGCGTCTGTGTTTTAGATCTTGCATTTTTCAGTTTTTGATCCAATTTTGAGGCTTTATTTTGTCATTTGGATTTCAGATTTGGTTTATTTCAGGCTAACATCTTGTGATCTAGCTAATAAAATTGGTGCAACTTGTCTTGGAATCGAATCGTCTTGTTGAAGGCCCCTATTTCACAAAGTCTTTTGGATCTAAAATTTACCTAACTCATTTTCTTGTAGGAAGGGGTAATCATTTGAAACAACCCAAACTACTAACAAATCTTTGTTGCAAGATCTTGACAAGGTTTTTATTTTGATCTTTATTGTGTGCCTTGTTTTAATAGATTACCAAACACTTCAATTGGTGCACTAAAATTGAACTAGTGTCTTTTTTGTCTTGAGCAATAGGCTCTTTTTGTTTAATCTATAGAGGGCCTGTCTCCCTATGTGGTCATTAGGAATACTAGTGAGGAGAGAATGACCCAAGTGGTAGTGAGGAAAACCCACCTCTTTCGAACCACTATAAATAACTGTATCCATGGTGAAAGCCATGGGTAACGTGTGTTGATTAGTTCATACTGACACTATGTCTCCCCATAAACCCGTTTGATCAAATTTATTTGATCAGTTGTAGGGTGTAACCCCTACCGGTTGGGAGCCTTCTGTATTTATAGAGCTAAAAGTGCCGTATGTATGGCCACACAAGGGGATGCCCTTACTAGCACCTTTTTGTTTTAGAAAGCCAAAATCCTTCTAGTTGTTGGGGCAGGAGGTCAAACCTCTGGAGTGGCCCACACACATACGGTTCTTAGTAGAGATACAAAGTTCGCCACGGGGAGTTTTTGTGGGGACTGATGCTTGGTTGCCCCAGAGAAGTGAGTGTTGAGGGTGGAGTCAGTGGGGTCAAGCATCTAAGTATCCGCTTTGAATAACGTAGCCTCAGGGGAAACCCCATGTGGGATCAACAATGATTGTCCTGGCCAACCATAAGAATTGTGCTTCTCTTCATTTAAACATTCAAACATTCAAGATCAAACATCAAAACATTGTGTCTTCAAGTGTATGCAAAAGATTTTTACATCAAACAACACACTTTTCTTTGAGTCATTTTGAGTCTAAACACTTACAAACATTGAGTCTTCATCAACATTGTGTCCTCTTGTCATAGAAAAACAGTAAAAAAAATTCAGATTTGGTCACAACAAGCAACTTCACAAAAAACTAGAAAAATTGCACTTAGTCTCTGGAAACGCGTCTGTGTCTGATAGAATCATGTCTGTATCATTTAGCCGCATCTGTGAAGGACATAATTGCGTATGTGTTATCCTAAAGAAAATTGTATTCACAAAATCTCAGAAACGCGTCCGTGCAGTGTTCAACCACGTCTGTGAAATATACAGGCACGTTTGTGTTCAAAATTGGAAAAATTTACAGTCCAGCAAACAAGAACAGTTAATTACAGAATTCTTGAGCTTCCTAGGTTATCTCTTCGGGTTTTCATCTAGAATTTAGCCTATCTCTAGGTCTCACAAAGTCTATCATTATTTTACACCTTGCATTACATTCACATTTGTCTAAACTTGAGTCAAAAGGTCACTTGCTTGTCCTCATCTTACTTTGTCAACACACTACATACAACAACATTTTGCTAAGTGGTCCCT
This sequence comes from Cryptomeria japonica, assembly GCF_030272615.1. Classification (NCBI taxonomy): domain Eukaryota; kingdom Viridiplantae; phylum Streptophyta; class Pinopsida; order Cupressales; family Cupressaceae; genus Cryptomeria; species Cryptomeria japonica. The sequence continues at coordinate 529,615,367 of NC_081405.1, forward strand.
CATCAAGTTCTATCACCTTTGGGTCTCATTTGGTCTTACTTAGAGTCAAGGTCAACTTACCTCATCAAGAGAAACTATCATCTCTTTGGAAGCCACACCTACTCTACTACATACATACTTGGTCTTACACTTTGGACATTGCAAGTACACTTCAGATTCATTTACATTCCATCCAATTCTTGGTCTTCCACATTCTTTCCATTTTCATCTAGTCTCACACATCTTGGTCAAGACCTAGATCATGGTTGAAACCCATTCCCAAAAATCTAGGAGAGAAGCTAAAGAGGCTCAAGAGTCCACAAACATGAGTGCCTATGAGTATGACAAGGATATCTTCTTCAATTTTGATCATACCACATTACCTGACATGGACACTTATAGAAACACTCAAAATGTTGAGAACATAGATAACACAAACAACAATGATACACACAATGACAATACAGACAAATTTTCCGTACATTCAGCAGAAGTGGAAGACTCCATCATGGATCCCCATTTTAATAGATTGGTTGAGGAAATCATGAGAAGAGAGACAATATTTCTTACAAGTGATGGCACAAAGTGGAGCCAAGATCCCTCATGATTTTGACATGTCTCAAATAATGGAAAATCGACCTTTGCAAGAACCTCAACTCAACATGGATCAAAGGAGGCTAATAGTGGAGGTATTATAAGACCACATTTTGTGCCTAAATTGCCATCATCTTTGTTTCAAAAACCCGAGGTCCCCCATACACATGGTCACACATATGATACTCATCTACGCAGACCTTTATGGCAGTATTATGCAGAAAAATATACTCAATCACATGCCAATGCTAAGGACCAACCACCAAAGCAATTGGATATCTCAAGGCATGTTCAAAATTTGGACACAAGGAAACCCCGTGCCAAATTTGGGGCCAACACACTAGAACAAACTCATGACATGCTTGTAGAGTATGGTATACATGGACAAAACAGATATTCCATTCCTCATCATGACTCTATACCAAGTGGTCCTTATACGTAGCATCACTATAGACCTCCTCCATATGAACATGTGTATGATCAATACCATCCATATATGCAACATGCTCCTCCTCCACCCGGTGCCTCAAGCGTGGGATATGGTCTAAGAAGCCGATCTCCACCTAAGGACAATTTGGAACAAGAAATTAAGGACTTACAAAAGAAAATGGAGGACATAAATACACTGAAGCTAGCTTACACAATGAGAGACACATGTCCCTATCCATTTGACAAAAGCATCCCAATGTCTCTATTTCCTACACACTTTGTGACACCTAAGTTTGATAAGTACAAAGGAAAAAGAGATCCTAAGGCACATATAAGACAATTTTTCACAGCTTGCATTGAGGTAGTAGCAAAAGAGACATATTTGATGAGATTATTCCCACATAGTTTAGGTGATCAAGCTATGGAATGGTTCTCCCAACTTCCACTTGGAATTAAGTCACGGGGTGACTTAGCAGAGGCATTTATCCGAAATTTCTCATACAACATAGAGACAAACATATCAGTCACCACTTTGTGAAACACCAAACAAAAGGATGGAGAATATTTTTCATAATTTTTACAAAGATGGAGAAATCTAGCCAGCATATGCTCTTGTGAAATTCCACAAAAACAAATGGTAGAGATGTTCACCCAGAATGTCCATAGAGAAATTGGTTATGATCTAAGAAAAGATTGTTTGTCCACCTTCAAGGATGTCATTGAAAAAGGCTTAGCAATAGAGAAGGTCCTAATTGAACAAGGAGTAATTAAGATATTCAAATAAAACAAAGAGGACTTTAAAGGAAAATACAAGCCAAGATTTTGGAATAAAAACAAGAACACAGTCAATGATGGTGTTGTTGATGCCAATACAGTACAACCCAAAATCATTTTTTCTGGATCAAGTTCTACAAACAACCAGGTGAATACTCAAACAACTGCAAAATCATGAAGGAAATACACCCCATTGGGAGAACCACTTGAGTCGGCTTTCAAGAAACTAGTGGAAAACAAAATAATAACAATTTCAGATATGCCTCCATATGAGCCAAAGGTCAAACCAAATTGGTGGAATGATGATGAATACTGTGAATATCACAAGAGCAAGGGTCATAAAATAGGAAATTGTCATCAACTGAAGAACATCATACAAGATCTTATTGATAGAGGTAACATTGAGATCGAAGGACACTCATCTAACCAAGAACATGAAATGTTTAAAGAACCATTCCCAAAACATGACAAGGGAAAAACCAAAGCCACAGATGACCAAACCAACTATACTAGAGCATCCTATAACTATGATTCAACTGTCAATCACATTTCGATGGACAATTATGTCTCTACTATTATCATCAAAGATAAAACACCTAAAAATTCTACCCAAAGACCCAAGGTTGTCCTAAAAGGCATTGGATCTTCTTCCGAACCTACCTTTGAATGTAATGTTACAACTCATCGAGGTAAATTCACTTTGCAAGGTGCTCCAGCTAAAAACACCACTTCCTCATCAACCAAACCTGAGTATGACCTTGTAGAACAGTTAGGGAAGACACCCGTGCTTATCTCAATCCTTGAGCTCTTACACATATCCCCTACACATAAGGCCATTCTTGACAAAACTTTGAGAGACACTTCCGTCCCCACTAATCTGAACGTGGAGCAGTTTCAAGCCATGGTGGGATACCTTTCCGTTCCACACTCCCTTACATTCATAGAAGTTGACGATGCCTCTGTGAGCCAACCACATAATACACCTTTACACATTGAAGCCTTCCTACACAAACATCGAATAAAATGAGTCCTGATAGATGGAGGAGCTAGTCTCTATATATGTACTTTAAACACAATAATACAATTGGGATATTCAGACAATGTTGTGAATGCTACAAACAAAATTACCATCAAGGCATATAATGATGAAGAGCGTTCATCCAAAGGCACAGTCACCTTGCCTCTCAGAGTTGGGCCAATTACAAAGGTGTGGTTTGTCAAGTCCTTGATCTAGATCTCACATACAACATATTGCTAGGACGTCCATGGATTCATGAGATGAGCGCAGTACCATCTACATATCATCGATGTATCAAGTTCCTGCACAATGGATTTGAAGTGACAGTTAATGGTGATCCTAACCCATTCATATATTTCAACAATCTACGACATTGATCAGAAATAACAATCCTAGTCAATCAAGAGGCTATTCCTTCATCAACATATGTTGATCCAGAATCCTTGAAAGCTTCTACATCCAAACAAACATAGATCAAAGAAAAATTCAAGATTAAAGACATGGGATGTGGTGAGTATATCTTTCATGTTGATCAACTCCCACTATCTCCTAAGGTATTCAGTCAATAGGAATAGTCTACAAGTAATATGCAAGACCAAGGAATTGGGTGTGAACCACTTAGTGTTGTGGCTACTAAGTTTGAATGTAAATCTCCTCTAGTGGTGCAAGTAGCTCTTGATATCAATAGTCCTAAGAGTAGTTCCAACGAAGAATCTATTGAATGTATCATCAACCCTCTTGAGAAATCATATGGACTTACCATTTCATCCACTCATTCCATTTCCACTTCTCTCCTAGACTTGGATCAACAAGAATCACAAAAGCCCTTACTAATTGGGGATAAAAAATCAAGCTTTGAAAAGAAAAATCTAAAAGTAAAAAATAAAGAAAAGTCCTTTAGTCCAAATCAAAATCAAAAGCTATTGGACTCTGCAAAAATCAAAGTCAAGGATAAAACTCATATGAAGCAAAAAGAGAAAGAGATGATCTCCCCTAATATCAAAATAACTAGGGGCAAAAGTTCTAAAATTTCAAGTCAAATAGCATACTTGTTGATCCTAAGTCTCCATCATGCTATCCTACTTTCACTTCTTTTCGCAATCATAAGCCTTCATAACTCATCCACTTGTTCCACACATCCATCCCCTTCTGGCGATACATCATGGACCTTTACTGGAGCTTGTTCAAGGGACTTTGTTGTCAGGGATGCCCAGACTTCTTTAGGTGACACGCATATGGGCAAACATAGTCCACACATTAGTAATTCTATCCCAGTTCCTTTATCAAGGAAGACAGTCACTTGAGCTACACATCATTTAGTCAAGGAATGACACAACTACAATCATAAGGTCAAGCCTCACACATTTGAGGTGGGTGACTTAGTTCTCAAAGAAAATCCTAAAAATCAGCAAGACAAAGAGAAGAAGGGCAAGTTCGAACCAAATTGGCTTGGTCCTTACATCATCACAGCGGCCTATAGATCTGGTGCATATCAGCTCTCAACTCTAGATGGCGAACCTTTGGAGGATCCTATCAATAGCATGCACCTTTGCAGGTTTTACACATAACTCTTCAGCATATCCTAATTAAAAAATACAAAACAAAATCATAAAAATAAAAAATCAGTACTTGGTGAAAACCTGGCAAACAGGCGCCTTGTGACACAAAAAAAAATTAATTTTTTTTTTTTTTTTTTTTAAAGAAGAGAAATAAATTCATCCAACAGTGAAAACCACTTCGGCGGCGCCCTGGGCAAGTACCATGGTGAAAACTGGGTCACCAACACCATGCGTAGAGATATTGCTCCTCCCTCCTTCAGGATTCTCTTTCATCACTTCACTTTGCACACACTCACAACCTCTTCATCCATAATAAACTTTACACATTCCCATCGTGGCTTGTTATCGATCTACCTAAGATTGGTTAGCCATTCATAATAACCCCTCCCTTTTTCACCCCTTTCCATCCATAATAAATCAGCTCCTATTTGTGGCTAAGGCAAATCCTACATCTAGTGATGGGCGTGGAACTAAGACCATCACACGTTTCGAGGAGTACAGTTTCTTCCAATTTTCTTCAGTCTATCCGTGCACAATCCACAATAAAGCAACACTTGCATCGCCAATCCACAATAAAGTTCCATCTTCTCCGCAATAAAGTATCAGTTTCATGGATTCATTTAGTTTTATATTAGTCACAACAACAACAATGGGCTTCAACTAATCAAATCTTTCAACAAACTCAGACAATATTATGGTTCAGTGCTATCTATCCTTTTGTGAAAGTAAACATTGTGACCACAATCAAATAGACTTATACAAGTGACAAGAGACACTAAAACTTGAGGACTACAGTGGATGTTGGTGTCGAGTCTTGGTTTTATTTTGATTTTATCTTTTAGGTGACATGTCTTTTAGCTTTTCCAGGATGTCTCTGACTAGAGATTTTATCTCCAGGATGTCTTTGACTAGAAAGGCGAGGATGGGGTATCATCACCTATTTTTTTTTGCTATCTGTAGATTTTCTCTTAGTAATGCTATGACTGTTTGATCTCCATGCAAACTGGTACAATGACTTTCTGGGTCGAACATATATCTGGATTATCATAACCTATTTGCCATAATAAAGCTCAATGATGATAACACATAAGAAGCTCTTTCATTTTCATATCTTCTATCTTCCATCCCCCTTTCTTGATTGACCTTCATCGTCCTTCTCGAGTCCATGTAGCCTTCTATCACATGACTGAATATAATGACACACCAAAAATATTTGCATTTCATGTAGTTGCACCTGCATTACCACATATTAGCATTTCATACATACATATAGATATCACAATTACATCACATCCTGCACACAACACATGTTAGCACATTTTACATTTTATCATATAAATAAGTTATTTTCATTATCATATTCATCTGCATTTCATACATTCACATTTACATTTGCATAAACATATAAAACAAAAAAGAACAAAAATATTGCATTTCATCATGTACATATTTGCATCCATATCATAAGCATCATATATATATATATATATATCAAAATCACAAGTGTCATGATACAATGATGTAAAAATACATATGGTTACAATCACCTGAAGGTGTCTACATCATCATAGAAAATGGTACAAAACTGATACATAGGGAGCCCTCTAAGGCTATGATGAACTCCCTCCCTCGGAGTCAGCTGGCCTCGACGGAGTCTGAGCCCTCGAAGGACCCGCCCCAGGATCATCTCTCTTGCCCCCTCTATTTGGTGGTGGTGGAGGACCCATGACCCCACCGCTAGATGCCTGTCTCCTGTCTCTCCCTCCAGAGGTCGTAGTAGTCTGTAATGGTCTCCGGAAGCTCCTAGCCTGCTGATCTGGTGGCACCACTCCATAATATAGGTCTCTCCAGTAGGCTATCTCCTCCCCTACCCACATAACATAGGCGTATCTGGCCCCTGTGTCCTCTATTGTCTGCCTCCCTGTCCTCAGTGTCATCTCAGCTTCTGTATAGCACTGAATAGCCTGATCCCTCTCCCGCTTAGTGTCCCGTAGCTACCTCCTGAGCCTAGTTGTCTCCCTCTCCAGATCCTGGATCTCATCTGCTTGTCCCTGGCAGATCTCCCTCAAGGATAGTAGCTCATCCTTATCCTCTCCCCCCTCACCCTATCCTGTGGTTGCTCCAATCCCTGTCCCTATCCCTGTACCTGTCTGAGAACCTGTGCTGCTGGCACCTATAATGACAATCCACCTCTGCCCCTCACTATGTGAGCCTGTTGAGCCTGTCTCTCCTCTCTGCCCTCTCTCCTCAGAGCCACTCTCCTCTCTACCACTGCGCCTCGCCTCTGCCGTCAGCCTCTACCTCCACCATCTCTGCTATCATCTCCATCACCTCCACCGTCTCCATCTATCGGCTCCCTTGGATCCGTCAGCCATGGAAATGGATGCTCTTCCCAATATGTAGTGTACTCTGCATCCATCCCTGCATCCTCTACATATGCCCATATATCCCAAGGCAGGAGAACCATCTCTACCATTTGTGTCACTACCTGATCATAAGACAATAATGGCCCCAAATGCACCTGATCCCTCACTGTCCGTGCATACATCCCTAACCCCCATGGCATTCGTTGTATCCTATCGAACTGCTTGCCCACCCTATCTACCAACTACCTCTCAATAACATACGGTGTTCGACCAATCAGATACCTGCTCTGGAATACATATGACAGCTCCACTGCATCATCCTCCCACTCCTCACAATCTAAGTAAGGCCTCCATATCACACTATCTATCTCATCGATAACCCGATGCCAATACTCCAGTCTCCCAATCTGTGGCTGTGACGTAATCATATCATACAATTGTACATAGCTACGCCCATGTCCCCTACCTCTAAAGTGTATTAGACGTGTAACCGATAGATGCTCATATGCCCACACCTGCAACAATGTCACTCTGCATCCCAATCCTGTTGATCCGTGATATACAAATTGATGCAACTCATAATACAAGTGTGCCAACAAACACAAACCCCATGCAAACCTGGTCTCCAGAGTCCTCCCCCATCCCACACTCAACCCTCGTGTCGCCTTATCCGGATAGATGAATCCACTGATCACTCCTTCCAGCACCGCCGGTAGAGCCAATCTTGTCTGTGTCATGGTATCCCAAGCCACACGTCCTGCCCTTATCTCCAGTCCTGGATCCTAAAACACTCATCTCAGTGCATACCTGTCTCCCTCTCGATCGTAAGGAACCAACTCCCCATCGATCGGTGCAGTATCCTGTATACATCCTCTAAGGTGACTGTCATCTCACCCATCGACAAATGATATGTACATGTCTTTAAGTGCCATCTCTTGGCTAATGCAGTCAGCAATCCCATGTTCACTCGAAACTCAGACACATACATAATGTATCGCAGTCCCATAGCCTCTACTGTTGCTCTATCCTCGAGTGTGAGCTCTGGTCGTAAACTCTAAGTTGAAGGGAATCTCTCCCATGACTCCAAAATAGGTAAGTCCTCCTGCAGTCAAGCAAAATAAACTGTGTCAATCATAGTAGTACTCCCTGTTCATCACAAAGTGCTTCTTTTTATCTTAGTGCTTATATCTATCATATGACACTCTATCTTAGTGGTACTCCCTGTTCATCACAAAGTACTGCTTTCTATCCTAGTAGTACTCCCTGTTCATCACAAAGTGATGCTTTTTATCCTAGTGCTTATATCTATCATATGGCACTCTATCCTAGTGGTACTCCCTATTCATCACAAAGTGCTGCTCTTTTATCCTAGTGCTTATATCTATCATATGACACTCTATCCTAGTAGTACTCCCTGTTCATCACAAAGTGTTGCTTTGATCCTATCATTTAGGGCACCTACTTGAGTGATCCTCTTGAGTAGCTTATCCAATTGACAACGTATATTCTATCACATAATTGTCAATTTCAGCCTAACCTAATTGGCAACATATGTTCTATCACATAATTGTCAATTTCTATGGTACTCACTATTCATCACAAAGTGCCTCGCTCTATCCTATTCTAGGGCCTCTACTTGAGTGTATCCTGATTGACAACGTATGTTCTATCACAAAATTGTCAGTCCTAGCCCTATCCTAGTCTTCCCTAGAGGACCTGCTTGAGTGTATCCTCTCAACAACTTATCCAATCGACAATGTATGTTTATCACAGAACTGTCGATTTGACCTTGAAGACATAAACGTGCATTCACGACACAAATGCGCTTGCATATTGCACATATGCGCCTAGCCTAACCAGACATGTCTGGCACCAACATAGACACGCCTAGCCTACCCAGACGCGCCTGGCACCAACGCAGACATGCCTTAGCATTTTTTACCTCGCTTGACATTTTTTCAATATACCTAAAGTGCATTTATTACCTTACTTGACATGCATTTATGACAACAATAATGCAACAAAGTACAAGGAGGTTTTGCGGTACTCACCGACTCTCCTGCATCTGCTGGCCTCTGATATCGGTGAATGCAATCGAATCTGTGCACCAATGCCATCGCTGCTGACTACTGACTTCTCTCTTCTCTCTCTACACTCTGATCTGTTAGGTGTGTGGATGACAATGAGGATGTTTTCCCTCGTAGTCTATATTATAGACTACCCTAGCCCTAGTCTCCCGAATCAGTCTTCTTTATCCCGTGACTCTGTCACTCTATCTTGTCAGCCGATTCTAGCCTTTATTTCTTATCGAAAGATTGTCTGCGATCTTTTCAAACATTTTCATCCAATCTCTTGAGGGGGCGTATCATTCCCATCTTGGGGCAACTTTTTATCAATTTATCTTATCTTCTTTGAAACAACGCGACAAGCTGCATTGTCTCAAAGACGGGCAAAATGTAGACACCTAAAATTGTCTTGTCTAATTAAATAAATATTTAATTATTTAATTATTTTAGCCTAATTCTTCTATTAATTAAATAAATCTTTATTTATTTAATTAATTCATTTATCCTCTTCTAGCCTTATCTCTCATTTAAATAAATACTTTTATTTATTTAAATTATCCTTTTCCTGAATTAAATAAATATCTTATTTATTTAATTGATCCCACTTCTATTAATTAAATGAATCTTTATTTATTTAATTAATTCATTAGCATTTTCCACCTATGACACATGTCATTCATCTCTTAATTCCTACACTACCTACCCTCTCATTATTTTCTTATTTCCTCTACCTACCCTCTAATCATAGCCGACAATTTATCTTTTACACCTCTTAATCTTATCCCTCCATTTCTTATAGTGTCTTCTATATAAGGAGATGCTTCCTTTATTATCAACCCTAATCAGCTAATCCTCCCCAACTACTCTTTTGAATTTTCACATGCGATCAAGTCTACTTACAACCACATTTCCGTTCTTTGTTGAGTTCTTGTGCACACATAAAATATGAGAGCAAATATATCAAGCAAGATCAATTGAGATAGGAAGAATGGAGATCCAAACCCTATTGGACATGTGATGGTATAATCTTTGTGATTTTATTTTATTTGCATTGTCTTAGGTAATCTTCATATGTTATGGTGGATCTTTGTTGTTGTTAGGCTAGGGTTTTGTGGTTGAATTCATTTAGTCTTTCAATATTGTTGTTTCCATTTCTACCATAAACACCTATATCCTCATCTCTCTTGATACAACACTTGCTTCCAAAAATTCTGAAACATTTTACAGTAAGAACATAACCAAACCATAGCTCATAAGGAGTCTTACCGGAATCACCTTTTATATGTACTTGATTGAATGTGTAAATAATAGTGCTAGCAAATTCTCTCCATTAGATCTTCAGAACATTCCCTTCAATCAACATAGTCCTTGCAACATCCAAGATAGTTAGTGAAACCAATTGTTGGAATCAAGGAACACTGAGGGGGAGGGGGTGGATCAGTGTTCTACCGATAAATAATTTTTTAAGCTTACTCTCAGACCACTGGAAGCAAATGCAAGAAAGTAAAATGCAGGAACACAAGATAATAAACCACAAAATCATAACACCAAGATTTTACATGGAAACCTGGGAAGGGAAAAACCACGGTGGGATTGGAACCCATAATATTCATATACTATGATCACGAGTACATAAATATTACATAAGGGGAATGCACTTGCATTCATGCACATTGCCTAGAACCAAAGGTTCAATTACAATATGGAAGTGTCACTAACTTACAAATAATTTATAATGACAACTACAATTATTGAACTCCAAAATAGCATCAAACAATGCTTGGATGAGTTCTGGTTAAGTGCAAAAAATTTGACTACAACTGCTCTGCAAATCTGCCCTGTTCTTCTTCTTAGTCAACTATTGGATCAAGAATGTGCACGTGAAACTGTGCCAAATAGGTTTCTCGATCACTACTCGCTTATGTCATACCTCAAAAAGATCTTCTACATCGGTCATATATATCCGCAATCACAAAATGAAACATTCATCAAGTCGACCATCCATATTATGCAATGTAATGTGTAACCAAGTGTCGACCTAGACCGGATCTCTAAAACATATGTGGATCAACCAAATGATGTCAAAATGATTTCTACATGTTGGACCTATCATCCCATGCATGAATCTGACCACCGAAATCACTACAAAGATTCCAAACCAAAAGTGCTCTGCTATCCTAAAATACCGATGACAGATTACCGGACCACTCACTTTGCTAATATCACTGTCAGTTACCAAAATCCATAACTACCAGATAAGATTTCCATGAAGAGTTTCCATCAATGATAATCCTAATCCATTATCCATGCATTGGTATCCATTATATGAGCGTCAATTGCCAACAATGTCCCCCTTTGACATTGATGGCAACACTCAAGAAAAATGACTGTGTTGTATACCGGATCAAAATTTCCAAGGCTCCCCCTTAGACCAAAAACTCAAAAACTTGTATCAACCAAAAAATTGTATCATTCTCTGTACATTTTTCACTCTACTCTCCCCCTTTGACAACAATGCCAAAGTTGGGGTGCTGCTCAAAAACTCATATACAAGGGTATATATCAGATATTATATACATACTTGAAGATATTTGCCAAAAGAGTCTTCAAAAATCCTAAGTGGGTATCCCACCCATTCTTCAAGTTGTCCAATACTGTAATGAAGGCACTAAAAACAAAAGCATATATCTCCACATCTTTCAAGTTTGTCAGAACTGGTTGTGCCATTGTCTTCATGCAATCTACTTTGTTGCTCAGCATGGTGTCCATCCGGGTGGCAATAAGGTTCCGGAGCTCACCAACCCACCTCAGTATTATGTCCTTTTTTGAATTTTGGCTTGAGATGTGATCAATTAGAACCATCACTTATCCTTCTATACTTATGGTAAGGGTTACATTGGAATCAAATGACTGAGATATACCATCAAGCTTGCCCTAGCAAACACTGATTTGCTTGTCTATATTTGATGTGAATTTAGGTAGTATGAGGCATGACTTATATATCTTTCCTCCTTCACTCAATGCCTCAGAGATTGTCTACAATCCTTTGTTCAATCTGACCTTGTCATCTTCAATCATCTTTCAGAATGTTTGCATAGGCACCTCCTTAAATCTGCCCAATACTTGCTTGGTGGTTGCCTTTTCCAATGACTCAAAATTGGTACTGATATTGTTGATCAACTATAACAACTTGTCGGAGGGGTTAGAATTTGGATCTAACTGCAATTCTAGTACCACCTTGTGTAAAACACTTACAGACATCTCAATCAACTTTTTGTCCTCACTATCAGACTTAACCAAGTCTTGACTAGCTTGAGCCTGAACTACTGTAGCAACCATCAGCCTTTCAATGAGAGACATTTGTCCAATATTAAGAGGTCCATCAAAATTGATGGATATTTGTGGTAAAATCCTTTGCATACCAATCTTGCTTTATTTCTGACAACTTCCCGGTCTCATTCAATTTGTTCCTGAATACCAATTTATTACCGATCACATTCTTATCTTTAGGTCTAGGCACAAGTTCCCATGTGTTATTTTTTTCAATCTGATTCAATTCTTCTTCCATAGCCTTCATCCATTTTTCATCTTTGCAAGCTTGAACAACATTTTTAGGTTCAATTTAGAAATCAAACATACCTCTTCAGTAGCTCATCTTCTTCTAGTCATCACACCTTTATTTTTATCACCTATGAGCTGATTTTCAGAATGATTCAATCTCACATACCTTAAAGTCTTTTGATTATTATGATTTATAGGTTCCTGCATCTCTTCACCAGCAACAACAATATCCAGGTTAACTATCTCTAGCAGATCATTCTGCTTCAATTCTTCAGTCTGATTTAGTGTTAAAACAACATCTCGATCATAATCATATTCGCATGCTTTGATCTCTTTTCCATAGTTCTCATCAACCTTCACATTTGCACTTTCCACTATCTTTCTCAGTCTCTTATTATAGCATTGGTAGACTTTTCTCTTTGTTGAATATCTCAAGAAAATTCCTTGATCACTTCTTGCATCAAACTTTCCTATATCCTCATATTTCTTGATATAACACTTGCTTCCAAAAATTCTGAAATATCTCACAGTAGGAGCATGGCCAAACCATAGCTCATAAGGAGTCTTATCAGAATCACCAAGCAAGTATTCACAAAGAATAAAGCCTACTAGTGCAACAATAAGAAACTGACAAAGAATTTTCTTGGGATATTCAATAAAGAGCAAAGCCTATCGGTGCTGCAATAAGAGACTGAGAAAGATAGTGGAAAGTGCAAATGTGAAGGTCGATGAGAACTATGGAAAAGAGATTAGAGCATGTGAATATGATGATGATCATGATGTTGTTTTAACGCTAAATCAGACTGAAGAATTGAAGCAGAATGATCTGGTAGAAACAGTTAACCCGAATATTGCTGCTGCTGGTGAAATGGTGCGGGAACCTGTAAATCAAAATAATCAGAAGACTCTGAGGTATGTGAGATTAAATCATTTTGATCAGATCATTGGTGATAAAAATAAAGGTGCGATGACTAGAAGAAGACTAGCTACTGAAGAGGATCTAGCTCTGATACCAATTGTTGGAATCAAGGAACACTGAGAGAGGGAGGGTGAATTAGTGTTCTACCGGTAAATAAATTTTGAAACTTATTCTCAGACCACTGGAAGCAAATGCAAGAAAGTAAAATGCAGGAACACAAGATAATCAACCACAAAATCATAACACCAAGATTTTTACGTGGAAACCCAAAAAGGGAAAAACCACGGCGGGATTCGAACCCACTGTGCTATGCTCAAATACATCATTGCTAAATGGGAAATAAGGACAATCACGAATTCCTTAACTATCTAAGCAATTCAAACATAAAACTAATGAAATAGATGCAAAATGGAATTAAATTAAACAATATGAAACTCCCTATTGTGCATCATGGCTTCCATTGTTCTTCTTCTCTCTGTGGTATGATGACTCTCAGATATTGCATTGGCAACCTGCAATTGACACAAAGATTCAAAGTTCATGATCTAGAGCAATTGTCCAGGATTGAGGAGGATTGAATGTTCAATTTATAGATTTTTGGATGAGATTGATTGAAAGGTGGAACATAATGATCAAGAGGTGGAACTCAGGTGAGCTCACATGCTAATTGATAGTTGAACTGCTGATTTGGAGGTGAAACATAACAGATTAATTGAGTCAACTGATTGAGAAAAAGCTAACTAAAAGAAGAAAAAGAATGATTGGAAGAAATAAAGAAGATGACAAACAGAACTAGAAGATGAAAATAGAGATTGGAGAGATAAATGATTTAATTAATTAATTTAGCACGTGCTTGCACTTTAACTTAGATTTTCAATTTAATTTTTGCATGAAATTTATTCAAATAATTGAATTTATTTTAATTCAATTTAGCATTTGAATATATTTAGAACTTGACTTTGATTTTCAATTTGGTTTTTGAAATCATGCACATGTATTTGAATTTGGAAGAAATTAGAAGAACTAAAAGAATTAATTAGTTAATTAAATAATTTAAATAAACTATTTAATTATTTTAGAAATGGATTTCAATTAAATAATAAATATTATTTAAATTAAAGGATTAAATTAAAATTAATTAAATAATAAATATTTAATTAATATTTAGAAAAGGATTGAACGATTAATTGATTAGAAATAGAAATTAAGAATAGAATTTATTTAAATAATAAAGATTATTTAAATTGGGGAATTAATCAAAATTAATTAAATAATAAATATTTAATTAACATTAGAAAAATAGTTAAAATGATTAAGTGATAAAAGAATAAGAAAATAGAATAATTAGTAAAATGATGAGGAAATATGAATTTAGAAGAATATGATTAATTAACTTAATTAAAGAATTAAAGAATTATTTAATCAAATAGAGGAATAATTAGTACATGATCAATGAGACATTTTTAGGTGTCTACACCCACAATATTCATATATTGTGATCAGGAGTACATAAATATTACATGAGGGGAATGCACTTGCATTTAGGCACACTGTCTAGAACCAAAGGTTCAATTACAATATGGAAGTCACACTGACTTAAAAATCATTTACAATGATAACTAAAATGATTGAACTCCAAAATAGCATCAAACAATGCCTAGATGAGTTCTGGTTAAGTGCAAAAGTCTGACTGTAACTGCTCTGCAACTCTGCCCTGTTCTTCTTCTCAATCAGCGACCGGATCAAGAGTGCGCATGTGAAAGTGCGCCAAATAGGTTTCTTGATCACTACTCGCTCATATCACACCTCAAAAAGATCTTCTACATTGGTCATATATATCCACAATCACAAAATGAAACATTCATCAAGTCGACCATCCATATTATGCAATGTAACGTGTAAGCAAGTGTTGGCTTAGACCGGATCTCTAAAGTATATGCAGATCAACCAAACGATGTCAAACTAATTTCTACATGTTGGCCCTATCATCCCATGCACGAATTTGACCACCAAAATCACCACGAAGATTCCAGACCAAAAGTGCTTTGCTATCCTGAAAAACCGGTGATAGATTACCGGACCACATGCTCTATCGGTTACCAAAATCCATAACTACCAGATAGGATTTACATGAAGAGTTTCCATCAATGACAACCCTAATCCATTATCCATGCATTGATATCCACCAGATCAGTGTTAATTGCCAACAATTACAAGGTTGCAGACTCAGGGAAAAAAAACTGCATAAAGAACCTTCTCCCACAGTGCTCAGAATGGCACTGAGAACACAAAACACCCAAGGAGAGAAGCACTAACAATAAAAAAACACCAAGGAGACATCATACAAGCTAAAATAATCTCAAACACAATCTCAGGTCCCTTCCAAAGGTCTATCCCCACAAAATGCATATCACTGCGAACCAAAAATGGCTCCTGACAAGCTATAAGAAGCCCAAAATTACCTTAAAACCATGTTGAGCCAAGAAAGACTCAAAGAGTACATCGCACAAAGGAAATATCATAGCAAATTCAAAGCCTATAATCACATCTCAATCACAAATAGGATTAATAACCAATCACAGTGAAAAGACAAAAAATGCACTCCCGACAAGCAATATTTCTAGCTAAAAACAAAGATATGCAAATTCTCCTTTCAAGATCCCTTTCTTCCCAAATCTTTTCCATTTACAAATTCAGTCTCTAAAAACCATTCTAAAAACCAAAACGATCTTTCAATTAGACACAGAGCATACAAGCTTTCAAAAATGAATTTGCAAAGAAGTGAACAAAAACTCCAACCTAGAAATCACACTCCAAATCAATAGGAAATCTAACAAAGAGAAAGAGAAAACAACCAACAATCCAAGCAATCAAAATCCTCAATCCAATCTCCAAGCAATTCAAAATCTAAACTCCAAAATTCTGTTGGATGGTTAACCCAACAACAAATTCAGAAAACCAATTAAATAAAATTCAAACTCAAACCATAGGGAAAATCTCGCCAATCAAAAAATTCCCCAAAACTATATAATATACCAACCATCCCAAAGATCTATGCATAAATAATACAAAATAATATTTATCTAACTTACCAAGCTATCGACCAATAGTAAAACAGGGTAAGTAGGACAAATAATAAAATTAATAACCAAGAGTACGAAAAGGAATTCAAATAATATGATTATCCAATATAAATAAAAACCCATGGGCACAATTAATTAAATAATCAAAATAATATAAATAAATAACCTCAATTAATCAAATTACCATAATGATATTAAATAATTATTCTAAATATAATTTCAAAGGACAAAATAATAATTATTCCCAAATAATAATCACACATCAATATCTAAATATTTGATATTTAATTGATTATTATAAACTATATTAATTCATTAATTTAATTTAACATTATTAAACTATATAAATCAATTAATTAATTTAATAATTAAATCAAACAATAATCAAAACTCTACACCACAAGAATAACCCAAGGAATCGCGAGACGCTAAACAACATCTCACACCAAGACTCTAAACCGACAAGGGTAGTCAACTTAAACCTAGAGTATAGAGTGGGTTTTCATTTTATCTCCGATCAACTTGCCATTGGGATAAGACATGCTCAGACCTGTGAAGCCAGGTTGAGTCGATGTCTGGTACCTGCAAACCTGTCACCACCGGTACATATACAACACCATATGCAATAATATTTTATAAACTAAATAGACAAGTGAAAGGAAATCACAACGTCACATCATGCTCACTAATGAGTGGTATGACACCGTTCCTTATTACAAATGTAGTAGAAGAGACTCGCAAACATCAAACAATATCATAGTCATCCTCATCATAAGCTAGGGTTAGTACATAATATAATGTCATCAAATCAACATAAACAAACTGTGTGGGGGAAAAAGTGACACTAAGCAAACATGCCCTAATCTCACTTTCAATCACACATTTGTGGAATACGAAAGAGCCTAGAGGTATCACATAATTGGCTACTTCTTTTTGTGGAAGAGAGAGCCACGGGCTACCTATTAGGATTTCTATTCCTTTGTTGTAATTGAAAGATAAAATGATGCCAGTTCAATCCCTAACCCCAAAGTGCAAGTATGAACTAATAACAAGATTGCAGAATTGAACTTAAATAATGGAAAGCTGTAAACACAAGGACAAGACAAGAATGTAAATGCGTACCTGGTGTTAAAATCTGAGTGAAAATGTTTGGGATGGGGGCGTGGGCGCCATTGTCCTG
The DNA here is from genome assembly GCF_030272615.1 of Cryptomeria japonica. Taxonomy (NCBI): domain Eukaryota; kingdom Viridiplantae; phylum Streptophyta; class Pinopsida; order Cupressales; family Cupressaceae; genus Cryptomeria; species Cryptomeria japonica. The sequence continues at coordinate 529,632,895 of NC_081405.1, forward strand.
ATTCTGCTCCTGAAACTGCTGTTTTGCAACCTGGAAAGCTATCAAAAATGCTGAAAACTGCTGTCTGTCAGGAGGACCAGGGCGCCCAGCGCCCCTGTCCTGGTAGGACCAGGGCGCCCCACGCCCCTGTCCTAGCTTTCTGGGTCGGAATTTGGTGTGAAGTTCGGTCTCCATCTGCTTCTTCCGGATCTGTAACTTGCGGCATCGTCCGAATCCCGAAATCTGCACTTATATCTGAAAAGGTGTTTTGGGCGGCTATATAGGGTTTTGCCTTAGTCAAACCCCCGCTTTGGTGATTTCCACCTCCACGAATAGCCAAGTTGTATAGTAAAAGTTGTGTGTGTGCAGACCTTGTGTGTGTGCAAGATCCTAAAATGAAAGTAAGCAAACTAGAGCAACCTAGAAAGTAAACCCTAATTGCTTGTAAATGATAATGTAAATGCTCCAAATCAAGATGCAAAGTGATCTAAAGCATGAATAAATGGTATGATGAAGCTTATGCAAAGACATGAAAACAACATGAAATCATACCCAACCCCAAGGGAGGGGTACAAGCCAATCTTCAGTCGGTGATCCCTTATTGTTCTTCAATGCCTTCAAAGCCTTAAATGGATGAATGAAATTGATAGATGCTTGATGGATGGATGTTGAATGTTGTTGAAGTCTTCAAAGATCTGCCCTTTCGCTGCATATGAGGTCCTTTGAAACCAAAAATCTGGATCCTTTCAAATGAAGAAAGAGAGCTCTTATATATGAAACCCTAGGCCTTAATTTCAGCTTTTGGCCGACCTAGAGATTGAATCTCCCGCCAATTTCTTGGGGTTAAGAATTATTTTATGATTGGATCGCGCTCCTAAAATTTCGAGAAAAATGTCCGGGACCGTGTGCACTCCGGGCGCCATGGTCCCGACAACTTTTCACCAAATTTTCAGGGCCGTCAGATATGATGATTTTAGAGCGAATCCCGAAGTTACAGCTGATTTCGAGATGTTTTGAGCCCCGAAATCAAGCCCCCAAGTTCAAAATAGGACCTAATTAGGGTTTTTGATTAAATGATGTATTGGAAGAATGAAAGGGGCACACTTTAATGAAAGGGCCCGACTTTATGATGTGGAAGATGATGAAATAGAACCTTAGACCTAATTAATTTGATTAATTAAGTGCTAAAGGGGAAATGCAATGCAAAATGCAAAATGCGCCAAGGTGGGTGCTAAACTAGGTGTGAAATTGTACCACCCTAGCAAGTGCGTACAATTTACGATGCTACACAAACATGAAACACACATATATCATAAGTGCATATCAATCATCAAGAGTAATTGATCATCACAATAATATAGGAATATCATCATCTCAAATAATCATGATGTCAAGCATAGTATAATATGTTTAATATCCATAATAAAGAATCTAAATCATAAGTCAAACCCATAAGCATCTAATCAAAACATCACAAAATAGTCTAAGCTATGCCAATATAGTCTAATGATGCATAAAAATGAATGATGAATCAAGGAGGGGCACTACAAGCATGGCCAGGATTTCCTTGAGGTGAACCATCGGTGTTAAGTTTCAAAATTCCTTGAGGAGGAGGGATCCAACAACCCTCCCTATTAACCCTTCGCTAAGGATGACAACATCTATTTCTCATGATCTACCAAGCACACTACCCCCCAAAAGAAAGAACACCTCCCTGAAGAAAAAAATAGAATTGATTACAAATATTAACATCCCTGAGATCCACACCTCCATCAAAGTCACACTTTGCCAAGATAGTCTCACGAAGAAAATGAATAATTATCCACCACAAATGTTGAACAACCATCCTAGCATCATGAAAAATCCTATGATTCATTTCTAGCCAAATATGCCAAATACTGAAAGAGAATCCATTAGCCCAAGCAACCTAGAGAAAATAAATCTTAATAGGGGGCTTACCCAAGCAGACCCAAAATTTAGCCAAAGAGGAAACATGCTAGCAAGCTTGGTTCCAAAGTCCCCACTAGAAGTGCCAAATTGCCCTAAAGAAGGAGCACTTAAAGAAGAGGTGATAAATACATTTCTCACTATTGCATCATAGAGCATACATAGAGGGACCCTAGAAACCCCATTTGAACAAATTATCCCAAGTGAGACAACAATTTTAGACTACCAACCACATGAAAAAGTTGCATTTAGGCCAAGAAAATTTACTCCACACATGTTTCCATCATGAAACTTCCACCCCTCCAAAAAATTATCAAATAAGTTCCAAATAACCAACATCGATAGAGTACTTACCAGAGGAATCTCTGACCTATGCTATAACATCATGTCCCACCAAGGAGTTACACTCCCATGAAGCAAGAATTTGAGCCAAGCCCCCTCTAATCCACCTGGCGGCCATTCATGGGGGTTCTTCCATACATAACTATCAACTAGCCCTAAATTCCAAACAATCTTGTAATGCTCTACCTTATCCCAACCCATGGTAGAAAAAATATCACAAAGAGGTTGGAGGTGTAGATACATAGAAATGATAGGAAGATTGTCATCCCAAGAATCCAACCAAAAGAGAGCTTCAAAGCCCTTATTACATATCCAGAATAAACCTCTCTTAACTAGTTGAGCTTCAATTTTCAGAGTATGCCAAATTAGAGATACCCTACCTTCTAAACAATAGTGAGGAACATCTAGAAAGTTAACTCCTTTAAGATACTTATGCGTAAGAATGCGATCCCAAATCCGATTTTGATACGTAACACCGATGTTAATATAATTTGGCAGCAAGAGCTTACCCATTCAAGATAGAAGAATGAAGACCAAGACCCCCCTCCTTCTTTGGCTTACACACATATTCCTACTTAACTAGGCTTCATTTACAAGTATGCAGATTAACACTCCAGAGGAATTGACATGAGAGAGCATCAAATTCCTTAAGAAAATACACAAGGGTTATCAAAACAAAGCACCTGTAGATAGGAAGAGCTTGGATCTCAAATGAGAAAGGGGGTTTTGTGGTAGGTAGACAAATTTTATATAGGGTGGTGATTTCTTATGATGTCATTCACTATATGGCAGTGTCTAAGGATAAATCTATGTTTATCGAATTGGATATGGTCAAAGCTAATGATAGAGTTAAGTGGTGCTTCTTGTAAAAACTTCTTATCGCTTTTGGTTTTAGTCAGGAATGGGTTAGCTGGATAATGAGTTGTGTTACTTCTTCTTCCTTCTTTGTTATTATCAATGGTGAGTCATTTGAGTTGTTTGGAGCTTCTAGGGGTCTGCGCCAGGGAGATCCTCTTTCTCCTTATTTGTTTATTCTTATGGTGGAGGGCCTGGGTAGATTTATTAAGTCTTGGGTTTCTTATGGCTTGTTTCAAGGTTGGAGTTGGGGTCATCGGTTACCTACACTTTCTTATCTTCAGTTTGTGGATGATACTGCTCTTATGGGGGTTGCTCATCTTTGGGAAGCTGAATCTTTCAAGTGGACTTTAGATATTTATTTGGTTGCTTCGGGTCAAAAATTCAATGAGCATAAATCTTCTATCTATATTATCAATACTCCCGAGGCTATTCAGAGAAGGATTGATAATATTTTGAGGAATCAAATTGGCTCTCTACCCTTGTTCTATCTAGGTATCCCTCTCTCCATTGGTAGGCTACATAGATTGTATTGGCAGGGTTTGTTGGATATGTTGCGTCAGAAGGTTAATCACTAGACTCATAGATGATTGTTTGTTCTCTAAGAAGTCAACTATTTAAATTACCATACCTTCTTTATACACTCAATTTGACACATTTGGATGAGTCATTATTGTGTTTGACAAAGAGACGAGCGTGTGAGAGAGAGACAAACCACCTCTAATGCATACATGATGATTTTCTCCATAACTGAGAACCTTATCACAAGAGTGGCATTGTAATGCATAAAACATCCTTTGGACTCATGTATTAAATACTTGTCAATGATGATCTTATTGATTGAAATAGTGAACTGAATATATGAAGAATGTATTCCTTTTCTTTCATTTCAAAAAGTATTTCCTTTGCTTCATTTTGTCGCCCTCCTATGCAAAAGTCGTTCAAGATTATATTATAAGTGATTGGAATCCCCTGCAATAATTTTGAAATGTAAATGAAAAACCTTTCATATGTTGCTAATAAGCATACATAATCTAGAAATCACCATTTCATGCAAAAAACTTAGATACGAGATTTTCAATCGAACAAATTTTGGGCCAGATTTTTGCTCTTTTACAGACTGATTTGAGAGCTCCCATTTTGGTGCAGGCAGCAAGGATGTTGGCAAAGAGTGAGGAGTTTGAATATAAACTTGTTCATTAAATTTCTTTAAAAGTTTCTAAAACCTTTTCAGTCATCTCATTTCAATGCCATGACATCTCTTTGAAGCATATTGTCAAACAGTTATCATACGTATTGTTTATTCTTTAACAGAACATTTCAAAAGCTTTGCAAGTTTATTTTGTGCAGCTACTGCAATTCTTGTTTTCCATAAGGTGGCATCCCTTTGCATGACTGTGTGTTTCAAATCTGTATTACATCTACAAGAGAAGCTCAACAATCAAAAGATCCAATGAAATTGCATCTATCCTCTATGCTTTGATATATGTTAATAACTTGTTCCCTTTTGTCCAATGAATCCACTTTTGTGCAGCAAGGAAATAGTTATGAATTCTTAAAACGATGTTAAAAACCCCAAACAAGGTTCAGAAGTTAGAAAGTTAGAGCATTAGAGAAATTGAGCACATGAAGGTTCAAATTTTGACTTTTTTTTTTTTAGAGTAATAAGTTTCAAGATTTGAATTTTGGGAGCAATAAGGTTGAAAGGTTATAATTACTCAACTTTGGAGCATTTTGAATTATTTGGGAGGTTAGGAAGTGCACATTTATTAGCACGAGAGCATATGAAGGTTAGGAAATTTGGAATTTGGAGCAATGAAGCACATTGAGAGATGAAAAGAGTGCAATTAGAAGCTTTTTAATTGTTTCCCTCAGAAACCATTATAATGGGAAATAAATAAATTTTTTAAAATATTAAAATTAGTTTTGAAAAATAATTTAAATATTTCCAGTTAAAACCTAGTAACCTGGTGTAGCAAAATAATCATAACTTTTAATCAATAAATGATCTCACTTTGAAATTTTAACTGGGTAGAAGGGGTCGGGTGACCATAACCCATAAACATCTATTTATGACAAGGCACTAAGAACGAGATTTTAATATTTTTCAAAGATAGGGTCATAAAAATATAAGTATTAAAATTTCAAAAATGGTGAAATGGGTCCTTGTGAAAATCGACCACAACTCAAAATGGCACCAAAAATGTGCTCATAAGACAATTTTTCATAACACTTCATAAATATCAAAATTTAATGGATTTGACATTTTGACCAATACAGAAATTAGGGCTTGTAGATGATAATGGCTTTGTACACATCTTGAAAACACTTTTAAGAACCCATTAAGAACTTATCTGACATAAACTTCAATGCAAAGCTTGAAATTTGGATGTTTGAAAATTAGGGCAACATGTTCTTAATTGTTTAAGTCATTTCACACCCAAAACTAGATCCAAATCCTCAATAGGGATAGCAAACATTTATAATTCTAATTGATAACTTCCTACCAAGATTTTAATATAATTATGTTTATCACCACAAGAGAGTTGTTTTCCATTGTCTATCATGACTTAAAAATTTGAGACTCGATAAATTAAAAAATGAGCTCATGACCTATTCTTCTATCAATAAATTTTTATGTAATACCACTATCAACTAACACTTTCACAATTTTTTTTATGAATAGTAGTCATTTTGATTAATATAGATAAAGTAAACTATTCACAAAAATAGGTAGGGGCATACAAGATCACCCCTTAGGAGTCAAACGGGAAACATCCAAATAAATAAAAAATGCAACAACACGGGTCAAGACTGGAGAGAAGAAAACATAAAATGGTTGCTTGAGTGGCTAGAGAAATGGCTGAAGGAGATGGATCTCTGTCATCCTTAGGACCCCATACATCAATGAGGTCAAAGTTATCATTTGAAAGAGACCACCCTTCTTCAGTAGTGCAACATCTTCTTTCTCCTTGTCCTTAGTTGTTTGAGAGGGTGAGATTGCCAAAGCCAAATGTGGAAAGCCTTTAGAATAACAAGGCCATCCACTATCACCACTAGAAGCCAACCAACCACTGTCACCACTTGAAGCTGGACACCCATTAGTACCACCATTAGTACCACCATTAGTGGGGTTTGTACCCCCTGAGCCCCACTCGGAGGAAAAACCCTCATAAGGGGAAGAGGCAGAGTATCGCCTATTGAAAACACTATCACCATTAGATTTGCAGTGAGTAGCCTAAGACCGTGGGGTCTAAGAGCGGTGAGTGAAAGGGTTGTGTCCATGTTAGTGGCCACGAGGCAGAGACCAATCACAAGAGGCCGAGAGTCCAACAACGATGCTAGTATAAGGATCTAGAGGCACTTTGGCAATCATAAAAGGGGCATTTCCTCAATGATCTAGAAGGGTCTAAAGGTGGGTTGCCTCCAATGCAACTTTATTAGCTTGCACTTGAAACTAAAGCAACATGAAATTATTACAAATACAAGCTTTAGTAAAAAAGTAAAACATGAATATTAATAGAGCTGTGAGAAAAAAAATTAAAAAAAAAAAATTCCCATCTTTCCAAATTGTGAAGAGGATTTCCACCCTGAAAGCATGTCAAATTTGGACAAATTTGAAATGGATACAAGGAGAATCCCCCAAAAGGGCCATATGCCAAGAAAATGATGTTGGCTGAAAGGGCCAAAAGAAGTGATGAATTTAATTCCACAAGTTGTGAGCATGACAACAAAACCAGAAGAGGTGAATGAAAGTCTCAAGCTGAAAATAGAAAGGACGATGTAGCTTTAGCATACCCATATGCCTCAGAAGAGAACCCAGACGCAAACCTTGGAAAATAATACACCAAAAAAATGAGCAAGCTTGGGTTCAAGGATAGGAAACCAAATAGTATGAAATATGCAACTCCAGACCATCTAGGAAGACTACAAATTCCATCAAAGGTTCAGAGATAGTACCATAGGTAGGCATGAAGAGAGCCAATTGCAACCCATCTAGGGTTTGTAACTCTAAAATGTAGTGTTGGAAAACCAATCCCAATCTTTTCACTAAGGTTTCACATAATAAATATCTAGCTTGTGTACCATATTCAGAGGTAGAGAAAAAATGTTAGAATCAAACATCTGTCAATCTAGCTACCCAAGCTGGAACTGAGTTCTCATTTTTGAGTATGTGCAGGATCATGAGGGGCTAAAAAGTGGTGATATGAAAAAAATATTTTTCCACTCGCCCAAAAATGTGAGAAATCTGTGTTGACTTTTTGCTTGCCTTGGATGTCAGTACATGTAGCCATCGAAAAATCCAAAGTGTAATGGATATCTGATATTATTAAACTTATATATATATTTAAAATAATGCTTGGTAGACCTTTTAATGTGACCGGCAACGCTGGCATGACACGCCCTCTGGCTCCATGTGAAACGCTTTTGACCTAGAGCTATGAACCGACGAGCCCACAATCAGGGGACCTCATCCTCACACTTCACTTGTTCAAACCCGCGAGCACAACGACCCAATGAAGACACAAGTCCTGCGAGCACAATGGCCTAGTAGGGGTTTGAACCTTGGTGGCCGCTTTAACAACGAAGTGTTTTAACCGCTACACTACATGTCCGAAGACATTAAACTTATATATTATATAATGTATAATATATAATATAATATATTATATAATGTATAATATATAATATAATATATTATATATTATACATTACATTACATTATATATTATTAATAAATAATATATAATATATTATTATTCATATATTATATATTGTAATATATAATATAATATAATATATATTATTGTTCATATATTATAATATATATATATATATATATATATATATATATATATATATATATTATTTTGAATAAAGGGGTAAAAACTTTATTAATAATCAAACACAAGCATCGTATTAGAAAACCAGAGTCTCAAATCTCTAGAAGAGAACAACAAACCCAACCAATTATCAACCAGCTTCATGACTATCCATATCCTTAGCAAAGATCTTATGCAAGTCCTGACAATAATCCGGGGAAATATGCTCCCAACCCTCAACTTTCCAATCATCACCATGTTCTGAGGCCCACTTAGCCAAACAATCAACTGCTCTATTCCATTCACGAGGAATGTGGATGAAAGACGCCTTCTCCATCATAGCACTAATTTTCAAAATCTAGTGAACAATCCTTGCCAACTGCCAATTAATACCACTCACCTTCCGCTCAATCAACAAATTAACCATAATCTGTGAATCTGATTCACAAATAACCTTACACCACCCCAATTCAAAAGCACACTCCAGGGCATAGAAAATTGCTAATCCCTCCATAAAATTATTAGATTGCTACCCTTTATGCAATGAAAAGAAGAAAACCACCTCCGCCATACGATCCCTACCAACACTACCAATCCCAGCAAGACCCGGATTACCCCTAGAAGAGCCATCAATGTTAATCTTAATGGAATCATCCTGCAGGGGCAACCAACTTCCCACCCTATGAACCTTCTTCATAGCACGTCTACCTCTTCTGACACAAGCTAAGATAGGTGACATCTCCTGCAAACCCAACCTACTCACTATATCAGCCTCTCCTCTATCAAGAGGAAAATTCACCTCACATTTAGCTTCCACCGTCTCCTGGATCATCCCCATGATTCTATTCCACACTTGTTGAACTAGCAGTCTGACTTCCCTAAAGATTCTCCTATTCCTCTCTAGCTGGATTTGCTTAAGTATAAAAATGGGCCCAATGTGCCAGACATTTTGGAGAAAAGAGGACGGAATAGAAGGCCTGCCCAAACTGCTCCAAAACTCCACCAAAGAATCCACGTGAGCACAAGGGTGCTTCCACACCCCCCACCAGCAATGCCAAATCAGCAACAAGAAAGGGCATATGAAGAACAGGTGTGAAGAATCCTCCTCCCCATTACCACACAAAACACAGATGGAAGGCACGTGGAACCCACACTTACAAATATTGTCCCATGTTAGACATCTATTCAAAGTCGAAGTCCAAGAAAAATAGTTACACTTCAGCCAAGAGAGATTGTTCCAAACATATTTCCACTAGTGCACCTCCCTCCCCTCCAATCTACGGGACAACAACTCCTGGTACCCACTAGCAATAGTAAAAACCCCCTTAGGATTCTAGGACCAAGCAAGTCTATCCCTATCCTTAAGGAAGCTACAATGTCTACTAGCCAAAATGCCATGAAGCTCAACGCAGTCTTCTTCCATACCAAAAACTGGCCATTCATTAGGAACCTTGCACCGCACCATCTCCAATTGCCCACACCTATAAACAGACTTAAAATCGCTCACTCTAGACCACCCTGGCTCCAAGAACCTCTAGCAAAGATTCACTAAATTAGGAAACCGATCAATAATGGGGGGATAGCCATCCCAAGAACCAAACCAAAAAATCACCTCTTCATCCCTATTATAGATCCAAAAAAGTCCTTTTATCACTGCAACCCCTTTCTTGAGAGTACTCCAAATTGTAGAGCCTTTTTCCGCAAGAGGATATCTTGGGATTTCCTCTTTCGGGATCCTCTGCATATACTTGTAGGATAAAATCCTAGCCTAGCCTCGATCTTGTTCAACACACGACCTTCAATACAGTTGTTTTGCCAAAGCCTCCCCAAATAAGGAAGACTACCTTAAACCAAGCCCACCCAACTACTTCGGGTTGCACACCAAGTCCCAATTGACAAGACTCCACTTATAGGAGGATAGGTTGCCTGCCCATAAGAATTGCCTTGCCAAAGAATCCAATTCCTTCACAAACCACTTTGGGGCCACTTGGAGCATACACCTATAAATCGGAAAGAGCATGAACCACCAACTAGATCCGTTGAACCCACCCAACAAAGGATAACCATCTGTGTGTCCAATGTTCAACCTTCATGCCAAATTTGTCTAGAATACCTCGCCAAGAGTCCCTGGGAGGCTTACCAACAAATATTGGAATACCCATGTAGGTCAAGGGAAGAGAACTGACCTGGAATCTCAAGATATGAGCAATCCTCATCTGAATAGTTCCAGGAGTGTTGAAGAAGAGAATGGAAGATTTATCCTCATTGATCAACTAGCCAGAAGTAGCAAGATAGACATCCAAGACTTTACACAGATTTATAGCTTCTTTGATCCTAGCAAGTCCCATCAAGGTCGTATCATCCACAAACTGCAAATGGGACTGAGGGGGTATGTCATTACCCCAACTCCAACCATGAATAATACCCAATCCCACATTATACTTAATCAATATCCCTAGACCCTCAGCCAAAAGAACAAATAAGTGCGGGGAAAGAGGGTCCCCCTGACGAAGACCCCTGGACGCACCAAACAACTCAGTATGATCTTCATTAATTAGCACAAAGAATGAGGTAGATAAAACACAACTCATTACCCATTGGATCCATTCATCAGCAAAACCAAAATCCCTAAGAATCTTCTGGAAAAAAGACCAACAGACTCTATCATAAGCCTTTTCCATGTCCAGCTTGATAAACATAGCCTTTTCCTTGGAAGTTGCCATAGAATGAACGGTCTCAGTAGCAATGACCACTCCTTCCAAGATTTGACTACCCTTCACAAACCCACTCTGCTCCTCAAAGATGATACCCCCAAGCCAATTCTTCAACCTTTCTGCTATCAGCTTAGAAATAATCTTAAAAATCAAATTACAGAGAGAAATAGGGTGGAATTGGCCTAACCAGTCAGCCCCATCACACTTGGGGATGAGCACAATGAAAGTTGCATTCAAAGTCTGAAGCATCTGCTTATTCCTCTGGGACTTTTGGACCAATTCCAATAAGTACAACTTGATAATATCCTAGAATTATTGATAGAACTCTATCGAAAACCCATCTGGTCCAGGTGCTTTCCCCTTCTTCATGTCAAAAACAATCTTCTCCAGTTCTTCCAACAAAATAGGACCCATAAGCTGCTCATTCATCTCCCTAGTAAAAAGAGAAGGAATACAAGCAAGAACCTGATTCTCCTCTTCCGATTCCCCCTGAGAATCCTCACTAAAATGGGATAAAAAATACTGCATAGCCTCCCGGGAAATCTCCTACAAAGATAAACACTGCTCACCTCTATCATTAACCAGAACAGGGATGGAATTTCCATGTCTTCTTGCTTTCATGGAGTTGAAAAAGAACGTAGTATTCTTATCCCCCACTTGAAGCCAATCAATACGAGCTCTCTATTTCCAGTGGATTTCCTCCCTAAGCTCCCACTCCTCTAAAACCTTGACTGCCATGTCTTCCTCCCTAAGCAAGGCTTTTGACAATTCATGCTCTCTTATTTCTCTGGTAATGCCATTCAACTCTAATTGAGCAGCTGACTTAGCATGAAAAATATTACTGAAACACTGACGATTCCACCATTTAAGTTGAAACTTAACAAATTGCAGCTGCTTGGCAAAACTGTACATAACAGTGCCAAAGGCTAGCCTCCCTTACACCATTTTGTAGCATGACCCTGCAAAGAAGGATCTCGCAACCACATAAGATGGAATTTGAATGAAGGAATGTGAGCGACTCGAGCAGAAGAAGACACCAATTTGATGGGCCAGTGGTGTGAACCTCTCCAATCTAAAATTTCCGAGCATGTGGAACACCCCTCACTAACCCAAAAACTAGAAACTAGAAAGTGATTCAGCCTCTCCGCAATCCAATACTCCCCTACCCTCCTATTGTTCCAAGTGAAGAGACCATTACTGAGCTTGATGTCAACAAGATTCAAGGTGGATATACTATCCCGAAGAAGGAAGGAAGAAGGCTCCAACCGCATAACACCACCCTTCTTCTCAGTCAACTCTAAGATGGCATTGAAATCACCCGCCATAATGCATGGATGAAAGGGAAAAAACCCACGCATAAAAGTAATATGAGACCACAAATTTTGCTTACCCTAAAGATCAGTGGGGGCATAAATGTTAGTTAACAAGATATATTCCCCAGTCTCAAGACTAGAGGCAACCCTAGATAAAGATGATCTGGAAGAAACCCACCATATAGGATGAATCCTCAAGGGGTTCCAAAGACAAGACACACCTCTAGAGGAACCAAATTCCCCAATATGCTGACATTCACCTCTCCCCCATAGCTTTGGCACTAGACCCAACATACTTTCCACAAATAATTTAGTTTCTTGCAAGAAAATGACATCAAGAGAATGACTCCTTATCAACTCTTGAACAAATTTTTGTCTAGGGCCACTGTTCAAGCCCCTCACATTCCATGATAGCACAATCATTTCGGGGGATTACAAAAATGAGAATCTAGAGTCTTAACTGACCCTGAATCAACCAAATTTTCCCCCATCAATTTGATCTTATCCAAGTCCTTCTTCCTGCCAACCTTTGAAATCTTCTCCGTTGCTCCTTTTTTAATGTCTTTTTGAAGAAGACCCAGATGTAAAGAGATCTTATTACTTTTAACCCCAACAGAGTCCAATTTCTGTGCTGCAAGAGAAACATCCCCACCAGCCATCTTCACTTTAGCACTAGAGATGGGTCCCATATGAGCCACTACTTGTTGATCCATCTCTATCTGATGAATCACACCCACCTGCAGACCCTGAGTAGTAATCAAGTTCACACTATCAGGAATCAACCCTGCTACACTATGATCCAAAGGATCATCCCCAGATTCACCTCCTGTTGGCTAAGATCATCCAAGGCTTCAAATCTGTTAAAGGTATTATCCTCTTGACTCTCCTACAAAGACCTCTTTTGACCCCGACTCCTATTCTTTGTCTTAACCGAGATAAAACCATCAGTACCCACAACCCCACCAAACATGGAATATTTTCCTTTATCAACCCCATCTAGGTTACAGGACAACTGGTGAGGCTGAAGTTCAGATGATTTAGACCTAGGGCACTTATGCTGCAAATGACCATACTTGTGACATAGACGACGCTAGAAAGGTAAAGTCTCATAATCAAGCTGTTGGACCCAAGAGTAAGAGTCCACACACATATCTATAGCATCAGGGAAAGGCTTACTAAGATCAATTTTGACACAAATACGAGTAAAAGTTGTTACCTTTCTCTCCAAGGTTTGCGTTGAAGATCTAATAGGCTTCCCAAGCAATGAAGCTAGCATTCTCAACACGTCCTCTCGACAACATTCCACCAAAAAATGGGGTAATCGAACCCACACTGGGACTCTATTCGTGAGCTCCTCTGAAGGGTTAAATCCCACATGCCAAGTTTTGATAAACAACCCCACCTGGTTATAAAATATGGACCTCCCTCAAAGATCTTATTGCGATCATCCATGCAATTAAAAGTGGCCATGAATTAATTGTTTGCCAACAACATAACATCCATTTTCCCTTACGGTGCCTAAGTCCTCTGAGCCTACTTCTCCAAAAACTGTAGAGAAACCCTCATCCCCAAAAATTTACAGTATAACGAGTGCTTTGAGAAATATTCAACATCTTCGGCAATCATCTCAGGCATTACCAATTTTGGCCTCTCTTTACATCTTTCAAGACAACCTTTAATCTTCGAAATTGGAGAGCCATTTGACAAACTTTCCCTAGTGAACCCCGAATCCGGAACAAAAAGATCATTAGCGAAGGTCTTGATACCTTGGGGTGGGGATTGCACACCCAATTTACCTTGAAAATTCATATTGGGAGAGTCCCCTGAGGCTTCTCCCCCCACAACCGATATCACAAAGGAGAAGGGTTTGACACAAAGAAAACCCACACCCCAAAACCCTACCCACTAAACCCTCCACCCAAACCGCACACTCATCCCAAAATTTGTAATGGGAAAAAAAAAGGACACCGCCCTCCACACCCCTCGAGCTCCTCCCACCGTTGCCGCCAAACACTAGCCGCCCTGCACACCCCACACCCGCACTCAAAACAAGATCCTCATGATAGTCCTCCCCGCCACCAACCATTGACCTCCATAGCAAAACCGCCACACCCCCGAAAGCATAGAACAATTCCCCCCTCGACACATGGCCAAACACGAACCCTCCACGAGCTAGGGCTCGGATGCCCTAGCATAAACCAACAAAGCTTGTGCACACTCCATCCACGTCTAACACAAAGAAACATTATATTATATTATATATTATACATTATATTACATTATATATTATTCATATATATTATATATTGTAATATATAATATAATATATTACATATTATTATTCATATATTATAATATATAATATATATTAATATATTATAATTCATATATAATATATTATATATTAATAATACATATTATTAATATATATGCTCATATATTAATAATAATGCATTGTATTTCAAAAACATGAAAATAAAAAGCTATCAGATATTATTAGATATCCGATACTTGTTGGTATTTTAAATACCCGACTGCGACCGCCTATGGGTCATTTTAACCCACAAGATTGGTGATTTTGAGCGATTCAATATCCGTTAAAATTGGATATCCAATTCCTTAAGCAAAATTTCATCAAATCCAGGCATCAGGTATGAATTTTTTCAATTTCCTTGTCTTTTTATCATTCGTTTGCATTTTTTAATTTGTTTTTTGATTTTTTAGATATAAATTAGGTTTTTTTAATTTCAAATACATTATGTTGTTTGAAATTTGTTAATTAAATTGAAAATTTCAACTTCAATTAGGTAAAATGGCTAATAACAATAAGAATCCACAACCACCAAACTCTCCATTACCAAAATCCCCCTTAATTCATGAGTTATTTAGTCAAAATTTGTACCAATTGAGGGGCATTGCTTATTGGGAAATATATGTTAGTGTTCACATGGGATAAAGTGTGTGAGATAAAGTAATAATTCACATAGTAATTATGTTTGTTAGTGATATTAAATTATCTATTAGGTTTGTTAATCATATGTAGAATTATATTGTTGTACGAGAGTATGCTTGTTTCAGTTGTTAAAACAACTCAAATAATTAGTGAGTTATTCCTATAATATAGGAACCCAAACTCCTATAAATATGTAATGTGTTATTGAACGAAAGAAGAAGAATTGTATTGTTTGTTTGTTTCTAATTATTCTAGCTTCAGTCTTTGCCCATATTTACAATATGGTATCAGAGCGTAGGCGCATCTAGTGGTTGGTTGAGATTTAGTTTTGGATCAGCTAGGTCAAATTCTGATAAGTTCTTAAGGGCGGTTTAGTAGTGAGAGTTTGCACAAATCATTTGGGTCACTTTTTTTCTATTAATTGCACATATTTTTGTCAATCAACTGAGCTTGTGATAGGCTAGGTGGTGGTTGATTTTATCTCTGTTGGTGGCTCGAGATATTTGGGTGGCCGATAGCAGCAGTGCCTTTGTCCATCATCACGTGACATTTTTTTATTTAGTAGAACGATCTCCTTGGAACCGTATAAGATCATCACCAGTCTTTATCATTGTCTAGTTCATGTATTCAATTGCTATAGAAAATCTGATATGATATCGACTATGTGAGTGTTGGTATTGTGAGCATGCCCAAGAAGGTGCCATTCCTATTCAGAAGCTCTAGGAGTGTGCTATTTTTGTTGAAGTTTTGTTTGTGCTTGGGACATTGATTCAATCAAGCCGTGGTCCAGTGATCTAAAGCTCATTGTTTTGTCGGGTATATAGTTTTTTGGATGCCACCTTTATTATTAGACCTATTGTTGGTTGCATGTGTATCTCATTGATTCGATGCATTGTTAAGTTATTAGTCGTGGTTCACATCAACTTTTTGATTGGGAGATCTGTCACTTCATATCCCATCGACCAAGCTTCTAACAATAGCAGGAAGTGGAGGTTCGATTGAGAGACTTGGTGTATCACTGCGTAGGATTCCAAGGAGTTAGAACTTGCTTGTTACTAAAGTTATTGACTGATCTTTGTGTGTGACATGAAACGTTGTAATATTTTGGGAAGTTCTTTTTTCGAGTATCATAGGACATAGTTAATATCTTAGAATATTGAGTTGTATAGGTTATTTGTTTTACTTTTAGATATTTTATATGATAGTCTAAAAGTCTAGTAAAAAAAAAAATAGTATATTGTCAAAGTCAAGTTGTGTAGGGTTCATCTTTTGAGATGTTATTGTTGTGTCATAGTTTAGTATTTTGGATAGTTTATTATTTTGGGTTTGTTATCTTGTATAGTATTATATATTTGTTAGAATCAAATTGTAACAGAGTGCATGATTGGTGGTACCCAACACTCCTTATAAGAAGCTCACATTATGGCCCGAGGATATGTTTTTTTCTCAAAAGTTACAAAATGAGCCTCAAAATCCAAATCTTCTAAGTAGCCAACATTGGAGGTTGGAGGCATCGGAGGTTGGAGGAAAATCAGTGACCTCTCGTTAGTCACCAACGATGGGGCCACGCATTAAGTGTGGTGACATTTTTCTTTTCAGTCGTGTATTTTCTTTTAGTTGTGAATGGTGTGGTGTGGTGCGTTCTCCAGATTTTTGGTTTTTTACTTTACTTAGTGTTTTGGATGTTGGAAAGGAAATTGTATAGAAAAGAATCTAACGTCAGTGATCCTCTGACTACATATATCCTCTGACTGCCATACTTCGTCAGAAGATGATCGACTAGTGAATACGATCACTGGCAATTATGATCTTATGCAGCAAGATCCAAACATTGGTATGCAATTTTATGTGATTTCTTATCAGTGCTCTTGTGTGGTGTGAATAAGTGGAAATTTCACATTGTGAGGGGGACATAACATCAATGTTCCATTTCCATTTTGAGCTAAATTGGCTAAAGTCAAGGGAAACTTCTAGTGGCAATGGCAGTTTCCTATGTTGTTCGAGATCAGGTGGCAGCGGTCGACAACAATGATTGCAATTGAGAACATTTGGTTCTCATAGATGTAATGTGAAATCATTTCTGGGTTTGTTTTGTTCTCAATTTGGTTTTGTGTGAGTTTCATTTCCTATAATTTGCCCTAATGTTGGAGAACTATTAGCAGCAGTGTAAGTCAGTTCATGGATCTTGAAAGGGTTTGTGGGAGGATCCAGAAAACCACATGAGGTGGATAGATGGTGGAGGTTCCTATTCACATCAAGGTTTGTGGTAAGCCTACTTAAAACCATGGGAGGAGAGAGCCTTTCTTTGGATCAAGGTTATGAGTTAGTTGGACATGTCACATGGGTGTGCATACTACAGATGTAGGGTGTGAGTTCTTACCATGTTCACACCAAGGGGGGAATGTTGGGAAATATATGTTAGTGTTTCACATGGGATGGAGTGTGTGAGGTAAAGTAATAATTCACATAGTAATTATGTTTTTTAGTGATATTAAATTATCTGTTAGGTTTGTTAATCAGATGTAGAATTATATTGTACGAGAGTATGTTTATTTCAGTTATTAAAACAACTCAAATAATTAGTGAGTTATTCCTATAATATAGGATCCCAAACTCCTATAAATATGTAATGTGTTATTGAAGGAAAGAAGAAGAATTGTATTGTTTGTTTGTTTCTAATTATTCTAGCTTCAGTCTCTGCCCATATTTATAATATTGTTGATGTCTATAGCACAATCCCTCATCTATCCCCCATGTTAGCTGCACTAAATGCAATAGTCTCCAATGAAGAAATTATCACCACTGAGCACAATGTCATTCTTTTGTGGCGAGAAGCCATGAGAGAAAAATATGCAAATGGCTTGGCCTATGAAGAGGTGAATAACCTCGAGATATCTAAAGTCAAAATTGTCACCCTATTTGTTAATCCTCAAACCGAACAACTCATAGATGTGAAAAAACAAAAAATTTCCATCAAATGGTGTCAAAATGATGTTATGCGAAATAACTTTTAGGATTGTTGGTGGATGGTGTTTGATAAACCACCCAACAACAATCTCGATGTGCCATTTTACTTCATCAAAAAATTATATGTCAAGTTTGTTTTAGGCAAGCATGCCAACTACTTTGACATCAAGCATTTTTAAGGCATGGGAGGAGGTATGCCCTAGGATCGACCTAGGGTAGTTCAAGTAGTATAGGGTCCATATGTTCACCTTCCTCACATTGTTTTCCCACCTCCAGTACAACCTCCAAATATTATTATTGAGGCAGTGTCACAGACTATATCGATTATTCATTCTTTGAGTAGCCTTTTGGTTTCCCAGGCCGCGACACTAGCTCGACCACATGAGGGTGATGCTAGTAGTGGATTGAGTGGCACTGACACATCCTTCTCATGTCCACATATTTATGTGTTGCATACTTTCACTATGTATCATCATGTGTGCTTATGTCCTCTTGGACAACTTGCTGATCATCTGATTGACACATATTACAAAGTGCATGATATGGCCAGTGCACTAGACGAGATGATAGGGATTGGAGCACACCCTTAGTCCTGGCATGCTAGAGATGAGGAGGTACCTTCATCATACACTAACAATGTAGTGGTAATACTTAACTTGTAATTTCACGATGCATTTTATTTTAAATGAATGTTTATAAGAGATAGTATTAAGTACTAATGTTTATATACATGGTATATTTAATATTTGATTTCTGAGGAGGAGTTATCGTAGGTCCATGATGCCACCCTCTGTCTTTTCATTTGGCCTTGACAACTATGTAGATATATATTTTTGCATTTAGTCATTTACATTTTTTATTGTATGCATGCTTGTCATTTAAATTGTCATTAATTAAATTATATATATTAACTTACATGTTTATCTTATTTTACTCTTGTAGGACACACCTAGTGTGAGTGTGGTGTCACACAATCCAGACTCTGGAAGTGCAATCAAAGACAAGGGAAAGGTAATTGAACACAAATATGATTGAAGTAAGAGTTTAAAGAACTTATAGTTATTATACATGTCTACATAGATTGGTAGTTTCACAAACTTGTTGTTTTTATGTATAGAGAATTGTTGGCTTCACATCCTTGTTGATTGCTTCCACAATACCTGAATAAGAAAAAGAGATGCCTCAGGTACATGTGTTTATTTTATTTTGTGTTTAGTAGATATGTTTCTATCATCGACAATTATATGCTAACTTGTATCAATGTTATGTTTGTGAACATATTTAGGTTGCCTACAAAAATCTTGATAACATCCCTTCTCTACCATAGGCATATTATAGAACTCTCAACCATCCTAAGAGAAGATGTGGACTTGAGGTAATCAAGAATTCAATTTTAGAGTTCAATTATAGTTCAATGTATATTGATTTTGATGTTAACTTTTTTAATGTAAATTATATAATATAACTAATCTCAATTGTGGTTTGAATTTTGCTTGTGCAGGATCCTCCAAAGCCAAAGAGTGCTTCAAAGAGTATTGATTTTGATGATCCATCAATAGTTTAGGATGTGATTGATAAAATTAAGCATGCAAACCATAACACAATGATTTTTCACTTGGAAACCCAAATGGGAAAATCCACAGTGGGAATTAGTACCCACCAAGATAAACTATTTGTAGTATAGAGATCTGATCGGTTAAGGTCATACAAACACCCTGTTAGGAGTGACACCCGGTTAAGAGTGATTTAGCTCGGTTAAGAGCTATTACAATAAGGGTTGTTAGGACCCAACCCTATTAGGATCTACCTTGCTAGAGGATTTACAAAACACAAGCTAATGTGTCACCTTGTTAGAGGATTTAGCCTTCAGACCTGTTAGGATCCTACCGCACCTTGTTAGGAGTGACCTTGTGAGAGGATTTTCTTACTGCAACTATTAGGGAACAACAAGTTTGACTAATATGATGTTAGCACCTTTTTGCCTGATTAGATCCGCTTTTGCTCAGCTTCTAACATAGACTAAACATCAAAAACTAACTCCTTCCATTGCACGATCAAAAAATCACTCTAGATCCATGAAATCACATGATTTACATCACCTTATAAAAACACTATTAAGTCAACTAAGAACCTTGGAACAATTCCCTAGATTCAATGAATATAGACAACTTTAACATTTTCCCGCTCATAACACTTTACTTATGTCGACCAAACAAAATATAACTAAAAAATATAACATAAAGACTACCGGTGACTGATCAAACTATCTCTGCTTTACCTGTTTTGTGTTCTTCATGACTGTCACTGTTCTATCGATCATAACTTGCTCAATACTTTGAATCTGATGATGTGGTTTCAATCAAAGACTCATGCCAATGTCATAAACACATGCTCCAAATCACAACATCTAACTCTTCACCAATCGTCTGTATTGTTTGTCTGATCATCACACTGTTCTTGTTTACCGGTTGACTGCAACTTAGTAGTTTTGCTGTCTGATAGATTCCACTACCGGTTAGGCTCTACCAATTGGTATAGATGAATTAGATGACTAACAAAATATGGTTGTCATCAATGACAACACAAATAAAGTCATCAATCAACCTATTACAACAATATCATCATCATCAAGCCAACAATCTGCCCCTTTGGCATTGATGGCAACACTTGGGAATTATTTTGTCTAAATGTCACATTACAAAAACTATGACTTATACGACTCCCCATTTCAAATACAAAACTACCCATTAGCAATTACATGCTATTACAAAATTTTGACTGACTTACTACTCCCCCTTTGATAGTAATGACAAATGTAAGCAAATACATTTGAAACAAATGAATACAATATATCAAAATTTTGCATTACCAAATGTATATAGGAGTTCAAAAGTTTTACAATAATTACAACTTGAGAAAAATGTCTACAAAATTAGACCTCAAAACTTTCATATCATTCTCCCAAGTCTCCAAAAGAGTAGATGAAATCTCTATATATGTTCGGATCTGATATGCAAGTTCTTCCATGGCATCACGTGTACTCATCTCTTGTGTATTGGCTCTATCTCCTTTTAACCTCTCTGCAAAATTTGTAACTTAGGGACAAGGTGAGTCTGTAATTCCTGCAAAGATGAAGTTATTTTAACCCATTCTGCCTCAACTGCCTTAAGCTTTTGTTGCATACTTATAATAGATCTACCAAAAATGGAAACTGAATCATTTAAGGGGTCAAATGATTCACTAAAATTTTTTAACTCTTGATGTTCTGCCTCTCTCTTCTTATCGAGATCATCCAAAAACAATGAAAAGTTACAAATAGTAGACAAAATTTTACCTCCAGTCTATAATGTTTCCTTGATCTACTCCATGTTCACAATAAGACCTATTCTGTCTTTGTCAATAGCCTTGATCAAATTTTCAATCTTTCTCTTCTCATATTCTTTCTCAACATTATATAAGGCAGCTTCTCCTAGACTTTTCATTTGCTCCCTAGCTGATGTGACCAAATGGTCCAGTTTCTCAATAGGAGTAGAAAGACTGTTAGTGTCAGTCTCCAGTAACAGATTGGAAAAGATGTCAACAACAGTGTAAATTATTTGTTCTTCTCTTTTCTGAGCTCTCATCATTTTCTTCTTTGCCTTAGATTGCATAGCAGATGCAATCTCCATTAGTTCAGTGGGGCTCAATATATCCATATTAATCAGTCCTTGAATAGATACTATATCATCATCTTCATCATCATCAACAATATTCTTTCAAGTAGATAACTGGGGGGTCTCTTTATGCTCATGTTCTTCTTCCTGCTTCTCTTCTTTTTTTTGCTTCTCATATGCCTTTACCGGTGGCTCTTTAGTTTGCTCAGTATCTGTTTGCACACTCTCTTTCTGCATTTGTTCACCTTTCTCCAGTGGCTCAGTGATTTGCACATCATCAACTTGTGCATTTTCTTATGTCTCAGTCTGTTCTTCATCTTTATCTTTACCTTTACTAGTTGGAATGTCTACCGGTTTCACATGTTTCTCTTCAATAGGAACATTAGGCACTGATGTAGCTCTAGCTGCCGGTTCTTTCTCCATCTGAGTAAATATCTCATCAATTTCAAATACATCTGGTAGTTCTCCTTCAAGTATCGATGCCTCAAGAATATCATCTTCCTCAGAAGATTCAATCTTCTTTGGTTCTTCTTGTTCAAGACCTAAAAGTTTCTTCAAAATGTCCTCAGTTTCAGCTTGCACCGATTGGGATTCTCCAACAAGTAATCTTGTCAACCTCTTCTTTGTTCTAAATAATGATTTAGATTTCAAAAGAATTTCTTATACATCCTCCTGTGATGTCTCTAGTTGAAGATGCATTAATACATACTCAATTATTTCCTTATCCTGCCTAATGGCAGCTTGCCATCTTGCTTCCAGTTTATTAAACAAAGAATGAGGTATTTGTCCTAGAAATTCAATTACCAAACAATGATTCATGTACCAAACAACTGAATATTTAATCTATTTTTGTTCTTCTTCATAAAAAAGATTGTAATTCTTATGTACACCAACCAATATACCATAATTCCTTATATTACTCAATAATTTCTCAAGTATAGTGGTTTTAGTTACCTGTGGTTTGACTGTTTTAACAGTAGGGGCACCAACCACTTTGGACTTATTACCACTTGCTCTCAATTCCTTCTTTCCTCCTTCAGATTATTTTTCCTCTGCTTCTTCCTTTGTAGCAGCTCTGTGTGCTTTTTCTTTCCTCCTCTTACCGACGACCTTAGATGCTTTAGGTGCTTTCAGTGCAATCTCCTTAGCTTTTCTTCTAATTTGTATTTAGGAGGAGGAGGGGGCTTCTCCTTAACAACTATACTTCTTGTTTGTCTATCGGTAGGTGTGCTTGAGGTTCTAGCCTTCTTCTCTTCAAATCTTGCTCTAGCTTCAATAATCATTTCTCTAGTGAAGCCTTGTTCCACAACAAATTGTTCAACCTCTTTTCTAACCTTCTTGGCAATTACCAGTTTTGCCAATTCAACATGTACCTCTATTGATTTCTCTTTGAAAGTTCCAAACCTAGTTGCACTAGGATCTATAGGTGCAGATAAAAGATGATCAACACAAGAAATCAAGATATCTACCTCAACTTCATATCCAATAGGCGTCAGCCATGATGTCCTTGGGTCTGCAACCTCCATTTGACATGTATCTGTATCAACCATGAAGCAAATAGAATATTCATACCTTTTTACAACATGCTTCGATATTCCCTCTTTGTTATGCATTCTTTTTTGGAAATCTTTGAAATATCCCCAGATTGTCTTTGTGAAATCATTCCCAAGCATTTTGATACTGTTCTTTATTTGGAACATTGCCGGTGAATCCTCTGACCACTGAATATCATCGATACCGGAAAGAAGTTCTGAAAGCAGAAAAACAAACCAATGATCAGCTGTCCAAACTTGAATTTCTGTCTCTTGTTCATCTTTATTGATTCAAGGTTCAACGTAAGTTGTGCTCTTAAAGCTTCTACGAGATCATACTCAACATTGTTCTTCAACATCTGGTAAGCTGTGTGGATTGCAGCTTTGGTAATGCTATTCATTTTGCTCGAATGATAAATCCTATAATCGATGACCATAGATGCAAACTTCACCACTGGATCATCAATGTCATTCACAATCATTGCATGACCATCCCGTTTATATTTAGTCAACTAGGTAACATCATCCTTCGGGATTGATCTCAGAACAGGAAATTCACCAGTTGCCCATAATCCGGTGACAACATGGATAGCCTCCTTAGTAATATTATTCAGTCTATCTAACCACATGAATTGATCATGGATTCTGCTTAAAAAATATTTGATATGGTCTTCTTCAAAATCATCAAGAAAGTTCAAAGCATGATGAAAACCCTTGTCGGTAACCCTTTTGAATTGATCCTTTATCACTCCTTGTTTATCACACAATGTCTGGTATTGATTAAAGATTGCAAAATTTCCCAACTCTTCTAGTTTGCAATGAATGTAGGATCTAATGTCTTCAACATGTAACACACCATAGGGTACGCTAGATAGGGCTCCAACTGGATTAGTTTCTATTGAATTATGTGGATGGCTCTTGAATTTCGATCGAGGCCTTATAATAACATCAACAATGTGTGGTGTATCCATTGTGAAAACTCAAACACATAATTAGATTCTCAGATAAATACATTTTAACTTCTTTGCTACAAGGGTTTCCAGTCTAAATGCACTTTCACCGATTCTCTTATCCACAAATCGTCACAATTCGCTAACAATTTCACCAAGGTAGTGATCAACAACTCTTTTGTTCTTCATTCGCTCTCCAACTATGCTCTCAAGAATGCAAGGTGAGAAATGAAACTGTAAAACACCTTTTTATTCAACTGCATTTAATGCTATACTAGTTGAACATACCCTAATCATTGTTCAACCCTAAAACTTATTACCGGTTCACATAACACATTCAACTTACCGGTTAAGACTCATAACCACTTCATAACATCATATTATATTAAAATATGCAAATTTAACTTACCGCACACCATTTAGGGCGTCTGGAAATAGATCTAACAATAAGCTCCCCCTAAGCTTCATGCATAGCTTAGTTTACTAGTGAGGGATTCTCCACACTAGGTGAAGAATTGGAGTCTTCTGATGGTTTCTCAACACTTTTCTTCCTCCAAATCTTGTTCATCTCACTTATGGTTTCTTCCACATCAACCTTCTTCTTTCCTTTCTGGTCAGCAAATTGATTAACCGGTTGGTTCATTCTTGCTCTACAGAACTTTGCAAGGTGTCCTAGTTTGTGAAAATGAAAACATGCCATTCCAGATGCCCTCTAGGGGCCAAAATTGCCTCTACCAATTCTTCTTTGGCAATTCATAGCAACATGACCATAGTTGTGATAGATTGAACATGTCACATTCCATCTATTCTCTTTTTCATAAGGACTAGACCGGTTCACATAAGGTCTCTGCCAAGTAGGGTTTCTCCAGTCATTGTAAGATCTCTGCCATTCACCATTAGATCTCTGATTCATGAAAGATCTCTGATTGTTCACTCTAGACTTGCACTCAGCAACTCTATGCCCATACTTGTTGCAATTGAAGAAATATCCATCAAAAGTACTAGGCTTATGTCCTTCATATGCATTAGGTCTATATCCATCAAAAGTACTGGATCTATTTCTACAAACATTAGCAGTATGAACTATCTTATGATAGTTAAAACATATTGGTTTGTAGGCTTTCTTACCGGTGATCTCTTTGTCTTAGGTGCAAATTTTCCTTCATGCATGGTGTCCTTGGTACCATATGCCTCTCTTTGTTCAAAGGTTGCATAACCCAATCCATGTGTATCTCCATTATGCCTTTGTGAGTGGATCTGCTCATCAAGCATAGCAGTGCTCTTGTTGAATTTAGCTAATAACTCATTAGCATCAGCCAACTCCTTGGCAAGCTCCTTATTCTTCTTCATAAGACTTTCTCTAAGAGACATAGCCATGTCTAGATCAGCCTATATTTCTTCTTTTTCCTCTTTTTCCTGATGAAGATGTGCATGCAGGGTACCAATCTCTCAGTTCAGCTTTAAGATCTCATCATCCTTTTCTCTTATCTTGTCTTCAGCAGTCCTCCTGGCTTCCAACTCTTGACTCATTCTGATGGTAAGGGCTTCCAACCCTCTCCTAAGATTTGACTTCTCATCATTCAACTTTTCCACCTCATTAGCCAAGGCATCAATATTTGCTTCCTCATATGAACTATTTTAACTAAGTTCCATCAATTTCTCAGCCAATGAAGCTTTGTACTTGACCCTTAATTCACCTAGGGTTACTTCAGAATTTGCAAGCCTATTTGATAGCTCTCTATAAATCATTTCCCCCATGTTAGCCTTTAAGATCCTTCCCAAGTGGTTAATCCTTAAGGAAATTAGGCTCTGATACCAATTGATAAACTTATAAGGCACTGAGAGGGGGGGGGGGATGAATAAGTGCAAACAAAAACTTAATTATTAATCTGATAACAACTTTCACCAATCTCAAAATCAATATGCATGCAAGAAATATAACCACATAAGCAAACATCCAACAAAGCATGCAAACCATAACACAATGATTTTTCAAGTGGAAACCCAAATGGGAAAAACCATGGTGGGAATTAGTACCCACAAATATCAATTATCTACAGTATAGATATCTGACCGGTTACGGTCATACAAACACTCGGTTAAGAGTGGTTTAACCCTGTTAAGAGCTATTACAATAAGGCCTGTTAGGAGCTACCTTGCTAGAGGATTTCCAAAACACAAGCTAATGTGTCACCTTGTTAGAAGATTTAACCTTCGGACCTGTTATGATCCTACCGCACCCTATTAGGAGTGACCTTTTGAGAGGATTTTCTTGCTGCAATTGTTAGGGAACAACAAGTTTGACTGATCTACTGTAAGCACCTTTGTGCCTGATTAGATCCACTTCTTCTCAACTTCTAACACCGACTAAAAATCAAAACCTACCTCCTTCTACCGCACGATCAAAAAATCATTCTACATCCATGAAATCCCATGATTTACATCACCTTATAAAAACATTATTAAGTCGGCTAAGAACCTTGGAACAATTCCTAGATTCAATGAATCTAGACACCTTTAAAACTTTCCCTCTCATAACACTTTACTTATGTTGGCCAAACAAAACATAACTAAAAAATATAACATAAAGACTACCGGTGAACAATCAAACTGTCTCAGCTTTACCGGTTCTATGTTCTTCATGACTGTCACTGTTTTACCTATCATAACTTTCTCAATACTCTAAATCCACTGATGCGGTTTCAATCAAAGATTCATGCCAATGTCATAAACACATTCTCTAAAGTGCAATGTCTAACTCTTCACCAATCGTCTGTACCGGTTTTTTGATCATCGCACTGTTCTTATTTACCGGTTGACTACACCTTAGCAGTTTTTCTGTCTGACAAATTCCACTACCGGTTGGTCTAGATGACTTATATGACTAAATAAATATAGTTGCCATCAATGAAAACACAAATAAAGTCATCAATCAAGCTATTACAACAATATCATCATCATCAAGCCAACAATGATAGAGACACTTTGGGATACATGCATGTCTATTTGGCATGTATAAATTGTGCATAGACATACACTTACATATATGGACATACATTTTGTTTGAGTTGGAATTTATGTCATTTTTGTATATGGACATACACTTGTAATTATTCGACAATTTGATAAATAGAAGTTGAGATTTAATATAATTTGTTCCTCATGTGCATGGATTCATTTTTTGAAACTTTAATCTTAAATGTAATAATGAACAATGGTCAAACAATGAACAATAGCATGTTATTTGTATAATCTTGAGATTTAATATAATTTTTTCCATCTAAATCTTAAATGTTAATTTTGGTTGTGCTGGGCAACTTCACCAAATTTAATGACCATATTGGTATTGTTATTAATCATAAAATGGATTCTTAGTAATGACAAATGACAAGTAAACAAAAATGGATTTGATTTCATGTTCTACTGCCTATGCACTTTGACATATTTGCGCCAAACAATTTATTTGTTTATTTGGATTTAATAACTATGGTTAATTATGCTTAGTAATGACGAAGGACAAGTAATTACAAAATTTCAAAAGTCATCATGGGTGCAAATTGTCAATTCGAACACATGTGGTTAGGTGTTTTTACCCTAGGCAAACTCTTGTTATGTCTCCCAACTCGGTCGAATGCTCAGTGCCATACTATAGCGACGTCATCCCTTGAGCGCCCTAAGTGTGAAAAATTATAAAACTTTGACAAACTATTTCTCAAAATTTGTGGCACTTGCTAATGATCTGTCTAAACCTACAGGGTCACATGAGGCCCCTCTATAATATCCTATCTCATATTTTCAAGATTCAGAGTGGTTTTCATAGGGCAGTGACTTTTTAGTTGACACAAAAATCATCATAGGCATTCAATGAAAAGATGCAACTAAAGCTAATTCTTGTATTGTTCATTGTGGGTATGAATTGTCAGTTCTAAAATGTCTAGTTAGGTATTTTTACCCTAGGCATTCTCCTGCTTTGCCTCCCAACTCGATTGAATGCTCAATGCAATACCGTAGCAGTATCGTCCCTTGAGCACCTTAAGTGTGAAAAATTGTCAAACTTTGACAGGTTGTTTCTCAGAATTCTTGGAACTTGTGAATGATCTGTTTGAACCTACAAGGTAACATGAGGCCCCTCTACAATAGCCTATCTCATACTTTCAAGATTTGAAGCAGTTTTTGTAGGGCAATAATTTTTCAATTGACGCAAAAATTATCAGAGGCATTCAATGAAAAGTTGTTATGGAGCCTAATACTTGTTCTATTCTTCATGGGCACGAGCCGTCGATTCCAACATGTCTAGTTAGGTAGTTTACCCTAGGAATGCTCCTATTTTTCCTCCCAACTCGGTTGAATGCTCAGTACCATACCGTGGCGAAGTCATCCCTTGAGCGCCCTAAGTGCGAAAAAATTATCAAACTTTGACAAGTTGTTTCTCAGAATTCATGGCTCTTGTGAATGATCCATCTGAACCTAAATGGTCACATGAGACCTCTCTACAATATTTTATCTTGGATTTTCAAGATTCAGAATGATTTTCCTAGGACAATAATTTTTTAGTTGACATAAAAATTGTCAAAGGCATTCAATGAAAAGCTGCAATGGAGCTAATTCTCATTCTATTTGTCGTGGGCACGAATCATTGGTGCCAGCAACTATATTATTTATGATTACAACTATATTATGTCGAACATAACCATAATCATCATTACACATAGAGGTGAACATTGCGAACAAAATTCATCACAAAACTTCACTTGCATGTACAAAATTCATCATAAAATTTCATTTACATGTACAAATTTGGCCTCTAAATACATTGTGTATCATCAATACTGTTGCCCCCTTTTTATTTTTCGTTTATAACCTATCAAAAAAAAAAAGGGTAATTATTTTCTAGGACTTAAGTCTTCATTAAATGAGCTTCGTACTCATTCGTCGAATCTTTAATAAAGTTCACAATTCGAGTTCAAGAGTATTGCGTTCCATAAAGTTCCAAGTTGTCATTAGCATAGTCATTGAACTTGAACTTTGAACCTTTACGGTTCAACATTCAAGGTTCAATCGGTCTCTTGTCTTGTGTTTTGCAGTTGTCTTTTCAGTGCTTGTCTTGTGTTCGCTTTGAACTTGAACCATTGAACTTTTGTTTTGAAACGGTTCAAGGTTCAAGGTTCAAGGTTCATTCCCATGCTTTTGAACGTTCCTTTTGTCTCTTTCTGCTTGTTCGCAAATGTGACTTGTTGTCATTGAACTTTGAACCAATGAACTTTTCAAAAAATGAGTTCAAGGTTCAAAGCGGTGTTTTCAACTCAGCCCGATGGTGTCATAAAAAAAGGCGGCACAATCAAAACTGAATTTTCCTTGGTTTTCATGTTTTCAAATTGTAATTATGGAAACAATCATGAGAAGGAATGTCGACTGTGTGGAGTTGATTTCTAATTAATAAGCATGTCAGAATTATATCAAATCACAAGTGGTTTCACACGGAGAATAAGCTGGGCTGAAGCGTGTGTTGGTTCATTTCAGTCTTTTCCGTCTTTAAATATGGGGCATCTCAGGTAAGGTAATTATTGTTGCCATTGGCGAAGAGTGGAGACGCAGAAGGTAATTTAGCTCAGTTCTTCCAAGGGTTTCATAGTTTGATGTTGAAGACAGGTGAGTTCAATTGCTTATTTTCCCCTGCTCTGTTTAGTTCTAAAAATTGGAAAGTGTAATTCTTTGCTTTGGAATTGAACGCTGTCTGTTTGACACAATTTAAAGCAAAAATGAGACCGATTCTGCCCAAATTGGGTCGAACATCATGTCTGGTTAGTACCCTTCCGGAGTTAGATGATACAACCTTCATTCAGGATGACTTAGATAACTTTTTAGAGAGGGCCAAGAACCTGACAACTAATTCCATGATGGAAAAGATAGTTCATAGTGGTCTTGTTGAGGCTGCTACATTCCCAATTGCTGCTCCTTGCCCAGAATTAGTGTATGCATGTATGAACCGATATGATGCTGGTAATAGGTGCATTAGAGCCAATAATGGAGACATGCTAGTGCGAATTGACAGAGAAACTATAATGGCTGCAATTGGAATTCCTCACAAAGAGCCGTATGAAGATTGGTCCATAGGAACCTCATACGCATTTTTCTCTGAGAAGAGAAGTGTTTATCAGAACGTCATAGCCAGGAACTGGCTCCTTAAAATACAAAAGGGAGGTTCTAGGTTGCCAAACCCTTAACAAGAGAGCATTTCATCATAGAAGTTAGGGATATTGTAGTCCTTTTGAACAGGCTTAAAGGGAATTCACATGCCTTCTATTGGGAGGAATGGATGTATTTTTACATTTAGGTATTATTAGCTGGTGATAAATACCTAGACTGGGCGCAAGTAATTGCCGAGAGATTGCATGAAGGGTTGAGTAATTTTGTTGGAATAGCTAATTTTCACATGACTTCATACTTGTTCTATATTTTAGCATGTATCATAGAATGACCAGGATTACAATCAGGAACCCTGGGTTAATGGAATGAAGGTCTATGAGTGCTATCCACATTTGCAAATACAGAGATACATGAAAAATTTCTTGAGATGGAATGATGTCTTTGTGGGAAGATTGACTTTTGAATTGCAGGGAAATTTGAATAATAGGATGTCACCTGAGGCATTAAAGTTGGTCACCACTTATGGGAGTTGTTTCATTCAATTTCCTAGATTCACTTATATCCGAATTGGAGGCTTTGAAGATGAACCTTTCAAATTACCCAGATATGCTCTCGACAGCTATGTACTTTTAGAAGTTAGCAGACAGCTAGCTCATGTGGATAAGAGATTTGGGATGAAAAGTGAATTTGAAGCAATTTTCCCAATTGAACTCGGACATTATAGTTGCCAAACTATTTCTGATGCATTGAACTTAGAATTGGAACTCAAGAAGATGAATTTGCCACCATATGTTGCTCGGCAGGGGTTCGACAGTAAAGAATATGCAATGAAGCAACTGAATGTTGATATGAACTTCTCACATATACTCCAATTAGAAGATTATTGGGAGGATTGTTGTGATGAATTTGAAGTTTGAAGAAGATTATGGTCGAGGTTCACTTTACAACAAATTATTACTTTGAAATTGCCCATGAACATTGCAGGAATACAAGAAGCGGAAGATGAAGATGTATTGGACCCAGAGTTCAATAAAAGAGTTCATGTGCAACCTATTCCTAAAATTGATTGGGATAGGAAAGAAGAAGAAAATATTTAGTCAAGAACCTTTAATGTAATAAGGAGAACAGAGAAATGGTTAAGAGAGCGTAGGCCTGGAATAAAATTTGCTGCCGGCTCAGTCGAGAAATTAGTTGAGCAATCTCATGCTGTTGTACCGATTTCTTCTTCTAACATTGTTGTTGATATTGCAGGTGTCACTGGTACTCGAAGTGAAAAGGTTCAAACCATAAGACTTAAAGAAACACTGTTTGGCCCCTCAACGGTTCGAGTCACCCGTTCTAGAAGTAAAAGGAAAGGTCCAGACATCACAGGAAAATAAACCATCATAGTTCTTGATACTGAGGATGCGCAAGTGAGAATGGGTGAACCAGAAATAGACATTCCTGCAGCTCAAGATGCAGGTAGAGTAAAGGAGCAGTCTGGGGAAGGCCCCAATCAAGTGACTACTTTGGTGACCATGGATTCATTCGCATGTCAAATGCCGCCAGCTAAGATATCCTCAAATGTTTCAAGGTGGTTAGGAGCATCAATAAGTAAGAAACGCAATGTAGTCCCTATCAGTGTACCCATGGAAGATATGGTGAGCAAATGCCTCAGAAAAACACCTAAGTCCAAAAAGCTAAAGACAGAAACTATGCTGGAGGTGGACGAGAATATAGGGCACTGGGTAGCTGAAGTGGCTAGGCCTATTTCTGACAAAGATCCAGAAAACGCAACGGAGTAGGATTTTGTTGTTGAAAAGCTTGATTTAGGAACTGCTTCAAGGGCCGCTGATGCAAAACACTTAGAGTCCTCTACTAAACGAATGTTGTCCAGAACATGGAAGGATGAGAAAGACAAATGAGAGTTGAAATAGACCGTGAAGCAGATGGCGGAGTATATTAATGCCATTCATCATCCTAGCCCACAACCCCTATCACAGGTTCCTCAAAACTTTGATCCTAGATCTCCCATGAACCAGAATTTGTTGGATAAGGTTCAGAGAAATCATGTCCTGGCAGAAACCTTTGAAGAGTGGCTTGAGTTCATAACTCAGTAAGGAACATAGTACATTGCTAATCTGGTAAAGGCATACGGGGATGCTGTGACTGTGACTGTGACTCAAGAGCTAGAAACAGATGTGTCGGCGTGGGAAAAGGAAAGGAAAAAATGGGCTGCAGTACTAGTTCAAATGAGGGATGTACATAAGTATGGCATCATGAACTTCCTTGTAGAAAAGGTAGTAAATGATTTAGATGACAAGGTACTACATGTGGCCAAGGAAAACATTGAATGGAGAAATTCAATCATAAAACAAGGTCATGAAGAGTCCATTAAGTTGCTAAAAGAATTGAAAGAACTCATTGTCGTGATGCATAAAGACTTGAAGTGCATCGATGTGCAACTTCTGAAGGAAGACGGACAGACCATTGAACAGGTAGTAGATATGGTGCAAAATTTCAAAGGGAAAATCAATTCTATTAAAGAATCAAAATCCTTTACCCGCGATGACTTCACCAGAGTGGCCCGCATTGAATCCATGTTGGTTGTCTGTTCGGATCATTTAGAGGTGCATAAAGCTAAAGTCACGTAGGTGGGTATGGATAAAGAAGTCTGGAAGCAACGCATCCTGCACATTGGTCTCCTGCATTACCAAGTAGTTCATAATTTCTCTGTGGCTCATATGGAGTGGCGAAATATACGTGGCACCGCGCACACTTCAGAGGCAATTTAGGCCATTTTCTGTTCTTTTAGTTATGGCTCTATTTACGGCTTGTAGTCGTTTAGTTAAGTTTCAGTTATTGGCGGTTGTTTCTGGAATTTCATATTTGCATTTTATTTAAAAAGACAATGAAGCTTGGCGGCTATATATATTTGTAAGGATGTTTTTGCACGATATAATTTTTCTGGGGTGAAAAACTTGAAGGACCAGACTAATTTCACTTGTAATTTCAGTGAAGTACCCATCTTTGAGTGGAATGAAATATATGATTCAATTTGAGAAATCTGTGTGTTTTGAATGCATAAAATTTCTGTTGGAATGATGATGTGTTTGTGTATCAATTTCTTTTCTCTGATTTTTCATTTGAAGTCTGCGAATCAATTTGGTAAATGAAACTAGCTGTAAGCTTTTGAATATTCTGATTCCCCTTGTCTTGTGAGACATGAGAGAGTGTCAATCAGAATTCAAACATTCTTTATTATCCTGAGAGTTAATTTCCATTTGAGATCAAACATCTTATTATGAATTTCATTATCCATCCTTAAGCATTCATATTGTGTTGACTAATGAATGCTGAAGCCTTTTGTTTACTTTCTGGTTAAAAGTGAATCACATAAAGAGAAAATTATTCAAAATTCATTGAATATCATATAGGGAGCTGTACCTTAATGTAGAGGGTAAGAACAATAATTATTTACCCAACTGCTGGTTATCATTGGTTTTCTATTTGGGCAAAAGGGGTATTTATTTGTAAATTTTGAGAAATCCAATCCGTTAACCAACAAATACGAATACATCGTATATCATCAATACAACTACATTAATGTCATCATGTAAAAATACATCGTATATCATTAATACAACTACATCAATGCCATCATGTACAAATGCATCGTATATCACCAATACAACTACATAAATGTCATCATGTACAAATACATTGTATATCATCAATACAAACACAACATGTACAGATACATCATATCTCATCAATACAACCACATAAATGTCATCATGTACAAATACATCAATGATATTAAGCAATCTTAGGTACAAAACTACTACATTTGATTTTGTAATCCATGCTCCCTAATGCATAGCTCAAACCACTGGTACTCTCAAAGACACCTACATTGCAATATTATATAAAATATCAGTATTAAAGAAATAATATTGAGTAAAAGTAATTTAAGAATGAAAGTAACATAAAATCCAATATGTCCATGATTTTCATAATCCTCGATTTTTGTATTAAAAAGTAGTTGAGTCATGCATGTCCATGATTTTCATAATCCTTGATTTTTGTATTAAAAAGTAGTTGAGTCATGCATGTCCATGATTTTTGTAATCCCCGGAGTCTGAAGCCATGAGAGGACTAAGTTTATTGACCAAATAATTTAATGAGCCTAATAATAATGAACCTAATGAACCATAGGGATGTTTGTATTAACAATGCATTGTACCTTCCATTCCTTACAAGTAATTGGTATGAGCTAGATATGCTTCATGATCGACACTTTGAATACATGCACTATTGAATCTAATGTCCATGACTTTCGTAATCTCTACATTCGCAAGCCATGAGAAGAATAAGTTTATTAACCAAATAAATTAATGAACCTAAACATGTAATAAACCTAATGAAACATATGTATGTTATAATCAACAATGTATTGTACCTTCCATTCCTTATAGTCAACTGGTATGAGATAGATATGCTACTCAAGTGTGCCCAAAGGCTCATCTCTTTGCTTAAGAGTATCCAGTATTGCTTCATGATCAACACTAATAATTGTCCATAGTTCTTTTGTATTTGGTCTTGCATGATGCTTCAACAACTTAACATTTGTAGCTATAACAAGGCGTGAATACATGAGAATGGTTTTGTGTCTCTCATAGTCTTCAAATAAAAGTATACCATTCTTTCTAATCATTTATATTCGCAACCAAGTTCTTGCAACAACAACTGAACCTGTAGGATACATGAACCCATCATCATATGCCATTGGTTGTGTTAGCTTTTGATTTCCCTGTACACATTGTTCCAACCAATAGTTTGATCTCTCTTCATTCCCCTATGGTGCAAGAACTACAAAAATATGTCCTGGCTATAGAAGATTTGAAAGACGATCATACTCAAGTGAACTTTCCATGTCATCATTTGACATGGATATTGTTCGAGATAAAGAATTTAGATATTTTGGAACCCATGTATCCACCCACACACTTGACTCACATTGATCCCAATCACATAATACAAATCTAACAAAAATAAGCCAACTCTCACGTCCAAATGGTCCATGTACTTTCATTTGAGTTGTGAAATGAGTGCATCTTTGAAGAATCTTTGATTTTCTGACAATCTAATCCAATTTGTCTCCCATTGTGCAATGTATAGTTTTCTACAAAATTGACCAGTAATATAATAGTGTCAATCAAGAAAGAGTTCTTACACATCCTAAATTTCTGATCCAACCACTGAGACCTATGGGTATGTCCTGCATACTTGTAGAAAATATTTTCCTTAAAATCTGAAATAAAATCAACAACACTAACTTCTTTGGAGACCAACACGCATCTAGAATCTTCACCTCCACTCTTCAAAGTATATTTGACTATCTCATATCTCTTTTTCTCAACAATATTCTTTCCAAATTTGTGTTTGTTTCCCTCGTGAAAACATGAAACAAACTTTGACAAGCCACCACATTGTGAGCACTTCTCATTTAAACAATCATTTCTATAGAAAAAAGAATACATCATCTATATGATATGAAAATAGATCTAGCATGTCTCTTGATGATCTTGGAAGTTGCATTGCACCGCACTCCTGCAACATTTCGTTAGTATGCAAAGTAGAACGAATATAGCATAAAAGTCAACGGTACATTGAAAACTCCACATGGTATTTACAACAACAATTATTATGGATCTTAAGAGGTAGATAATAAAATATTTGCAAAGATTCTAAAGTCCTTTGTGGGGTTTGCAAATTTGGATGTGTTTCACAAATTTTTTTGTACAACATTATTTGGCTTGATTCCAAGAAATGTTTTGGATGTGGTGTACGTTCTTAGTTGCCAATTCTTAACTTTAAAACATCATTTACATTGTGTGATACTCTAGAGTTAGAGTCCCAAAATTGTTGAATTTCTTCCTTTACATTATCCGTCAACTTCTTATCAACATGTGGAAGCCTCCCACCAAAATTCCATGTATCATTTTGAAGAGGATCATTGAGTATTTATCTTCTTGCAAGTGCTCTATCCAAAGTTCTATGATTTACGTTCAAATCATCACAAGTTTCTCTCATAAAGTGAGCCTTTCTTAAATGATGGCTTACTAAGGAGGTTGAAATCACTCTTTGAGAAGCTCTCTTATATTTTACCTTGCTATTCTTTCCAATAGAATTGAGAGCATTAAAAATATTTTTGACAATAATAGAATTTTTCTCTATCTTCATGTTTACATGAATCTTCAATTTGGCTAGCAAAGGTCTCATCTTTTGCCTTTTTAAAAATTGAACAAAAATTTGGCATTGCTTATCAATGTCTTATTGCTAAAATATTGGTTGAAAAGTTGCATAGCCCAAAATCGAACTGTTTGTGTTGACCTCTTGCCTTCAAGATTGTTTATAATGTTCTCATTAATTTCAAGTAACCATTTTGGGGTTCTTGAAGGCCTAGAATTTGGAATTTTTCTTTCTTCCATGAGAGGGTCTTCATTTCTCATGTAATTTGGTGTTACATAATGTTCACTTGGTTCAACATTTCCACCTTCAACGTCAATTCCAAAATTTCCACCTTTGATGTCAATTTCAACATTTTCACCTTCAATTTCAATTCCCACATTTTCACTTTCAATTCCCACATTTTCATTTCCAAATTCAATATCATGTTTAACATTTTGAATATCAATTTCAACATTTTCATTCCCAATTTGAATATCATGTACTTCAACATTTTCAATATCAATATCTGTATTTTCATTTTCATTTTCAATATTTGCATATTTATTTTCCTCTTCACTTGAAATAACATTTGTAGAGGCTTCACCAATATTTGACATACCTTGTCTTATCTTCGTATGACTTTATCTATCTTTTTGTGTATATTCTTCAATTTTCTCTTTTGAAATCTTTCTTTTACGTTTTTGCTTTTGACGGCTGTTGCTCCCATTATACCTCCACAAAGATGCTAAAAAATGATTGCTAATGATAAATTTGTCTAAAAGAATCTCAAAAAAGCATAATTTTATTGTTGTATATCTAAAAACCTGTAATTGTCGTCTGCAGAAATAATATAGGGACCATTAGAATTCTCAAAATGGTCCACTATCCTATTTTGTGTGGCCTAGGTATCGGATATCCAATTTGTATCGAATATCTGATTCGTATCGGATATCTAATTCGTATCGGATATCCAATATTTAAATATATTTTTTATATGAGCACCAACATTTTCATTGGTATATCAGATAGTAGATATGTATATGATATCTGATACCTTGTTTAGGAGAGAGAGAGAGAGAGAGAGAGAGAGAGAGAGAGAGAGAGAGAGAGAGAGAGAGAGAGAGAGAGAGAGAGAGAGAGAGAGAGAGAGAGAGAGAGAGAGAGGGACATGAAGAGGGAGAGGGAGAGGGAGAGGGAGAGTGAGAGAGAGAAGCAGGGAGATAGGCATAGAAGGGGAAAGGGATAGGGAGAGCGAGAGGGAGAGATGAGAGAGAGAGAAGGAGAAAGGGAGAAAAGGTAAAAGGGATCTAAAGAGAGATATCTCTCTTTCTTCCTCTATCTCTCTGGATATTTCAATATCCTCCTCTCCCCCCCAATTAATCTCTCTCCCTAGATTCCTTTTCCCTTCTCTCCCTTTCTCTCTCTCTCTCGATACTTCCATCTCCTCCCATCTCCCCCTCCCCCTAATTGCTCTTTATCTCTCTAGATCCCTTTACCCTTATCTTCCTATCTCTCCCTCTCTCTTTCCCCATCTCTCCCTATCTAGATCACTTACCCCTTATCCCTTTCCAAACCCCCCCTCTCTCTCTCTCTAGATCCCTTTACCCTTATCTCCCTATCTCCCCCTCTCCCTTTCCCCTTCTCTCCCTATCTAGATCATTTTACCCTTATCCCTTTCCAACCCCTATCTCTCTCTAGATCCCTTTACCCTTCTCTCCCTATCTCTCCCTTTACCCTTCTCTCTCTATCTCTCCCTCTCCCTTTCCCCTTCTCTCCCTATCTATATCACTTTCCCCTTATCCCTTGCCAACCCCCCCCCTCTCTCTCTCTCTCTCCTAAATAAGGTATCAGATATCAGATATTATCCGATATCCAATATCTATGAGAAAGAGAACCAACCAAAATATTGGCGCC
Organism: Cryptomeria japonica; assembly: GCF_030272615.1. Lineage (NCBI taxonomy): Eukaryota > Viridiplantae > Streptophyta > Pinopsida > Cupressales > Cupressaceae > Cryptomeria > Cryptomeria japonica. The sequence goes on from NC_081405.1 coordinate 529,671,197, forward strand.
CTTATGAAAATTTATATTAGTCTAGTCATATCGGATATCAGATACATATATGATATTTGATATCTTTTATTATTAATATACTAATAGTATATATTATTGATATAATAATAATATATATTATTAGCATATTAATAATATATATTATATATTAATATTATAATATATTATAATATATTATATAATAATATATTATAATATATTATATAATAATATATTATAATATATTATATAATAATATATTATAATATATTATATAATAATATATTATAATATATTATATAATAATATATTATTTATTGTATTTGTAATAAAAACCGGATATCCGATTTGTATCAGATATTTGTTACCTCTGACAAAAATCAGTAGCCTTGGTATTTGCCTCGGGATTGCATTGGGATTTGGCAAGGACATGCCAAAATTGGATAATCAACAGAAAAAACGTGTTTTTGGGTCTTCCTTGCTTTCCCAGAGTTAGTCCTAGTGGTTGATGACTTTTTTTAGCCAAAATTGATGAAACAAAAAAGAGTTTTTTAAGGACATTCCCATCTTTCCAACAATATAAGTTTTACCTTATTTTGACTTTAATATATAATTATTATTCATTTTTTAATTGAATTTTGATTAAAGTCCTGATTGATAGGTTGATTGAAAATCATCTATAAATTTGAAACGGTAGCACATTTTTGGAATCCAAAACATGCTTCACATTCTATGCTTTGCATACTACAGGATTAAAAAAAAATTGTATTTCATAAAGTTTTGACCAAGTTAAGGTAGTCAGACATACAAGTTTTTTGTATTTTTAAAAATTTGTAGTAAAAAAATTATAAATAATTATTTACTTCAAAAAAGTTACAAAAAATATGTGTTACATCCAGACATGAGTCTTCTACTTAAATCTAAAATCTTATAAAAAATATTATGACTTGATTGTAGTTAGGGTGGTTAGACAAACACCTACTTCTTATCTTTTGCTTGAAATTTTAGTACTACTGCATTGAAATTTCAAACTTTTGCCAAACGGATTTTTTTTCTTTAGAAAACAACTAGTACCTTATAAACAACATTCAATTTGCTACAAATTATATTCTTACATATTTTTAAAATAATTTTGATATCTTATTCAAATTTTATGTCAAGTTGCCTAAATATTTTTTTTTGAATTTTCATTACCACTTAAGGGCTTGTTTGGCCCACCATGATCCTACACATACCCATCCTCCCATGAGAAAAGAATCATAGTATCTCTAGGAAAAAGTCTCGAGGAGTAAAAATTTGACACTTATGAAAGCTCAGAGTACGAATTCCAAGCACCCAAGCTAGGGGGAGCTCCTAAATCGGAATGACCAGAGACCACCAAATGTTATGTTGGTTGAATAAGAGACCATCTTTGAAACCAAATCTATCCCACCAAATCCAAGGTTTGACGACATCCAAAGCACACCAGATGATTTTGTCCACAAAATTACTTGTTATCGATATGAAATCATTCAAAGTGAGAAGGGTTTGAAATCCAATCCTCTTCCAAGAAGGTCTGTTAGTAGGAAATCCTGAACAAATGCAGTGGTGGAGAAGAATTTTCTAGGCTTAAATGTCATAAATGGATCATATAATCTATTTTACACATAAAGAAAGACCTTGTATTTGAGTAGAAAGAATCCCAAGGCCACTAGACTCTCATGGGAGGCAATAGAACTCTCATGCCACTCTGTGAAAGCCATGGTGGTCCATAGATGAGGTCCATAAGAAGTCTCTAAGAAGTTTTTCAAGATTACTATAAGAGGCTTTAGAATGAGCCCAATAAGAAGAGTAGTAAAATTGAGTGGATGCCAAAATCTTTGAGCATATCTGAAAAATCCTTGCAAGATAAAATTGTTTGGTGATCCAATAAGCATTCTTGAGTTTTATATCGCACTTTTCCCTCTTCTTCAATCTTATTTATTTTCTCACTACTAGAATAGTTATGACTCTTTCACCTTTTGCTATCACAATTTGAACTTGTTCTATTTTCTCTTTTCTTTCTCTCTTTTTGAGGAGAGAACTTACTACATTCTCTTAGGTCAAAGAATTTGTCCATGTTTTTGCTAGTACGATTAGTCACTTTTTTGTCAACTACTCTCAATGTTTCATCTTTTTTAGTGTTTTGTTTCTCAATATGTGTTGATTTTTTCATAGCTTTCCTAATTGCACAAGCACTTCCAAAAAATGAACATCATGTTGAATTTGGCCATTAAGTCCATATATGTATAATTATAGCCTTCAGTAAGGTGTCCCTTTAAGAGCTTGACGTGTCAATCTCAAATGCTAAACATTATATTTAGATAAAGATATTAATTGTTTTAAATTTTTATTTTGGGAAAATAGCTTCCAATGCATGGTTGTTCATAAAACTTTGCCAATTTTTTACCAAATTCTTTCCAACTAAACATAATTTATCCTTTTTAATCATTCATCTTCCTATTGAACACACCATAGGACTGAGAGGGGGGGTGAATCAATCCAGACCTTAAATCAATTTAACCTTAAATATTTAATTTTCAAAACCTGTAATTATCTTATCTCAATAAAATTGAAATATGAAACCACAAAACACCATACACAAGAGAACACCAATCTTTTGGGAAAACCCTAAGTAGGAAAAAACCACAGTGAGAATCACACTCACAATATAAATAACCGAATACAATATTTTAGGCTCAAGGCCAGGGTAGCTCACTGCTCCTATTTTACATTTGCAAGACTAAACACACAACCTTAGGACATGATAAGAAATTGACTTGCATTACTGAAGCACACAATCCCAAGGCAATATACAAAAGAAACTTGCTAATTGAAGCTCACTACTCCAGTACAAGATACAAATCTGCATAGGCTACCAAAAATACACACTGTCTTCTAGCAAGTATAGGGAAATGATGAATTGAAATGAATAAGATCTCCTTATCATGAAACTATCTTTAAACCACTATGTCAAAACATTATCATGGAAAACACAACTCACTACATTCATTATCTTCAAATTCTATCACATTGAAAGATTTGATCATCAAGGCTAATCACAAATTAACATTTGCACTTTTTATTCTCCACACATCATTTATAATCAATTCATACACTCATTGATTAATCCACAACTTAAATCACACATTTGCACAACTTATATATTGTCTTGTTCATTAAAACCTCAACAAGGTTGGCCACAAACAAGGTATACATAAATTGCATAAAGTTAGCCATTAGGAGAAACTCAACTAAATGTGTTCCACCCTAGGAGATAAAGGAGACCCAAATATATCATAGCATTTCTTCCAAATTTGATTCCAATGAACCACACACACTAACAAATACTCCAAACTCGACATCAAATGTAATATGTAGATAAACAATAAAGCATGTTAACCGGTTAGTCCAAGGACATCACCCATTACAAATTACTCAATGCAAATCTTCACACACCATGTTGAGACCCATAATAATGTCTTCACACAACCTCCAATGCATATCTAGACCCAAATAGGATGATCCAAATAAGATAAATCAACTGATTCAGTCAAAGACCAACACAACTCTCATCATCGAACAACTAAACAATATAACTTCACTTTTTCAACAAACCAACACATAAAATTTTAACTAGAACCCTACACAAATCATATGAACATGTCCTCCAAACCACAAGACTTCAAGCAACATAGTGGATCAATGTGGAGCATTTTCCATACCAGTCCTGACAGACAACCTCTTTGTTATCAAACTACAACAACCAACTTCATCATCTGAACAACTAAGGACTTAGAAACATAATAGTGCAACATCTACAAAACATAAACATTTAATCTAGAATTGCAAGCCATCATCTTCAAAAACTAGAGGAATGTAGAGCATTCTCCCATAAAGACTTTAAATACTCTTTCTTACATATTTCAACTTCCACTACTTTCTCCTTCCAGAAACACCTCGTACTTACTCGGTATCATCACCAAACAACATATCAACTTTTGAACACCCATTTGAGTTCCATATACATCTAGAAACAATTAGATAGATAATTACACTAAGAAAACAACCGAACAAATGCAAAGTTATAGACAACACAAAATCATGTTTCCAACAATCTCTCATATCAACAAGTTTGACATCAATGACAACACACTCAAGTTCCCAACAATATCCTCCTTTTCATTGATGAAAATACCTATATCCATAAGGAAGTTAAGTAATAGAACAACTTTCTATACTAACCTTGAGAGGAGGGTAATGCAGAAACTTTTACATATCCTTAAAATAGTTATAGAAATTTAACATGAATAAATATAAATAGCATGCATACCACAAAACATTAATTTACATGGGGAAAAGCCTTTTAGAGGAAAAAGCAACCCAATATATTATTTAGAAATCAATAGCAAATTAAAATATACTTACAGAGAAAGCTTTTAACAAAAGTATCACCAACCAGAGATTCAGAGGTAACTCAATAGCTATAAGACTCTTACACACAACCTCTATATCACACACCTCATATATAAGAGATACAATACATGAAACCATCAAATGATATTACAAAACCATGTGCTAAAACCACCCAATAAAGTGGGACCATTCTTATCTCCAATCCTAGATTCCTTATGATTTGTCAAAACACACATCAACACATGTATCTCCATTTTACAACTCATTTATGTGTCCAATGCATTTTTATATTTCCTATTTCTGGAGACCAAACATCCGAAGCTCATAACTTTTGAACCGAGTGTCCAATTGGCGAATCATTTGAAGTGCCAGAGAGATCACGACATGCAATATCACCTTGTAACCTATTAAGTAGGTTATAAGCAATTTTTAGACCATTTCACAGCGTATAAAGCCCTCAAAATTGAATTTGAATCTTAAATTGCAATTTAAAAAAAATAAAAACATTAATATCTTCAAATCTAGTTATGATTTTGAAAAAAAAATTATCGACATGCTTATCTAGCCAATCTGAAGTTTTGGGGAAAAAATTAAACCAATTTGTACTCAAATGAAAACTTAATATAAATAATAACCTTATGTAAATTCAAGGTTGAGACACCATTTTCCCAATATTCTCCACTTGTTGAACACCTTTCAAGAGAAAAGAGATTATCTAATTTCTAGGGGCCATGAGGCCGATAGAATCTGAACACTATTTGAACTTTTATGTGCTCATAGCCCTAGTTAAATAATATTCAAAATTCATCAAAGTCTCTACCTTTCACTCTTCCATATTTGACCATACCTCTAGCAAAATGATACTAAACATCAATGTTATTGGTCTGAGAATGAAATGTTAGGTTCTTAGCTAGGTAGATTACACTTTGACTATCACAATAAATTGTCACTACACCTTCTTTACAAGCATGAGTATTTTCCATATACTATACTTTTATAGTGGACAAAGAAACCATAGCATCTTGCTTACTCATCCAACTAATTGCACAACCAAATAAAGTAAACACATAAGAACTAATGGATTTTAGCTATCAATATCACTTGCCTAATATGAATCTACATAACCATGAATATTAAGGGAAATCATGTCTCCCACAAAAGTACCATGATAACAAAAAGAATACTTTAAGGTACCCTTCAAATATCCGAACTCTTTTAACTGCATCCCAATGAACTCTACCAGGATTAGACATACATTTGTAAAGAACTACTACTTGGCCAATGTTTGGTCTAATACAGGCCATAGCATGCATCAAACTTCTAACCACACTCAGGTAAGGCACTCTACTCATTTCTTCGATCTCTAATAGGGATGTAGGACAATTTGAAAAAAATAATTTTGTTCCAACAAAAAAAGACATAATGGTCTACATTCTTGCATGTTGAACCTCCATAAAACATAATTCACATACTTACTCTAGCATAGCCATATCTTTTGGTTCACTCTATCTCTTCTAATCTCCATCCCATGAATTTGTTTAGTTGGTCCAATATTTTTCATTTCAAATTTAGCTGCAAGTTGAGACTTTAGTTCTAGAATAATACCTTTCCCTTTACCAATGAATAATATATCATCAACATATAATGCAATGCATAGGAAATTATCACCATTAGATTTATAATAAACACAGTGATCTGATTTAGAATGCTCAAATTCTAAACTCAACACATATATATCAAATTCTTGGTACAATGTCCTAGGAATCTATTTAAGGCCATACAAATATTTCTTCAATTTACAAACCAAAATTACTTTTACCCTTTACCACATAGTGCTCTACTTGTGTCATATAAATATACTCCTCCAAATTACCATGAAGGAAAGTAGTTTTCACATCCATTTGCTCAACCTCTGAATCATAAGCAGTAGCAATAGAAAGCAAAAATCTAATGGATGTCATTTTTTCAACAAAAGAAAATATCTCACCATAATCAACACCCTCAACTTGAGAGTAGCCTTTTGCAACCAACCTTGCTTTATACTTCTCAATACCTCCATTAGAACCCATATTTTTCTTTAACACCCATTTACAACCAATAGGTTTCTATCATTCAAGAAATGGTACAAGATCCCATGTATCATTCTTTTTCAAAGTTGTCATTTGTTCTTCCATAGAAATCTTCCAGGATTCTACATCATTCATACCTAATGCCTCTTCTATAGATATAGGTTCATCCATATTAGTATTCAAAGAAAAAATACATCTCCAATCATCACTTGTGAATACCATTCAGGTGGTTATTTGTGTCTTGTAGACCTTTGAACAAGTTGAGTTGGAGGTTCTTCCCCTTCTTCCAAAGATTCAAAACTAGATGAGTTGTCCTCAACTTTGTGCCTATTTAGGGGTCTCGATTCAAATCGTTTAGGTGTAGAAGGGAATTGAATCACATCTTCTTGTTTAGTCTATTTTTGGCTATAATGTACTAGAATGAGACTTAATTTATCTAAAAATAACACTTCCACTATGTATTACCTTTTGTGCAACAAGGTCACAAAGCTTGTATCCTTTCACACCATAACTGCATTTGATGAAGATCCATTTCACAACCTTGTTCTCCAACTTTTTTTGCTTCTCCTTTGTCATATGTGCATATACCTCACAACCAAAAACTCTAAGAAGTCTCAATGAAGGCTTGTGACATGACCATTCCTCCAAAGACATTTTATCAACAATAGTTGATGAAGGAGGCCTATTAATTAGGTCGCAAGTAGTGGTAATAGCTTCAACCCAAAAATTTTGTTCTAGACCATAACCACTCAAATACTCCTAGCCTTCTCCATTAATGTCCTATTCATTCTTTCTACAACTCCATTCTGTTTTGGATAATGTAGAGTTGTCTTTTGTCTATTAATGCCACAGTCTTTATAAAATCTATCAAAATCATTAGAGAAAAAAATGCCACCATTATCAATCCTCAAACATTTTATTTTCTTTCTAGTTTGCAACTCAGCCATTACTTTAAATTCTTTAAATCAATTTACAAATTCAGATTTACTCTTTAGAAAGTATACTCATGTCCTTCTACTAAAATAGTCAATAAATGAAACATAATATGTGGGCTTTCTAATGGAAGGAACATCTATAGAACCAACACATCAAAATGAATAAGACCCAAAACACCACAAGATTTATGAGAACTCAAGTAAAACTAAATGTGGTTTTGTTTTTCCATAAAAACAATGATCATGGAAATCAAAGTTAATATCACAATCATTCAAACCTTCAACAAGGTTTTTATTTTTCAAGGTCCTTAGACCCTTTTCTCCAATGTGGCCAAGCCTTTGGTTCCATAACACAGTTTTCTCTCCAAGTAAATTTTCTTCAGAAGAAAGAAAACCCTTAGGTACTCAAAATCCATGTCCATCCACTGGAGGTGAAACCCTCAAATCTTCCAACAAAGTATCCATAGATTTACTTTTTACAAAAGTGCTACTACACTCAACAATGTATGCTTCTAGCTTGTACAAAGTGCCAAATCTAACACCTCTATCAATCATAATAACACCCTTAACCATTTTACACCCTACATTAGAAAAGACTACCTGCACACCCACATCTATTAGTTTTCTCACAGATAATAAATTTCATTTTAGCCCGAGGATATCCAACACACTGCTAATATTTTTTATTCTACCACCATGATACCTAATTCTAACTTTACCATGACCATCAATATCTAAATGTGAACCATCACCCAAGTAAACCTTACCTCCACTAAATTCTTCATATTCATAAAACCAAACTTTATTGGAAGTCGTATGAAAAGATGCACTTGAGACAATTAAACATGCATCATTACCTACATGAGTAGCCAAAGCTTCAATGAATGTATCACCATGTTCCTTCTCAAACTTAGAATCAAAATCAAACTTCTTTTTATTCTTCTTTTCTTCTTCATAGTCCTTAAAAATGTGTCCTAATTTACTGCAATTCCAAGAAATGACTTTTGACTTTCTAGGAGATTTTTATCACCCTCTAGACTTGGTTTTATTGTGCTCTTCATACTTCTTGCCTTTTTCCTTAGGTCTTCCACAAACAGTGAGGAATTCCTTTGAACTAATGGATACCTTCCTCTACATCTCTTTACCAAGCAAGGCACTCACCACATATTTAGAATTTATAATATTAGAAGCACTATGGATAGCCATTTCAAGAGAATCCCACAAATGAGGCAAAGAACAAAGCAATATCTGGCATTTCTCCTCCTCATCCATTTTGACAACAACATATGCCAATTTAGACACCAACATATTAAATGCTTCTAGGTGGTCTATAATTTTTCCTCCCTCTTCTATTCACAAGGAATACATTTTCTTTCTCAATAAAATTTGATTATTCAATAAATATTTGGCTTGATACATCTCATCAAGCTTATTCCATAGCTTCTTTAGATAGGTCACTTCATGGACATTGATTAGAACAGTCTTCCAAACACAATCTGATTAGACCCTTACCTTATACTTCGTAACATTAAATTGAGGAACTGTAGTAAGACTTGAAGGTCTTGAGACATTCACATCAAAAACATCCCACAGATCTTGATCTATTAGAAAATCCTCCATCTTTAGTTTCCACATCTCAAAACTACTTCCAAAAAAATTCTCCACCTGTATTCTCCCTAATGATCTTTTCATCTGATAATTCCTTCAACAAGATAAAAAAGTATCTTCTTTACAAGCTCCCTCTTAAATCTATATTAGTTCAAATAAACCAACAACCCATAACCGAAACCAAAGGTGATCAAGCTCTAATACCACTTGTAAGGAAGTTAAGTAGCGAAGCAACTTCCTACACTAACCTTGAGAGGAGGGTTATGTAAATTTTTGATAGATCCTTACAATATTTACAAAAATGAACATAAATAGCATGCATATTGATGATATGATGAATCAATAATGATCCAGACAACTACTGAGAGGGGGAGGGGGGTGAATCAGTAGATAAAAAACTGACTTAACTTCCACCAAACTCAAAAGACAATCTCACAAATCAATCACTGAACTAACTGGTTCAACACTGAACAACAAACTGCGATAGCACTGTCAAGTTAACCGGTTTACTGGCATAACAAAATAACAGTGTAACAACTATGAAACTCTCAAACCATTTAGCCAAAACAACAAAATACTTTACTAACAATAGTAAAAGCACATTTCAGATTACTGCCGGTCATCTTAACATAACTAAGTGGATTTAACAATTACTAAATTATGACCTATTTATGATTTTATAAATATTGTTAGGTGTTATTAATGGAAGGGAAATGTTGATGAAACATTAATTATGGGGAGCTCATGCATGGGCATCCTTTGAGATAAAATTTGTAAGGAGAACTACGTGTGAATTTGGCCCATTTGGAAGTGAGAACGTAGGTGGTCCTTGGGTGAAGGAAGCCCCTGTGACCTCAAATCCATATGGGGAGGGTCTGGGGGGATAAATCCCAAGTTATGGGGTTGTTCCAAATTATTTTGACCTTCTTTCTTCTTGGGCTTCAAATGAGGCCAAAGTGGGTATTAGATGGTTATGAAAGATAGATACAAAAACTTGACAAATGGTATTTAATACATATTGTGATTTGAATAGCAAATTGAATGAAGTGAAGCGGTTGACTACCTTACAATCAATATGTTAATCTATTGAGTAGAGGTCATCTTATGTTGGATCCAAGTGATATTATCCGCTTGTAAATTTAATCTTAGACCTATATGACATTATGTATATACTCCCATATCAGTCTTTTGTGATCTACTTGTTTTAAATTAGGAACCTCTCTTCTAGTTATAGTGCTAAGCTAAGTACAAGTGCCAACTTTTACGACAACAGATGGAGTTAGGACCCTATGAGGGCATAGGTAGAGGATTGCATTCCTCTAGAACGTAGACTATTCCTCTCTATCCGAGGTGGTCATAGAAGGATAAATTCTACGACTCGATTTGATATAAGTTTATTTGCTCAAGATTGATAGTAGTTAAGGAGTGTACTATGCTAGTAGATTGTCAACCATACCACCTAGTTAGCAGATGGTTACTGCTAGTTGCATGCAGGCAAGAGATACCCCACATTGATCTAGGGTATTAGATGGATTCTGCTAGGAGCATGTAGGCTTGGGGGCCAGTTGCATGTCAACGATGGAAGTCCTTGTTGCTTAGCTATCTGATGGATTGCATGGAAGAGAATTTCTAATGAAGAATAGGTAGGTAAAAATTGGACCAAACTCAGTATAATACTACCTATATGCTGACATGGAAATGGTATTGTTGACCATGTAGGTATGGGGATGAACACTCAATGTAATACTGGATACATCGAATCCTGTTCTCGCTTGCTTGTTGGTGTAGAAGATTGGGCAAAAGAATGCGACCCACAATGTAGTGCATAGTGCACCGACTTTCCTTTTATTTGGGATGCACTATGGGCGAGTGATGGTTAGCTGTAATGGATATTTTTGTCTCTCACAATGTATATGCTAATCACTATGTATTTGATGTATGCTAGAATTAAACATTGAGTATGTGATGTATGCTAGGGCTAATCATTGAGTATGTGATGTATTCTAGAGATAGTCATTGAGTATGTGACGTATGCTAGAGCTAGTCATTATGTATATGTAATGTATGTATGAGCTAGTCACCATGTGTTTAGGGGAAGTGTGAGTGAATCACTCTCTATGGAATTGGGAATTTTTATAAGGATATGACCCCCTGTAATTGTGTATGTATGTACACTACTTGAAGGAAATTAGATATTACTTGTTATTGTTGGGCTAATTTTTTTAAATAGTCTTAGTTTAGAGAGAGATAGAAGATCTCATATGAGAGGAGATAATTAACTTCCTCTAAATTTCAAGGGAAAACTATGAAGCCTCTGACTTCCTTGAAGGGATATGTAGGCAAGGTCATCTAGAATGAACCCTTGAAGCTTAGGTCTATCTAATGGGGATTTTGATCTCAAGAGATTACTACCTTGAGTATAAGAATAAGTGAAGAAATTAAATTGACACTTCTAAGATAGAACAAGAAGCTTGGTCGATTAAGTTGTTTCTTGCGAATTAAAAAAAAAAATAGTAGCAACTGAGGCATGGTTGTTACACTCTTGTGGTGATAAATTTCATCGCATTAAACTCTCAGTGGGAAGTTATCAATTAGATTCATGAATGTTTGCTATCCTTATTAGGTGTCTGAATCTAGTTTTGGGTGGGAATGGATTAAACAATTAAGAACAATTTATCTTTCAATTTTCAGGACTTATAAATGAATTTTAGTACACATGGAAAAAATTATGAACTTTTGATATAAAATCATCATCAAGTGTAATAATTAAATCCCAAATGATAGAGAAATTGATCAAAATATATTCTTATAATATGGGGGTTGAGTTATATTTTATAGAAGCAAGAGATATGATAACTTACCCAAAAATTCAAGAAATCGATGAACACCCTCAACATCTATTTTAGGAATCCAATGTTGTAGGTCTCCATTTAGAGACTATAGTCATGATATTAAATTAATATCAAGAAGCCTTTTTCACATTAGACTGGTGGTAATCTATAACTGCTATTAGACTGTAATAATTTTCAAAAGTTCAAAACAACAATAACATGAGAAGGAGATGCTAAAAAAAGAAAAGAAAAACACATAAACAATCTGAAAACTGGAGTAAACTGAAGTAGAAGAGAAATGGAATGATAGTTGTCATCGAGAGCAAGTTGAATTGCAATTATGAGGGGATCAAACCATTGATGCTATGATGCATCTTGATGATTGGATAACTGCTATTCTTCCTCCTCACTCTCCACATCTCTTCCTTGCATGTAGAGGAAGTGGGTGCCTTTCACGCAATTAGTTTGTTAGCTATAACTTAAGTAAGAGAATGCACATGGATTTTAAAATCTTTTGAAAGCCATTGTTTTCATTGTTGTCATTGTCATTGTTATGGATTTTAAAATTATGAACCTTTGGTATAAAATCACCACCAAGTGTAATAATTAGATACTGAAGGATTGATAAATTGATCAAGAAAGGTTCTTATAATATAGCGGTTGAATTACACTTTATAGAAGCAAGAGATGCGATAACTCACCTAAAAATTCAAGAAATCGTTGAACACCCTCAAAATCTAGTTTAGGAGTTCAATTTTGTAGGTCTCTATTTAGAGACCACAGTCATGATATTAAATTAATATCAAGAAGCATTTTTCATGTTAGACCAATGGCAAGCTATAATTGCAACATTTTCACATTGGAGAACTTTGAATTAAAGTGACACGATTAGATTGTAATAATTGTCTTAAATGCAAGTTAAAAGAAGGGTCATGCTTTTGAAATCACACAATTGTTGTCTTATCACTGTGTGAGATTTTTTTATGCTAACAAAATCTCATACAATGAATCTAGAAATAAGACAATAATTGATATGGACTATGGAAATATGATCAAATCTCTTCATCAAACAATTGATTGAAGAAGCATAAATCTCCTTACTACAATAGCTTATACTTTTTGTAAATTCCTAGCTCAAAGTTGCAACATTTTCTTTTGTTCAAAACAACAATGAAATGGGAAGGAGCGGTCTGCAAACTGGAGTGACCTAGATTGGAAGGGGAGTGGAATGACAATTATCATCAGGGGCAAGTCAAACTACAATTATGGGGGGATCCAACCATCGAGGTCATGATGCATCTTGATGGTTGGATAGTTGTTGCCCTTCCTCTACACTCTCCACACCTCTTCCTTGCATGTAGAGGAAGTGGGTGCCTTTCAGACAATTAGTTTGTTAGCCGTAACTTAAGTAAGAGATTGCTTATGGATTTTAAAATCTTTTGAAAGTCACCATAGTCATTGTTATTCACATTTGAATCCACAAAAAACTTTGTATTTTAAAATTTTAATGTATTCTATATGAATTGTTGGCAATCTTTGCCTTAGTTTTCTTATATTATGTTATTGAGAACATTGTTTGTTGATTTTTATTTATTTTGGTTGGGACAATATTGATAATCTTTCTAATAGTAGATGTTTTTGATTGATAAATTTAAATGAAAATTCGTTGGATTTGTGCATTTGTAACATGTCTTCACTAATAGTTAATCCCTCAGATCATTAAACATCGATGCCACCATTGTATGTTGCTTTCAACATTTAATGTTTTCTCCACCCTTAAATTCTTATATATAAAAAACTTATTAATAAATCATATAAATATATATAAAATAAATAAATGATTATAACAAATCCACTATAAATTTAAGTTTGAAAAATGCTAATTAATATTATAAAAAATCATAATATAAAATAAATTACACACAAATTTAATTAAAATATTTAAAAAGTTAATACCTAAAATAATTTATTTAAATATGTATCACTTGTTCATCAAATTAATAAAAAAAACTGTTGAAAGAATGTTTGAAACTGCATAGAAAACAAAATTCAGATGTCATTCACGCCGATGAGAAAATGTCTGAAAATAACACGAAGCCGAAATTTATAGAAAATTCAGACGTCACTTGCTTTGTAGCCGTTGAGAGATGCTTGAAAATTCAAATCTCATGGAGTGGATAACTAATTGGAGTAAACCATGGTGTTCAAACCATGTAAACCACAGTATTTCTCGTACGAAATTCATTTTAAAGGGAGGGATGATATTTATTAGTCCTGTCATTATTTGTGCACAGAGGGAGGCACCCGCCGGTGTCTGTGTGGAATTTGCATGTTTAAGATCATAACCCTAACCTCTGTCAGACCAATTAATGCTCTTTTATTTTTTTTCTTTTGTCAGTGCTTTGTTCTGTCTTTCTGTTAGTTTTTATTGTGTTATCTTCCGTCGTTTCATTATTTCTTGTTTTTCCTTTTTTGTAAGAGTCTGTCTACAGTGTGCACACTGGTCTGTCTGTCATGATCTTTATCTATTGTTTTTTCTTTTCTTTTTTTCACATTTTGTATGGTAGAAGATGAAGAAGAAAATCAGAGGAGGTAGGGGTCAAGAAATGGCAGCTGATCGAGCGAAAAATTCTTCTTCTAGGTAATTCTTCTTATAAATTATATTTGTATTTTTTTTAATATTTATTTTTTATAGATTATCTTATGGAGTGTTCTTCTTATATGTAGCAGAGGAAGTGAAGGATTTGTTTACCCTGCCAAAATGAATAGGAATCAGAGATTTTTCTATGAAAACTAATGGATGATAGATTGTTTGCCCTTTCTGAATGAATATATTGTTTATATATGGACAAATAAATTTTAATAAGAAAGATAATAATAATAAGAAATAGCCCTCTACCCTTGAAGCTGTTAGCCCTAGTTTATTTGTCCTTAGAATTATTATCTTTATTGCATTTGGTATGGCTTGCCTACTCTCCATGGTGTTACAGTGACTGTGGTGGGCATTACATTTTAGATAGACTGAGACTCTAGTATAATGGTAATAACTCACTTGCTGGATTGATCTGAGTAATTGCTTTGACCTAATGGTCTGCTAGTATGACCAGTGAGCCGCCTGCAGATGACTAATTCAGTACCTTCCTAGTCAGATCTGAGGGCTAGGATTCCGTGGATGGATCTTGAAATTCTACAGGTCTGCAATCTCCTTATTTCTTGTGTGAAGAGGATTTAAGGATGACAGGCTGCTGCTAATTGGTTTGTCTCTGCCCTGAATGCCCAAGTAAATGTTGGATGTGTTGTCCCTGTAGTGTAAGACCTCACTATATGATGTAACTACAACCAAGGTGATGAAACTGGCTATCTAGGTTTGCAAGTTTGTTCAAGTTATTTTAATAGCTATCTTCCCACTCTCTAAAATGTAGGAATTTTTTTGCCATCCTCAAAACTGCACTCTGACATCTCCATCCATCACTACCCTTCCCTTGCCAACATAATTTAACTTCTCTTTTGTAGAATTTAGAAAATCTTTGCACACAGTTCTGTGAGGTTGGTCATGAATGTGTTTGGAAGAAATGGGGAATCCATTTAGTTAGGGCATTTTCTTATATCCTACCCTAATTAGGAATAGTGATTTTTCTAGTAACTGATCTAGTAGGTTAACTCATTTGGTATGGCTTGCCTACTCTCCATGGTGTTACAGTGACTGTGGTGGGCATTACATTTTAGATATTTGATAGAATTTAATATTTTGATGTAATTATAACATTTTTATCTAATATTCATTAATAATTTTTTTTATTATCTTCATATAATTTAATGTTTAGAATACAAATTTATAGATAAAATATTTTAGATCTGACCACTTTAAAGGATTCTTTTCTTTTAATCTTTAAGTTTTCATAATGTATACTATTTATCTTGGAAATAAATGTTTTGATCTATTTTAATTTCTAATAGATCGAAACATGTTTATTTTTGTTTTCAGCCGGTCATGGCACTGACAATGGATTCACTTGTGGGACCATTTCTCAGAGGAGGCCTTGCTAAGCTCTTCATGACTCCTTCTGAACCTGCTCACTGGTGAGTTGTACCATCAACTTAGGTTTTTTCTTTTTCCTTTTCCTTTTCCTATTAACTTAGGTGTGGAGTTTTGTCTTTTGCATGTATTTTTTATCCTTTTACAATAGCCTACTATCGCCTACAACTTGTCTTTATGACTGTGAGGCTTTCATCTCTTGTCTGTCTCTGACTTCTAATAAGGGTCATTGTGTTTTTCTAACAGTAATAGTGTCATAGTCTGTCTTGACCATCTTTGGGTTTACATATCGAGACTAGTTTTGATAGGGGGTTTAACAACTTCCAAAGAGGATAGTGAAAACCTTGCAAAGGCTAATGCAGACCTTTGCCTATCATATATCGAAAAATGAATATACTTTTAATTTTACAGCGGTAGAAAATGGATCTTCATTGACTGCTATGGATTATAGGCACTGTGCAATTGTTTGGACACCTTCCTTAATATTACCTATCCACCGTGTTAGTCTACTCAGTATGTTAATGTGACTTGGCGTTATCCTCTACTTGGACTATCCATGTCTGAGAAAGTGTCATACTTGTGTCTGCAACGTAACAGCTCAAACTACCTTGCTTACCAACAACTGACAGTGCCCTGTGAGATATTTAAATTCATAATATCACTATCACTTCTTTTGTTGACATCCATCTTCCATATCAAGGCTCAAAACCTCTATCAATGAATTTGACTACTTTTTCTCACTGTATCTAGAAATTAGAGAATTCTGCCTAGTTGCTTGACAATATTCAGTGATCTCTACTAGGTGAGGATTTGGAAGATAACCAATTAGGGTCTAACAAAACTATTGTCTTCATGACTGTGCTTGCCTTCTGTCTACTTTTTCACATGCATCCATAGGCTGTTTTGAATGATAGCAGTAAGGAACAAAATCTTTTCATCCTTATAGTGCTTCACTTCTAACCTTTTTATCATTTACAAACCCCATTATATAGTGTACAAGCCCTTTTGTATTATCACTGAGCTATCATGTATCTTCTATCGTGCACTTGTTCTTGCTACAATATGGGCACTTAAGTGTTCTCGTCATGAAGATCTGCCCTTTTTATCCCTATCACGTGAGAATCCTTTGATGTCCCTTGAGTGTTCTAGATTGACTTGTGAGGATTGTCTGTAACTGAAATATGATAACATTTATCTTCCTACCGTTGTCTTCAACACATGCCATATGACTGTCTTCCTTATCGTCAACATGTCTCGCCAATTTTATCACTTCAACCACTCCATATTCCTAAGCATTTAACTACCTTGCACGATTAAAAGGTTGTCACCTTTGCAAAACCGTTTTAGTGAACTGGGTTAATAGATCTTTGTTCAGACCTTCAAAATTGAATCTTTTTACTATCCTTGTTTTTTTGTGTTTGGTGGATATCTTTATTATGTATACCTTTTCTTGATCCTATTGTCATACATATTGGATCATTGTCATCTAAAACAGGCTTTACTTTCATATGACAATCCTTGCACTTAACTTGAAAGGGTCCTTATAGGGTCCTCTAAGAACTATGTGTTATCTCTGCACCTTTTAACTTCCATCACAGACTGATATGACAATTATAATGTCTTATTTCATGATGAAACTTCCACTGATCAGAAAAGTCGGTACCATTGATGATAATGCAGCAAGTTGAGGTTTCTGTGTTGCTGTTGACAAGATATATATACAGAGCACCATGATCTTCAGTTTAATTGTAAATGGTTACAAGGATGCGTCAATATCAATGCCATTAATCTAGATAAAACTTCCACTGATTCTCCTAGATGAAGACCTAATCTTGCTGGATTAGAGTGCAAAATTAAGAGGCAGGGCAGTGCCAGAACAATAAACACGAGTAGATACTATACCATTTGATAAGGGACAAAGTATAGGATAGAATTCAGAACTCTTGGATGTGGGGTAAAGGAATTTTTTATTATGAGCACTCTTGAATCTTGTTTGACTTTGTGATTTATAAATTATATTTACTGTGATGGTACATCAAAATCATTATATTTTGAACATTTATATCATGCATTTGATTATTTATTGCTATTTTAAAAATGAACTTAACTCTATTTACTTAATTTGAGATGAAATGAAAACCCCACCTTTTATTGTCTGAAACTTGTGCATATTTTAATTTGTCAAATCTTTCATTGAAAATTTGCCAAGTCTAATTCTGGCTTCTATTCTTCAACTTGCTGAATCCAAGATAAGTTAGATTCTTATAACTATGGTTCTAATACAAGATACACTATAGCTCATATTGATCATATTCTTGTCTAAGATTTCTATTTCAAAAAATATCAATACATGTTCATTCTACATACACATCTTGAACACTGATGTAATTCAGGAGTATCATGAATGAAGAAATAATGTGTTCAAAAACACACATTACGAAATTCTAAAAAATGTTGAAACAACATACAAGATAAATATGCTTCCAACATCAATACTGAAAATTTGAAGGCACTTAAAAAGCTGGAATGTGCAAATTCTACCAAATTGAAACCCCAACAAGCAGTAAGAAAAAGAAAAACCTATAATAATAAGGGGTCCTGATGAGAAACAGATGACAGAGGAACCCCATGGAAAAATGGAAGAAAGCAAGTGCCTCTGAGAAAAATTAAACAGCCTTGCAGGCTTAAAAATTGAACAATGTCCACTTATTAAGAATATTACTATCTTGCATAATTTAAACTGCGATAACATTCAAGATTTTGTGAATAGAAGGCTTAACTGAGTTACTCTTCAAGGAATGCGTGTGCACTAGATTAAGAAAGACACACAGAGAGGAGGTGCAGGCTTACTGAATTACTCTCCAGGGAAAGAATGGTTATGCACCAGATTCTATGGAGGGATAGAGGGAAATGATGCCTATGCACCAAAGAGAGAGAGAGAGAGAAAATCAGGGATGATTCTGAAGAGAAAGAAATTGGCAATGTATAATTCCGAGTATAAATCCAAAACTTCAACACTTGCAAATAGTTACAATCTAACCAAAACAATTTAAATAGAAGACTTAACTGAATTACTCTCCAGGGAAAGAATGCTTATACACCTGATTATAAGAAGAGAGAGAGAGAGAGCTTTTCAATTTTACACATGAATTGTGTAGATTCAAAATCAGGAATGATTTTAAAGAGCATGAAATCGACAATATAGGATTCCAAGTCTATCCAAACTTCAACACTTACAAACAGTCACACTCTTACCAAAGCTTTACAGCTAAGCGACCAGACATGACAATCAGAGACACCGATACCCTGCCCATAAGTTGTTCTTGCGATTTATATTAATACTTTTACAAAATTGCAGTGCATATCTAATAAAGAGATTTCATGAAATTGAATGCTGAAAACTAAGCTCTAGTTACTAACCCAGTGCCAACTGGACCACCAATGCCACTAGTAAAAGCTCGCTCCTTAAAATCTCTAGTGGTAAGTCGACATGCCCTCCATCATGGGTGTGATATTTTTTGCCATCAGGACCTATCCATGATGTAGCAGCTACTGCATCCTTGAATTACATAAAGGGTAATAAGAATAATAATAATCTCAAGAATAAGTATAGTTTAAAGTCGATACTCTAGTGATACTTCCATGCAATTCTTCTTCAAGTCCTTTTGTGTTGCATCAACAACATCAAAGTAATAACATATAATCACACCATGGACTACATACAAAAAAATCCAAGAGGATAATTTCTACAGAGAAATACACCTACATAACTCATGTTAATCTCTTTCCAAGTAGCAATATTCTATTTTCAATGGGGGATGATTCCCATCCTTTTATAAAAAGTAGCGTTCCTTAAAAACTTCGTAGTGCCACACTTATTTTCTTTGGGTTCCTTATTTTCTACAGAAAAATACACCTACACAACTCATGTTATTAGGAGATTTCTTTCCAAGTAGCAATATTCTGTTTTCAATGGGCGATAATTCCCATCCTTTTATAAAAAGTAGCGTTCATTAAAAACTTCCTATTTTCTGATCGGGGGGGGGGTACAGGTCAATCTTCAGGAAAATTTTAGAAAAGAATAAAAGGCATGCAGGGACTTTTTCATATTTCAGAATCTCAGATTATTCCCAATAGAGAGGCAATTTAAAAATTTAAAGCAGTCTCTGACAAAGGTTTCTGAATCTGATTTATCTTTACTTATGTCCATGTAAAGGCTGTAGATGATAAGACAAGAAAGTACTCAAAAAAGAGAATTAGAAATAAAATGATCAGAAATATTATGTTGGCAGCTTCTTGTAAATTTTCCAGAAGTATATATGAATTGAATTTTTTCCGGACAGAAACTTAGCTGTTCCCAACTGCAAGATCTCACCTGTTAGTGGGTTTCCCTCAACTCGGATCCTCTAGAGTTCTTTTTGATTGCAACATTTTCTTTATATTTCCCTTTTTTCGTTTGGGAAGTGTATCTATGCACAAATTATAAAAGTTTTAAGGTGTACCTACTCGCCATTTTCCAAATTAATTGCTTGGGACTACTAATCTAATCCTTCTATTTTTTAAAGTGCTTCTATGTGCAGATCACAAAGGTAAGTTTACCAGTTCAGGTTTGGGTACTGTTGATGTGTTTTTTATGCACAAAACATTTCAGGATAAAGTACCAAGGTAATTTACCCTTTCTTGAACAAAATCACCTTAGATGCTAAGAATGAGATCAACTAAAATGATTCCAAGGTTTCTACATGTCAGGTCTTGACGAGTGGGTAAGTTTAGTGGTTGATGTGAATCTCTGTTTTTCACTTGGGGACTTACGCAAATGTTTGGATTATCATGAATGATGCGGAATATGTGTGCTGACAACTTAAGATTTATCAATAAGGCTCTGGATTTACTTCTTTCTCCTCCTGTGTCCTTGTGGATGTTATAGCATTTTGCAGGTACACTGGATGCATTTGTGGAGCTTGAGAAATGGGTGCTCCAGGATGGAGTACCAACTGATATGATGGTTGAGCAATTGGATACATCGGTTGTGGAACTTGATTCATTATTGGCGTATGATGCACCAAAGCTTGGCTTAAATTCTGAATTTGATTGGCGGCCGCAAGCGACCCCAAATTGAGCAAAAGTCCACTAAGATTCTGACGTAATATTTTACTAACTTCTATTGCCTTCACATATGCTTCGTTCAAATTTGTTGGAGAGGGATGAGTACACACAAACATAGCTGTAATTGGATCTAAAGCATGATAATATATCTCTCGAGCATCTGGAATGAGATAAGGAGTCTGCAACCTTGTGTAAGCTTTCTAGAATCGGTTGTTGAATGAATTGATAGGTTCATTCTCTTGTCTTTTGCACTCAACAAACTGTCTATGCAACTCCGATGGGGAAATTTGGATTCCAAACTTTCCAATGAATGTCTCTTTTAATTCCTCCCATGAAGTGATGGAACCTGCAGGCAAATGGATGAACCAATGATACACTTCTTCTCCTAAGGAATAGGAAAAGAGTCTGCAAGCAACATCTCCATACTCAATTGGTCTATTTCTCAAATGGTCTTCAAACATCTTGATGTGATCTTCCGCCATCCGGCTTGAGTCGCTAGCATTGTACTTTGAACAAAAATTCTCCGGATTCTTTGACATCTCATGAATGTCATTGAAAGCGAGCGGTGATAGGTTAGTAACCAACTAGGTAGCACCGTTTGGAGGTGGTCCTTGATTCTTGGCCATCTCTTGGTCTTCTTGTTTAAATTGCTAAGCTTCTTCTTGATTTGGATCTGGAGGATCTGGAAAAGTATTGTCTTCTCTCAGCACGTCCCTTGGATTGAATACTCTATCTCTATCTGCTATATCTGAATTCGGTGAAGCCTCCCGCCTTCCAAGTCTGGATCTGCAAGGAGTCCTCAACTCACAATGTCTTCGATCTCCAGGAGTAGATCTTAGAATTTTCTGAAGTCTCTCGGGTGAAAAGGAATTGATACGATCCAGGGTGATCTATCTAGGATCAATCCGGACGTTGTAATCTTTGAGCAAGTAAATCTCTTTCAATCTGCTCCTCAATTTGTTCGTTAATTCGTTCAGCTATCTCTTCTTCTTCTTCCAAGATAAGAGAAACTCCAATGTATTGTGGTGCACTTGTTTTCACTTCCCAGGCAAAGTTGTTCAAACTGGATATAATCTTTCTTTTGTCTCTCAGGTTCGGTTGCTTGAACTCAAGTTCATCCAATTCAAGCTCGTTCGTTCTATTAGGATCAGGTAGCACCATGGTATTTCATACTAACTTGAAATCTTCAACAGGTTCAATTTCTTCTAGGCTGATTGGTAGACTGGTTCTCACGATCAACTGCTCCAGGAACAATGATAATCGGAGGCAAGCTTCCCAACTGCTCTTCTTTGTCTATCACTTTTCTTACTTGTCTGAATTCAACGTGACTACTTTGGTTTCTCCAAGCAAGAGTGTTGAATTGTGAAATGATATCTCTTTTTTCACCTTGGATAAGTTCTTCTTCAGGCAACACCATTCTGGAACATAATCTTCGAATGACTGCAAGTAATGTTGAGTGCGGGAGTGGGGACAAAAGTCCTAGATAACTCCTTGCGGATTGAATTGACAAGATCTGCAGTCTAATGGCTTACAACATGATAATGCTCAGCCCTCCTTCTAGCGCCAAAAGAATGTTGATGTGTTTTTTATGCACAAAACATTTCAGAATAAAGTACCAAAGGTAATTTACCCTCTCTTGAACAAAATCACCTCAGATGCTAAGAATGAGATCAAGTAAAATGATTCCAAGGTTTCTACATGTCAGATCTTGACGAGTGGGTAAGTTCAGTGGTTGATGTGAATTGTTGTGTTTCACTTGGGTACTTACGCAAATGTTTGGATTATCATGAATGATGCGGAATAGGTGTGCTGTCAACTTAAGATTTATCAATAAGGCTCTGGATTTACTTCTTACTAAAAAAGGGGGAAAAAGGATAGGGTTCAGGAAATCTATTCTAAGACTAGGAATGTAGGAAATGGTGAATGGATTTAGTGGAATCAAACCAGGAAAGGTCTCACAATTAGGTATTGACACAAGCTTAGTGCAATCATCTAAGGTATACTTAATGATTTTCAGACTATCACCATCAAACGAAGACACCATCCAAGTTGATGCTTGTCAACAGACGCATAATAGTTGAAGTTATGCTTACTCAAACTCCAGTTGACCACACAAGGCACACTTACCAGCGGCAAGAGGCTAGTGGTATGGATTAAGGATTCCACACAAATGAATTCAACAAATCTTTCACTCAATCTAACATACATGAAAATAAATTCTAATCTAAATTCTAATCTAACTTGGAGGAATTGAGAACCATGAATGCAAATACAACATTTGAAGAGCAAAATCACCAACAATTGAACAATGATTAGGATTCAAATAGCTGTAGCATATAACAACAATTCTACAAAAACTCTCTCTTACAAATGAGAGACAAAGGGACATATATAGAGTCTCTTACAAAAATGGATGGGCCAGATTGATCTAAGATCAACGGTCGAGATCATGCCAACAAAACCCTAGAATTGCCCTAATTAGGGTTACATAAAAAATGGCGCCACCAACATATGGCCCAATGAAAAGATACCTAGTCATCATATAGGGAATCTTCTAGAAGATTCCTTCCTACATCTCTCTCTCTCCTAGCATACTCCAAGAATCTAGCCAATACTGAATCTAACTCCTCCATGGAAATGCTAGGCAAGGTATCCTGTTGTAAATCAATCACATCCAATAAATCCAAGCAAGCATTCAAAGTGTTCTCCCATTCAGGCATGAGCTTCTACGAATTATGAACATGAATCAACAAAGAGACCAAGTCATCAATCTGACTCTTCTTTAAAGAGTCCAACTGGCAAAAATACATAAATTTCATCTTGTCTCTTAATTCGGCTAAGTGTAAACCACTAGCATCACTATCATCAACACCCAATAATTCCTTAATCGAGGCAAGGATTTTCATCTAAATGTCTTGAATTAATCCTTCCATCTCCATACAACTCGATTTGGCGTTCTCATAAGCTGATTTCTTCAAGGCTAATGCACAATACCAGCCATGGAAATTATATATGTCTCCACTGTGCACAATGTTCTCGCTGACCAAGGTGGAATTAGGAACCTTCTTCAATGCCAGGAGGCGTGGAATAGTCTTCTCTTGGATAGGCCAGAATTCTTCCCAAACTCCCTCCAAATACTGGATCCTGAATACAAGCGCTGTTGTCTTATCATATGCTTGGACAAACTGAGTAAGGAAATCATTTGCCTGCTTCCTTGTGCTTTCAATCCATTTTTCCACCTCTGAGTGTGTACCTCTCGCTACCTCGCAGTGTGAATGTATTCCATGGTCAATTGCAATAGGGGAAATAAGGGTGGGATCTCCACGCCTTGTCCCTGCAATATACTCTCTGAGTCTAATATTTTCTTCTCTGTACCTTTCATTCTCCGCAATCGTTGTGTCTAACTTTGCATTGATTGCTTGGAGGTTGTCACCAATCTCCTGGAATTCTTGCCCTGCGGATGGACGACCAAGGGTGACTAAAGTGATTTGGAAATCCATGGGAGTAGCAGTGTTCGCTGTCACGCCGGCTCTAGGAACAACAATCTACGCAATGAAGGTCTAAACAACAAGCACAAATGGTGGAGGAAAAACCGCCCTAGTCTCCAATCATGAATTTGCCAACTTTTACCAAAAATTGCTAAATTTGGAAAAAATCGCCAAACTTAGCAAAAATCAAAAATCTAAAAATGGTCTTTAATGGCAGCTAAGGAAGAATAGATCAGCAAGCTGAAAAAAAATGGAGGAAAATAAATCCTCAATCCCACACTTCACAAAAATGCCTTGCTAAAAAATTCGCCCAATTTGGAGAAAAATCGCTTTCATGGAGACACCTTGCATAAATAATAATAAAATAATGCTGAAGTTCCTCTCATATACTTGCTTTCATCCCTCACTTTCACCACACAAGCAATGTGGGATAAAAAACACGTGTATAAATACTTGCTTGGTGAAACCCTAACTTGCTTCTAGAAGGTTCAAACATTTAATAATTATTGCAAGTTATTAAATTTGCTTTTAAATTTTAAATAATCATTTAATAATTATTTAAAAGCAATCAAAATGGGGGTTATTTATTAAAATATTGCAATTTAAATCCAAAATAAAGCCTCCAGGGGAAAATCGATATCAGTTGGGATTGAAAACCCCCTTCAAAAATCACTTAAGTGTCAAAATTTGCCCCATAGGGGAAATTCGACCCATGCTTGGACAAAAATCCATGCTCAATTTCATCAAAATGCACATAAAAAACCCTCCCAGGGGAAAATCGATATGAGTTTGGATAAAAATTCAGACAAAAATGCACTCATTTTGCAAAAATCACCCCCCAGGGGAAATTCGATGGGTGTCTGGACAAAAATCCACACTCAAAACTTACTTAGCTTGGAAAAAATACCTCCCTGGTGGAGATTCGATCCCTGTATGGATAAAAATCCAGACTCAAAACTCTTCATAATGTTCCCAGTGGAAAATCGATCCCTATCTGGACAAAAAATCGGGACAAAAATCCTTACAAAAATGCTCAGGGGAAAATCGATCCCTGTCTGGATAAAAAATCCGAACAAAAATCCTCACTTAGTTGTCACAAAAATCCTGGTGGAAAATCGACCCAGGCATGGAATTATCCTTGCACTCTAGTCCACACTTCAGTCCGCACTCCCAGGGGAAATTCGATGGCAGTCTGGATAAATCCTGACACTTAGCCAAATTTTAGCATTTCCAAGGGAAAATCGCTCCCGGTGTGGATAAACAGTGGGGGAAATTAGTGGCCAGTATGGATTCCAGGGGAAACCCATGTGTAGTATGGATTTTGAGTGGGGGAATGGGTTGGGTAGTTTGAAATGTGAGGGGAAAATCACCTCTGGTATGGATTTTGACCCTTTAACCCTTGGAATAAGAATTTCCTTTAGGATTTTTTCATTTTAACCACTCAAAATCACTTAACGACTTTAAATTTGACTGGACTTATACTAATTTTCCAAAAATATGAGCGAAATGCGAGGAAAATATTGGAATAAAGTGCGAAACTAACTTAAATATTACCTTAGGAGAGAGAAAACAACTCTAAAAGGTCTGTAAATATCTTGGCACTTTAAAATCACTTGACGCGCATGTTTAAAAACACGTTAGTGTTCAATAGGTCTAACACTTAGCAAAACTTAGGATCATTAAAAATATCATCTTTTACAACTTGATCCTAACACTTCAAAAACCCTAGACGACACTAGGCATGATCAAAACTCCGAGACTCGGGCACGGGAAATGCAAAATTGCCCACTAAGCAGCCAAAACCCTAACCTAACAATGCAAGAAGCTGGCAAAGAGGGGGTCCCCGTTAGCAATGGGGCGATGTGTGAAAAGGTCACAACAGGTACATAGGTGAGGCAAAAAAATTCAGGGGTTGGACACTTTTGGCTACAATCATACAAACTTCATTCTTCCTATCGACAACACCACTATGAAATAGTGGGAAAAAACTTCTTCATTATAGGAATATAGAGCAACAATGGCAAAGAAAACTACAAAAATCATAAATATATACATATTTTACTTTGAGCCTTAAACTAAATATAATAAACAGAACAACCATGAAAATTTATTTCAACCATCATCAAGGATAGAGAGAAAGCTCAGAATCTAAGAATGCAAAAGTTTATATACATTGGAAACTGATGACCAAGATCTAGACTTCAGAGAAGCATTAGAAAGTGGTAGTAAAATTAAGAAGAAACAAATAGTTGCAGGTTATGAAGATTGTTGCCTAGTATATAAGGTATAGGGTTTGTAATAAACTTCAACGAGTTGCATAATTTGAAAGATTGAAGATCCATTCTAATTCACAGAAAGAGATAAATGAAGTTTGAAAGCAAATACTGTTAAATGTATTTTCATGCCTACAATCCCTGTAATTTATACACTCAAGAAAATGAGATGCAGCTACTAAGACTGCAACTTGCTCAGATAGAGACCAAGAAGAGTTCTAACAAGATCCACACAAAAAATAGCGCCAAATGCCCATTGCTAGTCATCAGTGCTATGCCAGCTGACATATTTATCTTCTGGAATAACATGAATAGAAAAAGACAACCTGAAATGGGAAATACAGTTAAAATCTTTACTATGGAAAACCCCATGGGTTTTTTGTAAGTGCATTCTAGGTTCCGCATTTGCTGCCTGGATTTGCCCAAGTACGTGCATTCTAGGTTCAAGCTAGAGACATAAGTGATAGAGACATAAGTAGAGCGATCTTCTTCTGCAAATTTCACAAGTAATGCCGAGTTTTCACTTAGCACAAAAAATGGTGGGGAACTCATGAATCTAATCACTCACAAGTAATGTTGAGTTTCAATTAGCACAAAAAAAATGGTGCAATTGGCCTAGAGATAGTAGATGGAGACAAAAGTTGAACAACCTTCTTTTGCAAAGCTCATAACTAGCAAGTAATGTTGAGTTTTAACTTTTATCTAAGCATAAAAATGGCTTGGAACTCACAAATTTCATCGCTCATAATTAATGCTAAGTTTCAATTAGCAGAGAAAACGGTGTTAAAAAACCTTCAAAACTGAAGAGTGTGATATTTTATCAAAATGTGATATAGTGTTATGGAAAGTTGACTCAACTCGTGAAAATGAACTGAAGTCTTTACCAAGTCAATATCTCGGTTGAAAAAAAATCTATAACTGTAGAAATGAACAAGCTATCACTCAAGCAAAACTTTTTGCGAAAGACTAGAGCTTAGCATGAAGCAAATGAGGTGCCATAAACAAGTTGCTCAGTGCATAGAAACAATGGTTTTACCACTGCCCCTAGGGATTAAAAGGGGGGATGTACTGTACATAATCCCTAGGTGTAGTAGGATAATATTTTACCTTTTATATATCCTTGATACACTAAAAGTTGAGTAGGCATCTAGGAGATGAACTGAACAATCATTAATATTGATAAATATGTACATTGTATCACATTTTGATGAATGGTTTGCATTTCATTGAATATTTTGTTGTTGTCTTGTCCAGTTCATCTTGTCAATCTTTTCATTTGTATTTCATTTCTGGGTCGATAATCTTTTCTTGTTTCTACTATAGATAATTTATTTTTGAGGATTGATGCTATTTTTCTCCTTCATGATGGGTTCTCTGTTTTCCAGAGCCCAATGTGTGGTTATTTGATCAATGTTTTAGATGAATTCGTCACCAATTTAAAAACCAGACAAAACATTTTACTACACATTACAAAAATATGATCCTTTGATGGCTCATTGATTGTCAAAATGTGACACTAAACGTTTAATTGCAGGATCTTTATACTGTTTTGATGATTTTTATTTTGTTTATTTTACAGTTGCTTTAAAACCATTTTTTGTGAAGGTCTACTTAGTAATTAAAACCCAACAAGATTATGAATGTAGACTGCACATATTGTGACATATTAATGAAAAGAATAGATTTCTTTTTGTAATAAGCATTCAGGTTTTATTGTCATATGTGGATGCCGAAACCACTTTTGAGTTTGACAAAGTGGTTTGAATGTTTTCAGGGTCAGTTTCATGAAAGGGCTGAGGTTGCACCAGATCGAAGGGAGAATTATCTCCAGCGCCTTTAGCAGGTTCAACAACAAGGACACAATCCAGGTCTCTTGGGAGCTTTATTGTCTCATTTATCAGTGGCCAACCAGAAGCAATTTTCGTCTCAGCAACAACAATCTGTACTTTTGTAGCAGGTATATACCTTTTCCTAAGGAAATATATTGTAGATTCTTATGTGAATTTGAATCTTCTTAGTAAAGGTGTTGAATTGTCAAAAATACAATTATTATACCTCTTGGGATTTCAACCACCTTTAAACCCTCCATTAGGTTCATTTACCCCACTGTCTCATGACTATGATTGTCATGAACAATAAGGCCACATAGTATCTTACTACCCTTTCGATCCTTATTGTGATATTTGCTACTATCTTGAGTTTAGAAGGTAACCTCATACAATGAAACCTTGTCTTCCATAACTAGACTCCTCTATACCCTGCTCGTTGTACGATTATAAACTTTTGTTGACTCTAGATAAGGTCTACATCCCAAAATAATAGAAAACAAATATCAATTTAAAATGTGCAAATGTATAAGCTCCACTAATTAATATCGATTAAATTTTGAACTACACAGTTGACAATGGAATAGCGAGGCCAAATAAAGTATACAAACCTAAATCAAGTGTGTAAAATGTAGGATGATATATTTAGGCTTGTGGCTTTCTTTTTCTTTTTTAACTTCTCATTTTTTTCATATTTATGTTATGAAAATTGATTAGGTGGATGTTAGTGTTTTGTTCAAGGAAAAAGCTTGTGGAGTGGGACGTCTTACTTCTTTGAAAATCACAAATGTTTTAGGTCATTGTGTTCAGATTTGCTCTATTTTTAAAGTATTTTTTGGTCAAGTTTTGGAATGTTAGGACTGACAATCAACTATTAGGTTTGTTTGCTGGTTGTCGTAAAACAAAGAAGCTGCAATCATTGAAGTTGACATGTTTGGTGAGGTTGACATGAATGATTACAAACAGGACTTGGTATGTACATGTGTCTAATGTTTTAGATTGTTTTCATGATTAATTTGTGTGACTACCATGTTTTGTTCTATGTATTTCTTGTGTATACCCACCCTTTTTCTATGATAAAATTGAGTGTAATTTTATTGCTTTGGGGTGTTTAATGTTGGTATACACATCATTATATTTTTCTTTGAATATGAATGTCATGCTTTGTTCTATGTGTATACCCGCTCTTTTTCCATGCTTTGCATTTCATTGACGGTTGTCCTTTTGTAGGCTAATTGTGGAAAAATCAGAAACAAATAAGTAGAGGAATTTTTGTAGTGTTTGACATTGGACTTGTGGCTAGGTTTTTCAAATTACTTTACATTCTTGTGCACATGTTTTCCAGTTGGTTGCCTCATTTTTAAATTGTTTTGTATGTGATGTATAGATGAGTTTTTGCAGCAGTTAGCTTGTTAGATTATATCATGTCAATCATTAAGTATTATTCCTTTAATGTGGTATTATCTTCTCCACCCCAATTTTACCTTGATAATATAATACATTTGGAGGTGACTTCTGGATGACTTATTTCATGATGACAACTACACATACTACTAGCTGCCTTGGTTAATTTAAATTCTCAATCCTGGATAATCTACTAAGCAAAATAAAACTAGGAATTACAAAAAAACACATCATTCCTATTCATTTTCCTCGCACTCTACTCTTCAAAACCATAAGTTGAGTGTTAATACCTTTCCTTGCACTATTTTCCCCTCACACAATAATATGAACATGATCGAAAATGAATGTAAATAGTATCCTGGATAATCTACTAAGCAAAATAAAACTAGGAATTACAAAAAAACACACCATTCCTATTCATTTTCCTCCCAATCTTCTCTTCAAAACCATACGCTGAGTGGTAATACCTTTCCTTGCACTATTTTCCCCTCACACAATAATATGAACATGATCGAAAATGAATGTAAATAGTATCTATATATCTATAGTCAAACTTCCTCTAGGTTGTGAGGATGTATTAGCTTTACATCAGCCACTCAAAATCATTTTAGGTGCCACAATCATAGAGATATGGTGGAAAGAGAGATGGTGAAATAAAACCAAACAAACCAGGACAACAAATAGAAAAATCTGTTTTTGTTGGCGCTGATTCCAGGTGCTCTTGCACCAACACTACACTTATAGGAATTTGCAAGCATATTTACTCTTGCGTTTTGCCTTTATTTTTTGGTTTATTTGATACTCCCCTACTAGATCAAAACGTTAACTTGGATCTTCACTTAGACAACCGGAAGTATTTTTTATGTTCTGTACTACTGCACCCATCATAGAGAGAGAATTAGCCAATGCTGAAACTACTTCAGTTTTATACCTGGTATAGGGACTTCAAAAGCATAATAGAATTAAAATATACATTATATTATACTCAGCAGAGCATATTGTAATATAATCAAAGATTTTTCTCAACTTCAGATTTTTCCCAAGGGGAATTTTATTAAGAAGCAGGGTAGAATCATAATGTAAGTTGTGTTATTATTCAGTGTTGTGTATTTTGCCACAAGGATCTTAACTGGAAGATAGACTGCATTCAAAATTCGTTACTACATTTGAAAAATTGTCAAATGGGCCATGATTTAGCAACAAAGGTCAAATTGAAATATTAAAAGGGGGAAGAGTGATTTTTGAGCAATAATTTAGGTATAGTCACTTCTTCAACCTAAAGTATAACCTGATTTGGCCTAATGGTGAAGGTTGTGTACTCCATAAAAAGAACACAAGTTCAAATTTGGAGGGGTGTGAAGGATGTATGCCTCATTGAATAGTATATAAGATGTGTAATATCTCAGGAAACTCATACCAATTTGAATATCTTTGTTAGTAGGGACTTAACAAACTACATTAACCTTTACTTTTATATCACAACTTGATTGCAATGAAACATGCAACTATTTAAATGTGTTAGAAAACTGAAAGAACCCTGGTATTATGATCTAAAACAGGGTATGTAGCTACCATAGTGTTATGTTGAACATGAAATGATTGTTACCATGTACCAGATGATCTCAAGTTCATCTCCAAGATTAGGGCCCTTTCAATGATCAATTTATTAGGTGCCACCATGTTGGTGTATTTTTGAAGGGTCATGTCCAAAATCTCCTTATGGAATAAGCCACTATAGAGTTGGTCCTCATCCACTGGTGGTGAGACTTGTTCCAGGAGAAAAGTTTCTTTTGGTGTGTTCAGGTCCTCATCGACACCTTGTGAAGAGACATCCCTCCATGCTTTTTCTTTACTTATCTTTTGGTTTTGCTTCACGCTCATCTAGAGTTGAGCTTCAAATGATTCCTCTTCCGATTTCTCTTTTCTTTAAGGTGTAGTCAGTAATCTACTCTTCCTTGATTTGTTGGTCTTTGTTTATGTGGATTCTAGTGGAAGGGGTTCATTGTTGATGTCTTCTGGACCTCTGTAGATTTGATGCTCTTTAATCTTCAGGTTCTGCCCTCGGTAGGCCCCATAGAATCAAACATGTTTGTTTTCACTAGTCCTCCATATATATCCACATGCACCACTTGCTGGAAATAGAGAAAGAGGAAGTAAAAAACCAAGTTCTTCTATCTATAATGTTGATTTGAGTGTGGGAGAAGCTAGGCAAAAATATGATGTGTCAAATTCTTCTGTTCTATAATGTAGGTCTCGTGCAGTGTTTTGATATTATGATTCAAGAGTTTGTACTACAATGGAACATTAAGCCTACCTAGTAGGCCCTCTTGGTTGTGCTAAGCACATGAATTAAGTGAATAGATGGCTCTACAACCTACTTGTTTGGGATGCATTTCTTAGCGCATGTAGACTTTTTTTACATTAGCACTGAAACACCCGGGTATTATGTGTTGCTTTCAAATATTTATACAGAAGCTAACAGTTGGGATGATGCCTCAGTAATATGAAAGTTGAAGAATGAGAAGGGACTTAAAAAACATTAACCTTTACTTTTATATCACAACTTCATTGCAATGAAACAAGTAACTATTTAAACATGTTAGAAAACTGAAAGAATCCTAGTATTATGGTCTAACATAGGGTATGTAGCTACATTTTGGTCTGTTGTGAGGTGACTAGCATAGTGTCATTAAGTTCATCTCCAAGATTGCTGAACATGAAATGGGTGTTAGGGACATCTGCAAAACATTTTCCTCTCACTCAACTCTTCAAAACTATAAGCAATTTCAAAAAATTCTAGTGAAAAGATTTTAAACTTGTATCAATTATTGGGCAGTTTGGACTTGTGTAGCAGTTCCATGTATTTCAACTATCATTTTACCAGGAAATCCCCTACTTTATTGGATAGTTATTGTTGCTCCACTAGTCCTGCGCATGTAGATATTATTGGAACCAGCTGTGCCAATGATTGCATCTGCATATGCAAGTGGAATTTGCATTTGCTGAGTCACCTGCAAAACAATCCCACAAACTTCCAATAGTTATACACTTAACATTCCATATAGTTTTACCTTACTAAAGAAAAAGTAGTTGTAAGTAACCTAAAACTGTTCTACAAACACAACCACCTATGTGATAACAGTTGTTAGTGGCGGGTTTCCAACAACGCTTCCCCCAAGGGATGGATCTCTACCATACACAGATAATCCATGATGAGGATGAGAATCCAAAGGAGGGAGATCAGAGGGAGGATTATAACTTTCATGATGGAGAGGAGGCAAATATTGAGAAGCCTTTCCAAGTCCAATGCCACCAAGTTGGAGTGTGATCTTGATGATGGAAGTTGGGAGTGTGATCTGAAATGTCGATGCAAAGAAAATCTACATCATTGATTCCATAAAAAAAAAAAATTTCTTTTAATTCCATAAAATAGAGTAATATTTTCAATTTTTGCAGATTATTATTTCTCTAAATTTTTAGGTAATTGAAAGATATAGACCAGCTTAAAGGGTTTCAAATCATAAGCAATACCTTGGGTGTGATGAGCTTGCAAGCCAAACCATCAATTGCTATGACAACAAGAACAGTCTGCCATAGTGATTCTATGCATAAATAATCAAGCCTATAAATGTTGGAGACTATGATTATCATGTTCAAACCTGAAATAATGCAGAAATGTAAATTTATAACATTACTTGCATGTAAGCTTCAATAAGGTCATCAAGCCCTATGCCTATTCACTTAAAGTCTCTGCTATCCATTAGCAACAACTTCTCTATCTCTGTTCCCCAAGTTCCATGATTCCATCAAGATTCTGTGGAAAATAATAACAACTGAATGCACCTCTGTAGATCAAAATCATATTTTTAAGACATTTCATCATTATCATAATCCAGAACATGATTAGTAAACTAAATAGCTGTTTAGAAATGATATTGCTTCGATCTTTCATCACATTGTACTTAGTTCCAAGCATATCCCAAGAAGGGGTTTCTCCTCCATCTAGTTTCACAGCTAAGGGAAGGTGAGCTCTGCATGCATATATAGCTAGAAGGAAGAAGCCTTGGCATGAAGATCCTATCATCAACCTTAGATATGCAGCATATATATTTCCCTTGAGGTTGGGTATTGTTCCCACATGATACAATCTCCCATGCTAGGATATAGAGCTCCATCCATTATTTCCAATCAGAGCCTTCAAAATCAAAGAATTTGTTCACAAAATTCAAACTATCAACAATATTGAATTGAACCTTAATGTGATTCTATTAGATCGAATTTTAATACTATCTCTGTAGAAGAAATCTATAAATTGTAATTCAAAAACTTTGCATCACCCCAAATTATATTTGTATAAGAACACCTACTCTATTATGCATGTGCTTGCTATTAAATGACAATAGTGGAACATAGACTGTATCAACATGTCCTTGGTATTAAGCAAAGAGAAGTCAATATTTAAGAAAATCCCTTCTTAGGCCCCGTGTGAACAAATAAGATGGAAACAATCAATAGATTACCATAATCAGATTCACAACTAGCTTGTGAAAGATTCACAACACATGTTTAACTATGTGATCCAAAATGTTGATGGTTAAAAATTGCTCACACTATCAAATCTAGAAAACTCATTTGAATGATCAGATTAGATCAATGGATCGTCAGACTAAATGAACAATACAAAGAAAGTGTTTAGGTCCTCAAATTTTGTTGAAAGTGGGATGAGATGAAATAAATTCCCTTGTGGGCAGGGGACATTTGCATGCTTATAAGGGGTCAAGTGATCAAGAATACCTACTAAAATCTAAGGTGGGTATACTTTGCAGGAAAAAAATGGCAAGAGAAGTGGATGGTAATGCCTCAAGGCATATTTTTTTGCGTCACGGGGCCCTTTGAGCATTGTGACATAACTGGTAAGGCAAAGGCAATTCACTTTGTGATCCCAATTGAGCAAATTAATTCACTTGGCAAGGAGAACTTACACTTCAAAGCACAATGAGGGATAGTGAAATTGTCAGATTGAGCATTATATGGAAATTTCTTTCAATGTGATTCATGAGGACAACTTGGGCTGTTAACTTGATTTTTGGAAAAAGAAAAATGTTGTCATATGGGGGAAGATTTTGGAATCATAGTACTAGGAAAATTTTAATTCATGCATAAAAGTTGGATAATCAAGAGCTTTACAAATTGAATTCTGAAAGTTGTCTTTTTAAACTACATCTTCAAGGATTAGGCAATTATTGGAGAGGTTGGAAGAAGAGCAATGGAAGCTACTATTATGACCATGTGACAAAAGACTTATATGGTCAAGCGAGACATACATCTGCTATTGCTCCATGGGGTTTGAATGATCTCCAAGGCACCGAAAGAATATTTGGATTTTCAGGGTTTTATGTGGTAGGCAGAGTAAATTAGTCATGTCTTCTAAAGATGTAATTCTGCTAGGGACATTTTGAAAAGGATTACAAGCTGAATTTTATTGATGTAATTAGATGTCCCCTTTTTTGTTAAGGTCTTATTTTTTGGGGCACCTAAATGATTAGGCATAGTGTAAAGAATCTTTGGCATACAACTTGGTTGTTTGCCATTTTTCTCCTATGGAAGACAAGATATAAGGCTACATTTCATGAGATTTAGCTCGTCATCCTAACGACGTTATTTCAAAGCAGGATTTGACTGCTTAGCTAAGATGTTGAGTTTCTAGCAATTGGGACTAAGGGACAAAGGTTACAACTTGTTTTTTTATTGAACAAAGCTGATTACAAAGTAAATAAATGTTAAAAAAGAAGAAGTAACTGAGAAATTATAAGGTATCCTTGAATGAGAAATTTCAAATTACAATATTGGTTTAGTTCTGCTATTTGGTGGAACAACCAGTTCAACATCATGGGCAGCCTCTTGCGGTCATCTTTCTCAAACAAGCTCATTATCTATTCAAGAAAGGTGTGTAGCAGTTTAATGATATTTGGGATTTTTAACTTGATTGGGTTAATTGGCAAATCTCATTTAGTTTAAATAATTGGTCTAATTTGTCACATTTGTGAACCATTGGTTCCTTTGGATCTTCTTATAAAATTGGTTTTGGTTTGGTAAAATCCCCTTTTTGTTTTTCTTTAAAGAAGATCTATTCAAAACTCCTTTAAAATATAAGATTAAATCCAAGGTTAGCTTTTGCGGTTGATGTGATTTTCTATGTAATTCTCTTGTTAACCTTACAAAATTATCATGTAATTTAATGTCATATAACATGCATTTCTCTTTGATGTCAAGCTTAGGAAAGTTGAGTTTTAAGGGCAATTTGGCAGTGCTTATGAAAGCTCAACTTGATTGTATCTAAAAATATTTGAAACTTTGTAACTTACAGTAAAGTAAAAAAACATTATCTTTTGTTTTGCCTTATAGGACTAGGCTTTTAGAGTAGTCATATTTTCATATGAATAAAATTATCACGTTCTTTGATCTAATATAAGATGAATTTCTTTTAGAGAAAATATTTAGAGGACAATTCTAGCTGTAGTTCAGAAATTGAACATCTCACCATAAGATAACATTGGTGTTTACAGTGATTGATTTCTTCATTAAGCATATCGAAAGAAGGCTACTATCTAGACTAACATAAGCAGTTACAAGGGGGAAAACATCATAACTGGAAAGAAGAAATTCAGGATAGAAATAAGAAAAATTATTGTGGATATCAAATATCCACCCTTTCTGATCCAAAAAGAAAGGAATACAACATATAGATTAATGACTATGGTGCAACAAGGCTAGATCTTGGTTACAACCAAAACTTAGTTATATTTGACCTTCACTGCATCTCACAAATTACAATAATCTATAGGATGCCAATTATCTTTGTTCCATGGACCAACACCATTATTCCTCATAACTGACAGGTAGACTTGCTTTGCCCCATGCATACAAACCACCCTCCAAATGTAAGATAGGATTGTAGCCATCAAGTGCCAACACTGGTGCAGATATAAATGTAGCACGTTGGAATTGTTTTCCACCTAATAAATAACCTTTCCTTGCCAAACTAGTATTGAATTTGGTGCTGGTTACTGTAGCGTCCTAAAATTGCGACACTTGCAATTTCGACTGCATTTCGGTCTTCACGATGGCGACGCAACACGGAACCTGAATGGAGACCCCAAAACCTGTTTATGACACCAAAAACTGCATTTTCAAGCACCCTGGCCTGAACCTCCTTTGCACCCTGCTGTCCCGGGAGGTGGGACCAGAGCGCCCAACGCCCTGGTCCCCTAGGACCATGGCGCCTAGCGCCCTGGTCCCTGGCCCTATTTTGGGCCCGGTCTCCTATGGGACTTCGGGTCTTTTTGTTTGCAAATTGGAAATAATATTTCCTGGTCGGCCTAAGGTCGGGAAAATCAGTCTATTAACCCTAATTGGCAAGTATATAAACTACATTTTCCTCTCCCATTTGGGTAGATGAAAAGAGGAAGGACATATGTGTACAAGACGTGGAAACGATACTCAAACATTCAAGCATTCAAGCATTCAAGCATTCTTTCTAAGTCTCCATTCAAGGCTAAGTGTTGCATTCAAGACAGGGATTCAACCATTGAAGAGGAGATCACTTACTACATACTACTACAACATACAACATACAACAACATCTATACCTTCGCACATAAGGATACAAACATCCTTACAACAAGGTATTAGTACTTGTTTTACATTACAGACATTTACATTTACAGCATTTCTCATTTCTTGGTTAATTCCAAAACCGGGGTTTGACCTAAAGGCAAACCCCTAATCCCTAACCCCCCAATCGTCTTCGCTTTTCTGTGTGTAGGTTGCAGGTATGCGGCTGAAATTGAAGATCTGGAATCCTTGTGCAGAGACGAACAGATCCCCCTTCGTTTCGCAGATTTTTCGGAGGACCGTGTGCACGCCGGGCGCCATCGTCCCGTCAACTTTCGCTCAAATTTGCAGGACAGCGCCATATTGACATTTTACTGCTAATTCCAGGTCCGCAGCTTCATCCTATATCCCTATCTCAGTTTATAAGCGAATCTTTCTCACTTTCTATGCATTCCTAGCTTAATTCTCTTATGCACATTCTTTACAAAAGAGGGTAGCCTTGCTGTCTTAACCCTTGAAACGCATTTAGCATCCAATCTTGCATTGTGTGGGATTGGATCTTGTGGGTTTCAACCCCTCTTTTGAATGTAAAGTCTCCCAAGTGAAAACCATCAACCCTAGCAACCTCCCTTCTCTCTCCTTGGAGTTGGAAGAGGGGAGAGCAACTAGGGTTCGACCAATTTTCCGCTTTACATTTTGGTGAACCCGACGTGAACATCCTTTCTGATTATTCATGGTTAGATCTGAAAATTTGCTTCCTTAATTACATTTCCATGTTTGATCTTTTGCAAATTTTTAGAGGTTAATTGCATAAAAACCCTAAATTTTCTTTTTAGTAATTAACTTGCGAAATGTCTAAATGTTAATGCTTGTTTCAGATCTGCCCTTCTATTACAAATTATCAATTCATATTTGTGCTTTAATTTTGAAAATTAAGTGGTTAAATGTCAAAACCCTAATTTTTGAAACCCTCTTGATTCAACCTTTGTCCGACAATTTCATTGATCAAAACATCTCCAAATCAGCTGTAACTTTGGATTCCGCAATAAAATCACAATATCTTTCATCCCTGAAAATTTGGAAAAAAGTTGTGAGGACCGTGTGCACTCCGAGCGCCATCGTCCCCGACATTTTTTCCGAAATTTCGGGAGCTAGATTTTACTGTATTTTCCTGCTAAAATCCAGAATTTTGGCTGATTCTACCAAATCTAACACTTTCAAAATTACAGTCAAAGTTGGTCTTGTGATTGCTTGGTTTAAGGCTTCTAAACATTCAAAAATCATTGAAATTGAAATTTTGTGTCAAAATTGTGTTCTTACTGTCCTAAATCTGAAAAGTGTGTTTGCATTCATTCGAAATTTCAGTGCTTTATTCAAATTCTTGCAATTTGTGACTTTTGAAATTAAGTGCTTAATTACAACAACTTTAATTTCCGCTTTCAAAATTGAATTTTGCGTGAAATTGAGTCAACTTTTAAATTTCAAAACTTGCATTGCTTTTGGTATTCCCTCTAAAATCATAAAATTCAAAATTTCAGTTTCCCTCTCTTTTTCAAAATTCAAATTTTGCATTCTTCGACAATCTTGGTAGGGTTCAATTTCGAGATTGCAACTTTAATTTGGCCTATCTACAGATCGTAAAATCACTCAATTTTTTCAGATTAGCTCTAAAATCATCATAACTTTCATCCCTGCAAATTTCGAAAAAAGTTGCCGGGACCGTGTGCACTCCGAGCGCCACGGTCCCTGACATTTTTTCTGAAATTTCGGGAGATTGTCCTGATTGTATTTAACAGCTTAAATCCAGAAGATTGGCTGATTTTACTGAAATTTGCTACCTTTAAAATTCAAAATTTTCTCTCTCTCTAGTGCATGAGTTTTACAACAATAAGCCCTACTTACACTATTCCCGTTAGATGAAGCCGTAGAATTAAGTCTTTCCGAGGTTTGATTATCGAGGAGATGGAACCTAATTTGAATAGCCTTTTTAACGAGGACATGGGTAATTCCTCTAATCCTCCTAATGATGAAGAAGCTCTCCATGAGGTTTCCTGTAGAACAACTTGCAAAATTGGATAACCAATTTGACGATTTTCGACAATGGATGTCTCAAGAATACCCCGATAGTCAAGCTCTTCCTTTAATTGAGGGTTTAAAACATATGCTTCAAAGTGACAAGAATGGAATTGATATTTTGCGTGGTATTGCACACATTGTGGATTCGAATGTGATGCCTATGAAGGGTTGTGCCGAAACTTTGGGTTATATACAACCTCCTACTCAAGTCAATCATTCTATTCCTTTGACGACTCCTATTGCTAGCATACCTACCTTTACATCAAACATAATGACTACTTCTATACAAGACATTCCTCCTGTGATCACCAGTCATGGGGGCAATCCTTCCTCTTCAATTAACCCTCTTCCTTCATTCAATCCGATTTCTTCATTCACTCCTTCAATGAGTGTCCCTATTATATCTCCACAAATGAACATGACGCAAGGGGGCAATTCATTTAACCATTCCATTCCTCCTTGTAGTGTTCCTCCTATCCAATCATCTCTTATGACTAATTATCATAGAGTCTCACCACCTTACTCTTTACCTTCTTTCAATAACATAACACCTCCATCTCAATCTAACACATCTAATATGAATTCTTCGACTGAAGCGACCATTAACAATCTTGCACAAACTGTCTCTTCTTTACAGCAACAAATTGCCTCTATGAATCAATCTAAGTTTAGTGTGCCAACATTTGATGTTGCGAGCCCACTTTCTCTTGACATTGTTCGGGCTATTCCCCCTAAGCATGTTGAAATTCCAAATTTGGAGCTTTATAATGGTAAAGGTGATCCTCTAACACATGTTAAGACTTTTCAAACAATTTGTACCGATTTTGCTTATGACCAAAGGTTGCTTGCAAAACTGTTTACTAGAACATTAAGAGATAAAGCCCTACAATGGTATTGCTCGTTGCCTTCTTATTCTATTACTTCTTTCGAACAACTTGCAAATGCTTTCATTTAACAATTTCAAAACAATATAAGTCCTAAAGTTACTTTGATTGATTTAATGCATTGTAAACAAGGTGTTAAAGAAAAAGTGACTGATTTCACTGGTAGATATAAGCATTTGTATGCTCAAATTTCTTTTCCAGTGCCTGACAATGATATTCAAAGAATCTTTATTTCTAATTTACAAAAAGATATTCGAGACAAACTTCTGTTTTCTGAGTTTACTTCTTTCCAACAGTTGTGTGCAACTCTTCACAATTATCAACTGACTGTGAGTCAAATGGAACAATCACATCCTATGGCTCCGAGTGATAAGGGTGATAGCAGTCAACAACCATTTGGGAAGTTTAAACCGAACAGAGATTCCATCAAATTCAATGAAAACATCATCAACAACAATGTGAATGCAGCATCAGGTGTGCCTCCTATTTCTAAATTTTTCAAGAAAGAAAGAAAGTATACTCCTTTGAATGAATCATTGCATAGTATTATGAATAAGTTATTGGAACAAAATGTGCTTACTCTTCCTCCTATAAGGCAAATTGATCCTGCAAAGATTACTTCACCTTATTTTGATAACAAATCTTTTTGTCAATTTCATCGTCAATCGGGGCATGATACTGAAAAATGTTTTTCTTTAAAGGGTAAAATTCAAGATTTGATTGATAATAATACTATCTCTGTTTCGGGAGTGAATGATAAAGGCAATACATCTGTAGCTCCTCCTAACCAAAATCTTCAGATTTTTACTGATCCATTACCTTCTCATACCTCTAATGCGATTGAGACTAATGATTCCTCTCTCTCATCTGATGGTCTTGTGTCTATGACTTCGAATGTGATTAACTTTGTAGAGCAGCAAGAAAACCCTAAAGAACCTTCCATCACATTTGATTCTAGTGAAACCATTAGGGCACCTGATGGTCCTTTATACATAGTTGCAAAAGTCAAGAATACACCTTGTCGTGGAGTGCTTATTGATCCTTCGTGCATGGTTAATGTTATTACTGAAGAATTCCTTTTTACTTTGCAATTGAATCAAGTGATTTATGACAAAACAGATGTGGTTGTGAAATTATTTGATGCATTTTCTTCTCCTGCGATTGGTTCTATTACATTACCTATTGAGGTCCATAACAAATCCCTTGATGTGAACTTTGCTATTATTCCTTCGTCCGAACAATTTCGTGTGAAGCTTGGCTATCCTTGGCTATCTTCCATGAAAGCTATTGCTTCTCCTATTCATAAGTGTTTGAAATTTCCCCATAATGGTGAAGTTGTTACTGTCAATCATAGTCTCTTTAAACCAGCTGAAAGAACTTCTAGCGTTCCTATTGATTATTTTTGGCCTAAACAATTCCAATCCCTTCCTCCGCGAAGTGATCATCTTTTTAAATCTTATCAAAAATGGAAAACAGATATGATCCTATCTTTAAGTGAACCTAGAACACCTAAACTTGACATTCCTATTGTTCTTGAGAAGGAAGTTCTTCCTTTGAAAGATAAAACTAATGTCTTTCCTCAAGAAGATTCCCAACCCATCCCTATGGATGTGACTATGTCTATGCCTAATAAACCTTCTAAAAGTAGACCTATACCTCCTCGTCATGATGGACTTGGTCTCCTTCCTAAACCAAATATTCCTCCTTTATATGGAGCAGTTCCTCCTCCTTCTTTTTTTAGAGAGAAGAGACCTTCTTCTTCTCCTATTATCCAGCCTAAGAGACCACAACCTAAACACCCAAGTGATAAGGATGAGAACATTCCTCCTCCTCAATCTTCTCCACTTCCTACTAAGACTAGACGAAATCATTCTGCACGCGAACGTCGACGAAAGCGTCATCTTAGAGCTCAAGCAGCTGCTTCTCAAACTTCACAATCTCCAAAAACACCTTCAACAAGCATTATTCCATTTTCTCCAAAATCTCCTAAACATAAGATGCAT
The DNA here is from genome assembly GCF_030272615.1 of Cryptomeria japonica. NCBI lineage: Eukaryota > Viridiplantae > Streptophyta > Pinopsida > Cupressales > Cupressaceae > Cryptomeria > Cryptomeria japonica. The sequence goes on from NC_081405.1 coordinate 529,713,763, forward strand.
GATGGTCTTGATCCTGTGCGAGTTAAAGATCCTATTTTTATAAATCTTGATGATGCTATAGACGAACATGTTATTCATGATGAACATGTTACTCCTCTTGCTTCTGATAGTGAATATGAACTTGTTGATATTGATAACCATTTATCTAATGAATTTTCTAAAGCACTTATCCTAGCTCCTAGACAAGAACAACGTGGCTTGGAACATGAACATAGCCCTTGTTTGGATCTTGTGATAGCTCCATCTGCTGTGTTGGATGTTCCTCCTCTAGCGTGTTCCCTACCTTCCCGAAACATTGATCAGCAAGATCGGGGGGTAGATGACGTGCTAGACTAGTTACATTAGCATAGCAGATTCTCTCCTCCTCTCTTGTGTTACTTCTTCTATATGTTATTCTCATTCTTCTATTTGTTGTCCTTAGTGTTGTCTACTTGAGGACGATGCAAAGCATTGAGATCTCTTTTGGGTCTCTCTCATGTTGACTCAAACGACACATGTGTTCCCTTCTTCTAGGTGACCTTCCTTGATTGGGGAATGAAGAACAATTATGCATACATACATATGATATATATACATGAATTATCATACAGCATACTGACCCCGAGGAAAGCGAAGTCACCTCGTGCTTTGTGTTTGTGTCTATTATCCTTGGGTTTATCTCACACTTGGGGGCTAAATCTTTGCGATAACGTGCTCCTTTCCTTTCTCATTTCTTATGTGTATCACTACGTTAAAACAATCACCCCCGTTGAGGCATGTGTGATCGCTTTAACGTAGGGGGGCATACACCCTGTCTATCCCTTCAGGATACTTGAAAATTTCTTGGCGAACTTAGCTTTGCCTTGAAAATTTTTGGTATTTCTCTTGCATGACTCATAGTGAGGGAACCCTACTACTGACAGTCATGGCTCTCCCTCGTGATCTTCCCTTTTACTTTGTCAATCGAAGTCGTAAGATCCTTAGTCCACTGGGGGCTTGGTGTATCTTGCCTCCTTGACGTGGTGAAAGTCTTTCAATGTTATTTCCTTGTACTTTACCGGAAGTATGAGCATACATACTCCCGCTAAAGTGGGGGCTAAATGTAGCGTCCTAAAATTGCGACACTTGCAATTTCGACTGCATTTCGGTCTTCACGATGGCGACACAACACGGAACCTGAATGGAGACCCCGAAAACTATTTATGACACCAAAAACTGCATTTTCAAGCACCCTGGCCTGAACCTCCTTTGCACCCTGCCGTCCCGGGAGGTGGGACCAGAGCGCCCAGCGCCCTGGTCCTTCAGGACCAGGGCGCCCAGTGCCCTGGTCCCCTAGGACCATGGCGCCCAGCGCCTTGGTCCCTGGCCCTATTTTGGGCCCGGTCTCCTATGGGACTTCGGGTCTTTTTGTTTGCAAATTGGAAATAATATTTCTTGGTCAGCCTAAGGTCGGGAAAATCAGTCTATTAACCCTAATTGGCAAGTATATAAACTACATTTTCCTCTCCCATTTGGGTAGATGAAAAGAGGAAGGACATATGTGTACAAGACGTGGAAACGATACTCAAACATTCAAGCATTCAAGCATTCAAGCATTCTTTCTAAGTCTCCATTCAAGGCTAAGTGTTGCATTCAAGACAGGGATTCAACCATTGAAGAGGAGATCACTTACTACATACTACTACAACATACAACATACAACAACATCTATACCTTCGCACATAAGGATACAAACATCCTTACAACAAGGTATTAGTACTTGTTTTACATTACAGACATTTACATTTACAACATTTCTCATTTCTTGGTTAATTCCAAAACCGGGGTTTGACCTAAAGGCAAACCCCTAATCCCTAACCCCCCAATCGTCTTCGTTTTTCTGTGTGTAGGTTGCAGGTACACGGCTGAAATTGAAGATCTGGAATCCTTGTGCAGAGACGAACAGATCCCCCTTCGTTTCGCAGATTTTTCGGAGGACCGTGTGCACGCCGGGCGCCATCGTCCCGTCAACTTTCGCTCAAATTTGCAGGACAGCGCCGTATCGACATTTTATTGCTAATTCTAGGTCCGCAGCTTCATCCTATATCCCTATCTCAGTTTATAAGCGAATCTTTCTCACTTTCTATGCATTCCTAGCTTAATTATCCTATGCACATTCTTTACAAAAGAGGGTAGCCTTGCTGTCTTAACCCTTGAAACGCATTTAGCATCCAATCTTGCATTGTGTGGGATTGGATCTTGTGGGTTTCAACCCCTCTTTTGAATGTAAAGTCTCCCAAGTGAAAACCATCAACCCTAGCAACCTCCCTTCTCTCTCCTTGGAGTTGGAAGAGGGGAGAGCAACTAGGGTTCGACCGATTTTCCGCTTTACAGTTACAAATGCTTTAGCAAAATGGCTTGCAAAGTCCCCATCTCAATCAATGGTAATACCTATGAACTCGTCTTTGTGAATGTTGAAGTTCCCGGTTATGATGGCATAATTGGTAGTAATAGTCTTTCATCGTGGAAACCCTATATGGTTAACCAAAATTTCATTGAATTCCCTTTTGGTACCCTACCAATTGACTATCCTCCCATACATTCAGAACCTCTGTTCCATCTCAATCTCTTCCAAAAATGGTCCATTCCACACACTGGATTCATGATCAACTCAATCAATCTACAACTCAATACCAACAAATTTCCAAAATCTCGGGGGAGAAAGTATATTCTAAAGATCTCAACAAGTTCTCCCGAAACTTTGAATGTACTTTGCCATTGTCAATCAATGCTTAGGTCCAAATCATTATTAGGCAGCGATGCGAGACCAAAATAAAACCAGATATTGCTAAATGCTCAACTTTTGTTCTTATTTTTTTGAATTAAACTTAAAATCCACCATTATTAGGCATTCTTTTAAGTAGGATTGAATAGACCAAGAATTACAATGGCAATGAAAATCCAGCACAATCTATAATCAAAATCTTATTATGATCAAGGCTGAAGAAGTTAGCAACAAGATTTACCTTGTTTTTATTTACATTTTGAAGCACATTTACAACAGAAATAATACTCTACAGTGATTTGAGAAAACAAAACCAACAATATGATTTATTTTTCAGAATAAGCATAGTTCTAAGTTATATGGCCTCAGATTGTACACAATGCTAATCTTTACTCATTACAAAGAATTTACCTGAACTATGAAATGGCCACAATGATGCTTCAAGTCCATGAACTCTTTCAATTCAGTTTCACTGGTGATAGTCCAGACTACCTATCCAGGATTGACATAAGGAACTTTTACCATTGCAAGACTTACCATTCTCCTTACCCAAAGTGTGATCTTAGGTTTGGCCACATCCCAAATTATTTTAGGAGTATAAATACATAGACCAGATGACCAAATTTCTGCATTATAAATATCATAAGCTTTTGCTGCAAGCTGCAAGCATCTTATTTCGTCCCCCATCTAGATAGGCCAAAACAGGATTGAAAACCAGGGTCCTGGTAATAGAGGAGGAATTCTAGTCAATGGCCTTTGAGTTACATATATAACTGCAGCTCTCACAGGCTCCCAAACCTTGTGAGGCTCAATTCATTAGAGGCATTCCCTATGTTGTTGCTGATGTTGTTCATGTCATCTTTATTGCTATTCTTCTTGTTGCAGTTATTAGTGCTATTGTCTTCATAGTTGTAATTGTTATTGCTGCTATTGTTTTCATTACCATTTTTTCTTTCCAATTCATTGTTTTTGTTTTGCATAACAGCCCGGGTAGTGCAGATTTCTATGATGCCATCTTCTCTAACTCACATCTTTGGATTGAGAGGGATCTGTAGAACACTAAAGTACTACTGAGAGGGGGGGTTGAATCAATAGTACATAAACTTTAATCCTTTTAACAACTTAAACCTTTTTATCAAGCTTTTAATCTGAAATTGAAAGATATAAAAGATACAACAATTGAAACTGAAAAGATGCAACAAAAAGAGCACGACACACAAGATTTTACATGGAAACCCAATGTGGGAAAACCATAGTGAGAAATGCTACTGGGATCTACTGTCCTAATCCAGTGTAATGTCCCCACTTCTTGAGTGATCTACCAGGATGGAGATTCACCTGTCATTCATCTCCACAGGTGAATTTAGTGGCTGGAGATGAGTTGCTTACCAAAGGAATTTCTATACTTAGTCATTTAATGACTTTGGTAAGTGTTGTGACGTATTCACACATCGCCCCATTGCAAATGGGGACCCCTACTTTTTTCGCTATGTGGGGTTGTGCTTTCTAGGTTTTAGAGTTTTGTTTGTTAGCCTTTGCTTTTCGAGTGTCACCAAGGGGATCACTGGATAGCAGGCTCTGCTTGGGCTAGGGTGAGTCAGTGGATGCTCCAAGTTAGGGTTTCTTTCAAGGTCTTCTTTAGGCTTGGTTTTGTTGGTGGTGTCCCATTTGAGTTCGAGGAAGTTAGTGAGTGGTTGAGAAAATTTGGCTAAGACAGGGAAGGAATGGATCAAGGATCTAGCCTAGGACAAAGTCAAGCTAGTTTGAGGGTGAATTAAACCAAGAATGTAAATTTCGCTCCTGACCCTTCCAAAGGGTTCAGAGCGAAATTCATATTTCCTCTATTTTGCTTCTTAGCTTGACCAAGTTAGGAGTTTCTAAGGCATGGTTTGGTAGATTTTGATACATATTTGCTTTGAAGAGGAATTTTTGGACCTCAAGATGATGAAAGCTAGCCTCAAATGAGGATTTCGCTTCTGACCCTTCCAAAGGGTCCAGAGCGAAATCTTCCCTTTTGCCTTCCTTTGGCCTTAAAACCTAGTCTGACCTTGCCTAGACCCAGTTGGGTGATGGAATATCTTGATAGTGAAAGAAGGAAGTTGATTTGATCAAGTTTGGTGGAGAATGAAGTGAACCTAAGTGAGAAGCTGGCCAAAAACATGATTTTTGCTCCTAACCCTTCCAAAGGGTCCAGAGCGAAAATTCTATGCACCTCAATTTATCAATTGTCAAAACCAATTTCATAGTTCCTTAGGCATGTTTGGGGGTGTCTTGACATGTACTAACCTTAGGAGGTGAGTAAAGGTGGATGAGGTGAAGATTTTAGCCAAGAATGTGAATTTCGCTCCTGACCCTTCCAAAGGGTCCAGAGCGAAAATCTTCATGGACCTCATTGTCTTCCTTGTTAGGCCAAGTTCGTAGTGTCCAAGGCATGATGGAGGAGGGATATACATATTCTTGCCTTGAGAAATGATGGAAATAATAAAAGATGAAATATCAAGCCTAGAATGAGATTTTTGCTCCTGACCCTTCCAAAGGGTCCAGAGCGAAAATCTACCTAAGATGCATTTCCTTCCTTGTTTGACCCAATTTTTATGTCCAAGGCATGTTGAAAGAGAGAATGGGCATATTGAAATCTTTAAGGATGTTTGAAAGAGTTAAGGAATGAGTGTTTTAGCCAAGGAAGGAAATTTCGCTCCTGACCCTTCCAAAGGGTCCAGAGCGAAATTCCTTACAAGCCTATATTTTTAACCTTGCTTGAGCATAAAACCTTGTTCCTAGGGCAAAGAGAGATAAGATTTTACCTTGCAATAAAGATTGGGTTTGAAAGAATGACGATTTTGGTCTAAAAAGGGAAATTCGCTCCTGACCCTTCTAGAGGGTCCAGGGCGAAATTGTGCAAAACCTATCTTTTCCCTTAGTTTCATGCCAAATCTAGTGTGGATCATGATTAAAGAAGGCCTTAGGAATGACTCCAAATTGCCAATGATTATCAAGATTGAAGGAATTGAGCCCAAATGATGAAAATATCTCCTGACCCTTCCAAAGGGTCCAGGGTGAAAATTCTTCAACCACCTATTTTCCCTTGCAAGATCAAGTCAAACTTGGGTTGGATGTGAGAGGAGAAGTGTTTTCTAGCCTTTTGAGGTGAATTCAACTTGAAATGATGGAAGAATAAGCCTAAATTAAGAAATTCGCTCCTGACCCTTCCAGAGGGTCCAGAGCGAAATTCTAAAATCCACCCATTCCTCTCACATTTGTGCCAAGCCAGACCTAGACAAAGATGATAGAAGCCCTTGAGATTTCCCTTGAATGGATTTTTGTCTCCAAAAATGATGATTTTGGGCTAGAGGAAGAATTTCGCTCCTGACCCTTCCAAAGGGTCCAGGATGAAATTCATTATAGGTCTTGTCCCTGGCCATGATTTCTAGTGAAATTCTCTTTTCTATTCATTTTGAGGTCAAACAAAATGTTGGAAGCATGGGAGAGGGATCCAAGGATGAGAGTCCAAGTAAACAAAGTGAAAAGAATGGAATTGAGTGAGGATAAACAAGCAAAGGGTGAAATTCGCTCCTGACCCTTCCAAAGGGTCCAGGGCAAAATTGTGCAAAACCTATATTTTCCCTCAAATTTATGCCAAGTTTAGTGTGGATCAAGATTGGAGGTGTCCTTAGGCATGTCCTTGAATTGCCAAGAGTCATCAAATATGAAGAAATGAGCTCAAAACAAGAAATTCACTCCTGACCCTTCTAGAGGGTCCAGAGCGAAAAACACTAAAACCATCCTTTTCTCTAAATTTTGTGCTAAGTCAGGCCTGGACTAGGATGAGAGAAGCTATTTGGAATGCCTTGGAAAGATGTTTGATCACCAAAGATGCAAATTTTGAGCTAAAATTGGAATTTCGCTCTTGACCCTTCCAAAGGGTCGAGAGCGAAATTCTGGATAGGTCCTGTCCCTGGATAGTTTTTTGAGCAAATTCTCCTTTTTAGACCTTGTGAAGATCAAACCAATGTTGCCAAGTTGAGAAGTGGATTCAATATGAGGGAGTCCAGATGAAGTGAAGTGAAGAAAGTGAAATTTAGTGTGAATAGGCAAGCAAAAAGTGAATTTTGCTCTTGACCCTTCCAAAGGGTCTAGAGCGAAATTCATCAAAATCACTATTTCCCCATTATGTCAGGACAAGATTTTGTTTCCTATGGCATGATTAAGGCTGGAGTGAGATATTCGTGCCTTGTAGGGTGAATTGAGGTAAAGGAAGTGCAAAATAAAGCCTAAAGAAGGAATTTCGCTCTTGACCCTTTTAAAGGGTCCAGAGCGAAATTCCCATTATCACCTAATTTGCCCATGTGAGAAACTAAAAGGATGGATCCCTAGACTTTGTTGGACTAAAACAAGCATATGCTCACCTTCCGAAGGATTTTGAAGTCAAAAAATGGAGTAATTGAGGCCTAACCAAGAAAATTCGCTCCTGACCCTTCTAGAGGGTCCAGGGCGAAATCTTTTGAAACTACAATTTTTCACCTTGTTTGGGCCAGGCGAGGAGCTGGTTGTGAGGTAACATTGAAAAGAGGTCCAAGTTGGCGAGGAATGCAAATTTTGCTCCTGACCCTTCTAGAGGGTCCAGGGCGAAATTCTTATGAAGCCTGTCCCTAGAAAGAATCTTGAGCAAACTTCATTTTGATGTCTTGTTGATGATTTAAGGTATAAAATGCTATGTTAGAATAAATATATTATGTGTCCTTAATCATCTTATGGTTTGTCTTGCAGATGAAAGAAGACCAGGCCAGATCAAGGACGACCTTCTCCAGCATCATCAGGGACAACCTCTTCCAGACCAGCATTTGAAGGAAAGGTACACCATCCATCCTGCACATCAAAGACAAAGGAGGTTAAAGCAAGGGTTCGTTGAAGAAGCCAATAGTTTCAGAAGAGTTGATTAAAGCTAGCTTCTCAACATCATCAAATTGAACATCAACCAAGTTACAAGTGTCAGGCAAGGTGGCGTCCCAATCATCACTCCTCCATGTCGGATTGGTCTACCTCAGCGTGTCCAGATTCAATGTACCTGGCTCATCAAAATGGCACAAACTTTGATGTACCTACCCCGACTATCCATTGGTTGAATATTCCAGAGAAGACGTGTCCAAATAATGCAATTATTTCATTGGTCAGAATTGAGTTTGTTGTAACAAACCCTAATTAGGGTTTTTATTGTAAAATCTCGGCCATTCATCTCAAATTGATCTGAGCCATCGAATTGTATTGAGGGCACTATATAAGCCTTGGCTCCTCATTTGTAAAGGCTAATAGTGAGTCAATAGCTAGAAGTTTAATAGTTAGTTCTTAGAGGTTAGAATAGCTAATAATTAATAGCAAATAGAATAGCAGCTAGAGTAGAATAGAAAGAGAAGGCAAAGATTGTTGCCAAGATGTTGTTGTAAAAGACTTGTAAACTTCATTGAAGAAATGGTGAAAACTATGGGTCGATTCAACAATTTACATGGTCTCTATACTTCTTAGATTTGATTTCATGTTATTAGATGAGTGGAAGAAATGTGTTTGATTGATGGTGAAATTTGTATATCCATACTACTAGCAGTTTGTTGATTGCAGACTTGCCTTGTGTAGTCAATGGGAATCATTTAGCTTAAGCTTAACTTCAATTGTCGCTTCTTCATTGATATGCATCAGCTTGATGGTGTCCATGCCTGTAGCGATGATCCGAACATCATAAAGCTTTCCTCTGAAGATCACACTAACCTTGTGGAGATGGTCCTGGGATGTCAAAACAAGACAGTTAGAATTTCATCAAAGGTCATTCATTGCTCCTACATTCTTAGTGTCAGAATTAGATCCTTCCCTCGCCCTCATCCATTTTTCCTTTTTTCAAAAGTCTAGGCTAATGAAATCCCATGTTCCAGTAATATTCAAATCAAATTAGACATTCAAATCATCGAGTGTAAGTCCCCTTGTGATTCCAGCAAAATCACATCATACCGCAAAGAGCTTATCCACGAGTAGAGAACCTACATAACAGAACCTTGGAGTTGCTCCGACTGATCCTTCCATGAGATCTTCAACAGTCGATAACTTTGTTCAAGAGAGGATAAGGTACCTTTAGGTATTTTATTCTGTGTTTGCATGTGCATGAAAAACACATCAACAGTAAGTTAATAAAATAACTTTATAATTTAAAGCTATAAAAGTTACTTTTTTCTAAAATTAGAAAAAGTAAATAAGTTATTAAACAACTTTATGTTTTCACCAAGGCACATTTTCCAAAGTTGTTTATTAACCAAAAGTGGCCCCACTTTAATGACTTAACAACCCTCATGGCTGATCGAACTTATTAGAGGAATGGAGATTCTAAAGGCATCTTTGAAAGATGCCAAAAGAGGTCGAATCAGGCTTGAGGATGAATAAAGGTGTTGGGAGATGTTTGGAGACTCATTATGTTAATTCTATTTTGTGAATTTGTCCATCTTTCAGCAGGTCTGCACGATTTGCAGAGGTTTGAGATCAGATTGGGGGCGACATTCTCCAATTTGCAGGGGTTTGGACGGAAACCCATACATCTCTAGCTGGGCGACATCAATTGGAGCCTCATACTTGGCAATTCAGGTCATAATTCAGGGGTTTATTGCTTGTGATAGAGGTATACTGGCATTAATCGTAGATCTGATCCACTTTAAGGGTTATTATAGCAGAATAATTGCATTTATGGCAGCCGTACCTCTCCAGGTAGTTGGTCGTACCACCTAAGGAAGCCTCTAGCTTCCATTAAATAAACTGAGGGGTTTTTACTCCTCCATTTGTGCGTGAATTCATTGTTGGGGTATAAATAAGTGATCATAGTGGGTTTGGTGTGAAGGAAATATCAGATTTGGGCAGCGACAACAAATCATTGAGGAAAAGAGACATAATTTGGGGATCTTGCCTAGCAAGAATTTGGAATTCCAACTGGGTTTGAATAATTCTTTAATATTAGTTTTTGGTAATTATCCTAGAGTTAAATAAAGTCATTTGCAACCATTAGTAGCAGCTGGAGGTGCTTGGTTTAGTCACTGCTTCATTCCAGGCTCAAATTCCACCCTCAAACCCCAACATTGGACTCTAGGCCTTGAACGACTTAATTCTATCAACAATCCTCTTTATTATTTATTTGTACTTGCTGTAATTAATAATCAGAAGTCTGAAAAATATTATCAGTTCTTTATTTATTGTATTGCATTAATTATTTTCCATGTATTATCAAAAATTTAAAAAAACTACAAAAAAATTGAAAAAACAACAAACTTCCACAAAAAAAAAGAGTACTTTTCACTGGTCAAAGAATATCAATTTGAAAACAATCAGTAGTTGGATCAGATTTATTAGTCAAGGATCTTTCATCTGGCCTCACAATCTTTACTCCAATTACAATGCTTTAAGGGCACCAACCCTAAGTAGTTATCAAATTTATTGCCTCTTCCTTTTTCTTACCTTCTTCAATTTCACTTTTTAGATTGATGATCTTTTGGTTGCTTTCATCAAGTTCCCGTTTCAAAGTCTCATGTTCTTCCAATGCTGAAGTCTTTTGCTGTGTAACCTCCTTCCTCGATTTCTTAATTTCTTCTAAAGCACATAGAAGTTCTGCCTCAAGATTTACTTCTCCTTCTTCAGTATCTTGCAAAAACTCTTCATCATTGAAATTTGAGTTGGTAGGTCCAATTGCCAAATAAAATCCCAGAACTAGATTCTTCACTACTTTCTCAGTGTGAAGTTTCCTCTTGGGTACATAAACTCTCTTTCTTATATGAAAAGATCCATTTGTTATTGTATGATCGATCTTTACCTTTCCTCTTGTCTTGCTCATCTTTGATCATCTTTGGTGTAAGGACACTTGGCAGCAAAGTGTTTGGTTTTCCCATAGTTAAAGCATTTCAGAGATTGTTTTGCACCAACTCAAATTTTTCAAACCCAAATTTATGAGCACCAACTCAAATTTTTGTGATACCAATCACTCAGTACATTATTGAATTTCAACTTCATAACAATTGCAGATTACAAATAACATCTTTTGAAGCTTTCAAAATATTGATATTATATGAACATTTTATCAAATTTCTAACTTTTGATTTTTGAACATTTAGAAAGCTTCAAGTATGAATAGCGTTCAACGATCAATAAATTTATACAGATCTGTTTGCCACAATACTGTACTTCAGATTTCACTCTGCCCATGATTCAACTTAGAACAGACATTAGACAAACTGCATTTTCATATTAGAATAAGAGAACAATATCTGCACTTCCAGAAGTAAAAACACAAATTTTTGGATACAAATCTGTATTTCATTCTTTAGATAAAATTGATCAACGATATAGTAACTTGAATATGCATGATATAGTAGTCGCTATGTATTTGTATAAACACAAAACATTGGAAGTCCATGTCCTTGATGACTGTGTATTCTATTGGAACTACCACCACAGTTACATTCCTTAGAATTCAGTGAATGCTTTAGAATAATATTCTTTTCTCTCCAAGCATTTTAAAACAAAGCTTTGTAATGGTTCTAACTTATTCAAGTAGTTACAACCCAAGTCTAACTACTTCAACCAAGTTACCTAATCATCTTAACAAAAATAAACAAAACATTATAACCAATCAACCAATGAGAAAGATTATAAATAAGGCAAACTATATCAATGAAAAATTTCATGCTGGAAACCAATACGTATCTCCTCTTCAAGCATTTCCAAATCTGAACATGACTAAACATTAAGGTGGCAATGAAAGTCTGAGTATATTAGTTCTTTCAATCATCCATTATTATCATTTTCTTAATTGTTGTATCATGTTCGTGGGAATAATATTCTCCAATCTTATTTATGTACAACCAGAAGAATATACAGATCTAGAATCATAAGAACGACTGTGTATAGTCAAAACATATGCAGCCAAAGAGAACAATGAAGACATGTAATACATGAAGTTTGTTTGACCATATCTACACAAACCATTAATCATTCTTCATTCCAATATCTTGTCATCCGCACTATAGTAGGATATTTGTACCGTACTGGATCTTTTGATATATTCTGACATCAATGGCAAATAGTCTAACAGGGTCTTGACTGGAAGATAGAGACTGCATTCAAAATATTCATTACTTTTAATAAAATTTGAAAATTTGTCAAAAGGGGCCATGATTCAGCAACAGAGGTCAAAGAAAAATATTAAAAGGGGGAAGAGTGAGTTTTAAGAAATTTATATCACAACTTGATTACAGTGAAACAAGCAACTATTTAAACGTGTTAGTAAATTGAAAGAATCCTAGTATTATGGTCTAAAATAGGGTATCTAGCTACATTTTGGTCTGTTGTGAGGTGACTGCCATAGTGTCATCAAGTTCATTTCCAAGATTGCTGAAAATGAAAATGGTTGTTAGGGATACAACACATTTTCATAATTCAAGAATGGATATTGTGAAGAATGCTGGTCATAGCATCCTAACTGAGGTTGTCCCTTATTTCTCTAAAAATATTGAAGAAACAAAACATGACAAAGAAAGTGTATAAATGTTCCACGTATTTGAAAATGCACTTGTGAATTTTTGGTGCTTTTTTAATGACTGTCTACAAACAAAAACAATTTTCTACCTTTGTGATTTCTATTTTTGTTTATTTGTGGTAGTTGTAAAATGCCTGAATCTTTTTGGATTGGAGATTATTTCCATTATCGTTTTCATTTGCTGCATTACATTGACTAATTTATAGCTTAATTGGTATGACAGGGTGGCAGCATGTTGCAGCGAAAAAACTGCAGTTTGATAAGAAGGATCCTAAAGTGAGTCGAGGAGCTATATGATTCATCTTTTTCATCATGATGTATAAAAACAACAAGAGATGGAATTAGGCTTCAATCACTTATGTAGTTAAATTTTGGTTAAGCATATTGACTTGATAGCATTGTAATATGTACAAATATAGTGCTTAATAAAAAATATTGGAAGGGGTTAAAAACCCCTTCTAAAGACTGAAGGAAATAGTCATTGGCCATGGTTATTCTTGAGGTCATGTTTTCTGACACCTTAAAGAATGGTCAATAGGTCAAGACCATTCTTTAAGGTTTGTGTCTTTTTTCTTTTTGTATTCTTTTTTCAGTTTAATTTTTATTTAAGAATAATTTATAAAATAGTGCACAAAGGATAGTCATAAATAACCCTTACAAAAGCAAAATTTACCCACTTTATGAATGCAATTCACATTATGAAAAAATTAAAAACTGTTGTCATATTTAACATTATTGTAAACGACTTGAAACCAATCATAAATTGCCATTACAAATATATTATTTGAACATCATTAATTCACATCACTAATGTAATTTACATAATATAGGAATTTCACCATAATTATAATAAAATATGTATTTTGGCTTGTACTATTTTAACATATCATATTCCATAACTAACAACAAATCATAAAATTGACAACTTAACATAATAATCACATTGATAAGAATTTAACTATAATTATAATAAAACAAGTATTTCGACTCGTACTATTTTAACAACTTGTATTCCATAACTAACAAATAAAATTGACAACTTAACATAATCATCACATTCAAATTGCATATTTAAAATTATGTAAATAATTTTTGACATAAATAAAACTAAATATATGTTGTGTTGTGCTGTGTTTTGTAGTGTTTGTGTTGTGTCGTTTTGTGATTGTGTTTTGTAGTGTCGTTTTGTGGTTGTCTTAGGTCAATTAGGGGTGTTAGGTCCATTAGGGGAGGCCAAAAAAGCTTCCACCTTCACGTGGTTCGCCTTGTTAGTAGAGAATATTTGAATAAATATTCTTGAAGCTAAGGGAAGCTTATGTTAAATATTTTCATATAAAATAAATAATATTTTATAAATTTAAGGTAGTTTATATTATACACATGTTGAAAAGGAAAATTGTGAGTGCAAAGGTGAAATAAAAGTACATTTTAATTATTCATTATAGTTTTCATCATAACAATATCTTTTATCACAATTGAATTATGGAATTAATGAATCTCAACCACTAAAAAGAATCAATGTTACAATAATTGAATTATTTAAAAATAAATATAAATCAAATAAAATGAACTAAAAAGAATCAATGTTACAATAATTGAATTATTTAAAAATAAATATAAATCAAATAAAATGAACTAAAAAGAATCAATGTTAGAATGATATACTTATTGAGGGAGATTAATGTTAGGGTTTTAAGGTTTATGGTTAGGGCTTAAATAAAAAACCTTAGAGTTTAAAGAAGTTAGGGGGAACCTAACCCTGTTTAGGGTTTAAAGAAGTTAAAAAACCCTAAAATTTAGAGTTAGGGTTTAAAGAAGTTACAAAACCCATTTAGGGTTAGGATCTTAGGGTTTAAAGAAAAGAAAAAAACCCTTAACCTTAAGGTTTTATGATTTAAGGTTTAAAGAAGTTGCAAAACCCTAAACCGTAAAACTTAAGGTTAGGGTTATGGTTTAAAGAAAAAACCATAATCATTAACCCTAACCCTAAATTTTAGGGTTTAGAGTTTTGTAACTTCTTTAAGCCTTAAACCCTAAATTTTAGGGTTTAAGGTTTTTTCTTTAAACTGTAAAATAATGAGGATTTAGGGTTAGGGTTTAAAATTTTAGGGTTTTGTAACTTCTTTAAGCCATAAACCCTAAATTTTAGGGTTTAAGGTTTTTTCTTTAAACCCTAAATTTTAGGGTTTAGGGTTTTGTAACATCTTTACCCTAAACTCTATATTTTAGGTGGGTTTTAGGGTCAAGGTTTAAAGGAAAAACCCTACCTAAAATTTAAGGTTTAGGGTTAGGATGTTAGGGTTTACAGTTTAAAACCCTAAACCCTAAAATTTAGGGTTAGAGGGGTTAGGATGAAAGAAGGGTTAGGGTTTTAAGAAAAAAAATAGGGTTTAAAAAAACCCTAACCCTAAATCCTCATTAACCATAACCCTAGAGGGGTTAGGATGAAAGAAGGGTTAGAGTTTTAAGAAAAAACTAGGGTTTAAAACCCTAACCCTAAACCTCATTAACCATAACCCTAACCTTAAGTTTTACGGTTTAGGGTTTTGTAACTTTTTTAAACCTTAAGTCATAAAACCCTAAATTTTAGGGTTTAAGGTTATTTTAAACCCTAGTTTTTCCTTAAAACCCTAACCCTAAACCCTATTAACCCTAACTCTAACCCTAAATTTTAGGGTTTAGGGTTTTAAGCCGTAAACACTAACATCCTAACCCTAAACCCTAAATTTTAGGTAGGGTTTTTTCTTTAAATCCCGACCCTAAACCCTAATCTTAACTTCTTTAAAACCTAAACCCTAAAATTCTAACATCCTAACCTTGGGTTTTTTCTTTTAACCCTAACACTCTAAACCCTAAACCTTAACATCCTACCTTTTTTCTTTAAATGCTACCAATAAACCTAACCCTAACTCTAAATTTAGGTTTAGGTTCTTTAAACCCTAAGCCCTAACATCCTAACCCTATATTTTAGGGTTTTTTCTTCAAACCATAAACCCTAAAACCCTAAATTTTATGGTTTATGGTTTATTGTTTGAACATAAAACCTAAGCCCTTTGTAACTTCTTAAAATCTTAACCCTAAAGGTTCAATTTTTTTCTTTAAATGCTAACCCTAACATTAACCCTAATCCTAAATTTTAGGGTTTAGAGTTTTGTAACTTCTTTAAACCCTAAACCCATAAAATCCTAACCCTAAACCCTAAATTTTAGAGTTCAAGGTTATTTCTCTAACCCTAAACCCTAAACTCATATTTTCTTTAAAACCTAACCATAAACCCTAAAACCCCAACATTAACCCTAATTAGGTTCCACCTAACCCTAAGTTTTCTAACTTCTTTATAAGGTTTAGGGTTTTTCCTTTAAACCCTAACCATAAACTTTAAAACCCTAAAACCCTAACCCCAACCCTAATTGTATCCCTTAAGAAGGATATCATTCTAACATTGATTTTTTTAGTGTTATTCCAAGTTGTGAAGTTCATTTTATTGATTTATATTTAATTTTAAAAAACTCAATTATTGTAACATTGTTTCTTTTTAGTGTTTGAGATAAACTTAATGAATAATTAAAATGTACTTTTATTTTTTACCTTTGCACTCACAATTTTCCTTTTCAACATATACATAATATGAACTAAATTAAATTTATAAAATATTATTTATTTTAAATGAAAATATTTCCACATAAGCTTCTCTTAGCTTCAAGAATATTTATTCAAATATTCTCGATTAACAAGGCCAACCACATGAAGGTGGAAGCTTATTTGGCCTCCCCTAATGGACCTAAGACCCCTAATTGACCTAAGACAACCACAAAACAACACCACACAAACACACAACAAAACACAACACATCATATATTTAATTTTATTTATGCCAAAAATTATTTACATAATTTTAAATATGCAACTTGAATGTGATGATTTGTCAATTTTATTTGTTGTTAGTTATGGAATATGATATGTTAAAATAGTATGAGTCAAAATACATATTTTATTATAATTATGGTGAAATTCTTATGTTATGTAAATTGCATTAGTGATGTGAATTAATGATGCTATTCGAATGATATATTTGTAAGGGCAATTTATGATTGGTTTCAAGTCATTTACAAAAATGTTAAATATGACAATAGTTTTTAAATTTTTGTAATGTGAATTGCATTCATAAAATGGGTAAATTTTACTTTTGTAAGGGTTATTTATTACTATCCTTTGTGCACTATTTTATAAATTATTCATAAAAACATTTAAAGAGGAGAATTTTTTGTGATGTGAATTGCATTCATAAAATGGATAAATTTTGCTTTTGTAAAGGTTATTTATGACTATCCATTGTGCACATAAATTATTCATAAAAACATTTAAAGAGGAAAAATTTTTGCGAGTAAACAATAAATTTGTTTTCAAAATTGTGATTAACTTAGTTTTGAAATCAAAATTAATAAATTCTTAAATAAAAATTAAACTAATAAAAAGAATGCAAAAAAAAAAAAGACACAAACCTTAAAAGAATGGTCTTGGCCTATCGACCATTCTTTAAGGTGCCAAAAAACACGACCTCAAGGAATAACCATGGCCAATGGCTATTCCCTTCAGTCTTTAGAAGGGGTTTTTAATCCCTTCCAATATTTTTTATTAAGCACTATATTTGTACATATTACAATGCTATCAAGTCAATATGCTTGACCAAAATTTAACTACATAAATGATTGAAACATAATTCCATCTCTTGCTGTTTTTATACATGATGATGAAAAAGATGAATTCATATAGCTGCTCAGCTCACTTTAGGATCCTTCTTATCAAGTTGTAGTTTTCTCACTGCAACATGCTGCCACCCTGTCATACCAATTCAGCTATAAATTAGTCAATGCAATGCACCAAGTGAAAATGATAATGGAAATAATCTCCAATCCAAAAAGATTCAGGCATTTTACAACTACCACAAATAAACAAAAATAGAAATCACAAAGGTAGAAAATTGTTTGAGTTTGAAGATGGTTATAAAAAAAATAAAAAATTCACAAGTGCATTTCCAAATGTGTGGAACATTTACACTTTCTTTGTCATGTTTTGTTTCTTCAATATTTTTAGAGGAACAAGGGACAACCTTAGTCAGGATGCTATGACCAGCATTCTTCACAATATCCATTCTTGAATTATGAAAATGTTTTCCATCCCTACCACCCATTTCATGGAGATGAACTTGATGACACTATGGGAGTCACCTCACAACAGACCAAAATGTAGCTGTTGCCTATTTTTACTTCAAGCCAAAAATGGCTCTAATTTGTTGAAGCCAGCCTATAGTTTTAAGGAGAATTTGCAAGGCTTTCAAGGGTTCTTAGTGTGTATTTCCAAGGGGATGAATAAAAAGTGTCTTATCTACTCATTAAAGCCTCAAATAAGCTTTTTTTCCATGTACACATGCCTACGCACCTGTCTCAGCGGTAGAAGCTCTTCAGGGGATAGAAGTTTAAGTCATGTATGAGTTCCTAATGTAATAGAAGTAGTTTTAGCATTTTAAGAGCATCAAAAAAGCCATTAAAGTACAAGGACATAAGATGACGGTTGAGAGCATGAGGAAGGCTGAGGATAATCATGAGCATTACTACAAGTAGCCCATGTAGAGACAACAAGCATACAAAGATCAGATACAAGGAATTCCGGTTAGAGACTCGGAAGGAGGTAGTGTTTTGTTTTCTCACTTTGCAAAGAAATAGATAATATCTTTGATTTATATGAATCAATGAAAGGAATGAATTATGGCAGCTATAAAGTTTTGGGGCTTCAAAGATTATTGGAAGAGTCAAGGTTAGTTCCCAAAAGCATGCACAGATATATACTTGGAAACATTCATTCTTAGTGTTAGATTCATTAATTTGTTAATGATCTTTTTCACCACCCATATTGCATGCATCACTGATGTTCATCTTAGCTCTTCAAGAAAAACCCATGAGTGTTTAAGCTGTTCAAAAGCAATGAAAATACTGATTAGAGACAAAGAGAATATTGTCAATATGGTAGCTATGTAGGTGCAGCTTTGGCAGGAAAGACAGTCCTATCACTGTCAAGATAGCAGCAGACCCTAATAAGGTTACAGTGTAAAGCCTGTGACAACATGGAGAGCAGCAGAGAAGATTAAGAGTGAACAGTGCACAAGCTTAAGAAGCAGAGATATTAACAAGATAGCAGTGAGTAAGGTTTCAAGCAGTGAACAGTGTAAAGTATACAGTCCCTATCCTAGAGGACAAACACATTACCCATAATGTGCAAGAGATAAGACAATTGAGCAGTCCATTTGATGAACATGTGACAGTGACCAATAGCTAAACAAGGAACAAGGTTCTCAATCCAAAGCCAGGTACAGTCATAAGAACAGTAAATAAAGGACACATATAATTGATCTCCAAGGCAATCAAGTCTTCAATGCACTCCCCAATAGTAGTGATTGAGGCAAGAGTTAGAGACAGTAAACCGTCATAAATGTAGATCATAAGGCAACATCAAACAAAAGAACAAAGGTTGCATGTTAAAGACTGATGCAAGATAGTGAACGAGAAGGCTTTCAAATATGAAAAGAGATAGCACTGAAGGGCTAAACAATAGCCATGAAAGACACATTTGGAAGCCATCTAGTGCCCCAAGGAAGCAGTTACAATGAAAAATAAAGTCAAATAGAGAGCACCATGGCAGTCAATATGCATGACAGTAAAAGAGAATGAAACAAAATTGTTGAAGTCATCATCCATGTCACGGAGCAGAGATATTATGGCATATTAGCAGTCAAAGGCCAATAGAGGTCATGCACAGATTGCAACATTCAAAGAAACCTTAGCAATATAAGACAGAGTAGCAGTGGCTGCAACGCATTATGATCTCTGGATCATGAAGCTAGGGACAACTATAAAAGAGTAAGGAACTTCTTCATAAAAGAGAAGAGAATAGACACCATTTGTAGACTTAGAGCAGCATACCAAGAGCCATTAAGGATCAGTCCTAGTCAAGGGTTATAGTGATCAGCCACAACACAGAGCATTCTTGAATGTATGAGTAGAAGACGCATTAAAGATTCTTAAGATCAGTCATAGTCATAGACATGAAAGAAGGCAACAAAATATCCATGAAAAGCCAAATTTCACAGGTCAAGAATAAGGAATAGATCAGTGTAACAAGAATACAGTGAGAGAATGTTGTCAAAGACTTTAGAGGAGCTACAATGGAGTGTGATAGTCACATAAAAGTCATGTAGTGCAAAGAACAAATTGGAGCAGTCATGAAAGAGACCCCAAGAGATGTATGTGAACAATGAGAATAATGGTAAACAGTCACACATCCATGAACAAAATCACTGTCAAATTGAATAGAGTCTGAGAACTCAAAAAAATAGTAAATAAAGCTTCTAAAAGAGAACAAAGTTGCAGTCATAAGGAGATCACACAAGGCAAATACACTGAGACAAGACTTGGAGTTCAAAGAGGCCTTTAAAGCAGCCCTTGGACAGAGACAACGACTGCCCTAAACATGACTACCAACAAATACAGTTAGAAAGATCTGCAATAACAATAAAAGATCAGTCTAGAGTAGTATATACAAGGCACAAGGGCAACATTCATAACAGTCCTCAGACTTAATGATCTAACATACCGTCACTGTAAAAAACAAAAGACAGTAAAGAGGGGCATTGTTGTAGCTTACAAAGCCTATCAAAAAGGAAGCTAAGGAAAATAGAGCTTAAAGACAAAGGCATCAATGCGATGGTGAATAATGAAAGCCTAAAGGTACAGTTCATGCAAAGGTTAGCAAAGAGGAAAATCTATTACAATGAGCAGTCATAACAGTCAGAAATACAATGGAATTCACAGTTCACAATAAGGTAGTCTTTTGACAGGTGCTGAGTGCCAAGGACAGACCTAATGATCATTGAGGGTATCAAAATCAATGCAAGGTGTAGTTCAAAACACATGATTGCAACAATATGAGCAATCCCTTGCCCTTAGATGAAAAAGTTGTGATAGTTATAGCAGTGAGTTTTGTGTTCAAAAAGGCTTTGACAGAGTATAATTACAGTCACCATTGTTGCAGTTCTCAATGTACCAGTACCTTGTTGCAGTCAGTACACCACACAAATAGCAACCATTACAAAGATAAGACTTCTCTATAGTACTAAAGAGCCAAAATACAGTTACAAAACATTGAAAAAGATGTTGATAAGGTACAGAGAGTGAATGAAAAGATTAATCAGTGAACAAAGGTCTCTATCATGAAGGGAAGATACTCAAGGATAACCTTTAGAGAAGTCACAAATTTCTGTTCATATCACTATGAAGGTCACAATAAGAGCCAACACAGAGAAACACAAACAGATTTTGAAGTTCATGACAGTCATGATTCTTTGAAATAGTTAAAATATTAAGTTGAGATCATTACCAAATTATAAAAACAATTCCAGACAAATGCAACAGTTTGATCTCTTTGTACACTAGAATACAAGTTCTTAGCATCATGCACCGGTTCAAAAGGCAGTTTAAGAGAGAAGAGGTGGTGTTTGGAAGTTCATCCAGCAGTTTGAAGACTCAAAATAAGAGTTTTGGAGGTGCAAGCATCAGTTCTAGAGCAGTTAAAGACCCCACATGGGTTGGTTACCAGTTGAGTCAACCTTTAATGCAGTTCAACTTCAGTTTGGGACACTTCCACCACCTTTTTTGTATGTCTCTTTCTCAACTTCGACCCAAGCAATCTCTTTGTGCAATTTGGGATAAAACCAAGAAGAGGACTAGCAGTTCAAGCACAATTCAAGATCATCATGTAGATTGGAGTTGAGGTTCAAACTCAGTTACTTCCATCAGTTGAAGCCAATAAGTCTTCATCCTTTTCTATTCTTTTCTAGTTCTTTTCTCTCTGCCCTTTGCTTTCAGCAGGGCATGAAGCATTGTAGCTCATTAGAAGCATTCTTAGTTGTATGAAATTCCTTTATATTTTAATAAAAACAATAGTCTTTCTTCTCAAAACTTTGTGTGTTGTGGTGACTGAAAGATTTGATGATTTTTCTATGATTCATTCTTAGAATCCTTTGATGTTGTCTCTTTCAAGCAGTATTAATGCAAGAAGATGCATAGTTAATACATGTCATAGATTGTTTCAAGTTTGAAGTTGTGAGAATACCTTGTTCTCTTTCAAGCAAACTCTGAAATTAGTCCTTTTCTTATGAAATATTGATGTATTGCATGCTTAGTTGAGTTGTGATGAACAAGATTATTTATTGGAAATGTAGTTAATTAGGTTTCTCAAATATTTGGTGCATCACCTCTTAGGATAGGTTTAAATTCAAGTAATTCTTCCTATCTCTTTTCCCATCAAGCTACTTTAGAAGTTTCATCAAGGAGAACCAGCTCACTTTGAAGATTCACCTTCAATTTGAGCAACCTGCAGGCTCAAAGTTGTTTCCATGTTTCACAAGATTGTTGAGCTTTCAACTTAAGCATCACGGGTGCAATCTTGGTGACAACAGTAGCTACATACCCAATTTTAGACCATAATACTAGGATTCTTTCAGTTTTTTAACACGTTTAAATAGTTGCTTGTTTCACTGCAATCAAGTTGTGATATAAATTTCTTAAAACTCATTCTTCCCCCTTTTAATATTTTAATTTGACCTTTGTTGCTGAATGATGACCCCTTTGACAAATTTTCAAATGTTATTAAAAGTAATGAATAATTTGAACGCAGTCTCTATCTTCCAATCAAGATCCCTCTCAATCCAAAGATGTGAGTTAGAGAAGATGGCATCATAGAAATTTGCACCACCCAGGCTGTTATGCAGAACAAAAACAATGAATTGGGAAGCAAAAATGGTCATGAAAACGACAGCAACAATAACAATTACAACTATGAAGACAATAGCACTAATAACTGCAACAAGAAGAATAGCAATAAAGACAACATGAACAACATCATCAACAACATAGGGATTGCCTCTAATGAATTTGAGCCTCAGGAGGTTTTTGAGCCTGTGAGAGCTGCAGTTAGATATGTAACTCAAAGGCCATTGACTATAATTCCTCCTATTACTAGGACCTTGGTTTTCTATCATGTTTTGGCCTGTGTAGATGGGGGAAGAAATAAGATGCTCATTTGGTCTATCTATTTATACTCCTGAAATAATTTGGGATGTGGCCAAACCTGAGATCCCACTTTGGGTGAGGAGAATGGTAGGTCTTGCAGTGGTAAAAGTTCCTTATGCCAATCCTAGACTAGTCATTTCATAGTTCAAGTAAATTCTTTGTAATGAGTAAAGAAAAGCATTGTGTACAATCTGAGGCCATATAACTTAGAACTATGCATATTCTGAAAAATAAATGTTATTGTTGGTTCTGTTTTCTCAAATCAATGTAGAATATTGTTTTTGTTGTAATTGTGCTTCAAAATGTAAATAAAAGCAAGATTAAATCTTGTTGCTAACTTCTTCAGCGTTGAACATAATAAGATTTTGATTATAGATTGTGTTGGATTTTCATTGCCATTGTAATTCTTGGTCTATTCAATCCTGCTTAATATAATGCCAATGGTGGATTTTAAGTTTAATTCAAAAAAATCAGAACAAAAGTTGAGAACTTAGCAATATCAAAGTTTATGCAGGTCTCTCATCGCTGCCTATTTGTTGGCACTTGATGGCTACAATCCTATCTTACATTTGGAGGGTGGTTTGTATGCATGGGGCAAAGCAGGCCTACTTGTCAGTTATGAGGAATAATGGTGTTTGTCCATTGAACAAAGATAATTGGCATCCTATAAGATTATTGTAATTTGTGGGATGCAGTGGAGGCCAACTAGATTTTGATGATTTCAAAAAGTTATCCTTTAATAACTAGGTTTTGGCTCTAACCAAGATCTAGCCTTGTTGCACCATATTCATTAATCTATATGTTGTATTCCTTCTTTTTGGATCAGGAAATGGTGGATATTTGATATCCACAACGATTTTTCTCTTTTCTAGCCCGAATTTCTTCTTTCCAGTTTTGATGTTTTCCCCCCTGTTAACTGCTTATGTTAGTCTGGATAGCTGCCTTTTTATGATATGCTTAATGAAGAAATCAATCACTGTAAACACCAACGTTATCTTATGGTGAGATGTTCAATTTCTGAACTACAGCTAGAATTGTCATCCAAATATTTTCTCTAAAAGAAATGCATCTTATATTAGATCAAAGAACATGATGATTTCATTCATATGAAAATAAGACTACTCTGAAAGCCCAATCCTATAAGGCAAAACAAAATCTAACATTTTTTTCTTTACCTTAAGTTACAAAGATTCAAATATTGTTAGATACAATCAAGCTAAGCTTTCATGAGCATAGCTGAATTGCCCTTAAAATTCAACTTTCCTAAGCATGACATCACAGAGAAATGTATGTTATATGACATTAAATTACATGATAATTTTGTAAGGTTAACAAGAGAATTACATAGAAAATCACACCGTAAAGGAAGTAAACCCAAAAGTTAACCTTGGATTTAATTTTATATTTTGAAGGAGTTTTGAATAGATCTTCTTTAAAAAAAACAAAAAGGGGATTTTTCCAAACCAAAGCCAATTTGATAAGAAGATCCAAAGAAATCAATGGTTCATAAATGTGACAAACCCTTTAGACCAGTTATTTAAACTAAATGAGATTTGCAAATTAACCCAATCAACTTAAAATCCCATGTCATTAAACTGTTGTGCACCTTTCTTGAATAGATAATGAGATTGTTTCAGAAAGATGACCACAAGAGGCCGCCCATGTTGTTGAACTAGTTGTTCAACCAAATAGAATTAGCAAAACTAAACCCATATTGTAATTTGAAATTTCTCAGTCAAGGATACCTTATAATTTCTCAGTTACTTCTTTTCTTACATTTCTTTACTTTGAAATCAGCTTTGTTCAATAAAAAAAACAAGTTGTAACCTTTGTCCCTTAGTCCCAATTGCTAGAAACTCAACATCTTAGCTAAGCAGTCAAATCCTGCTTTGAAATAACGTTGTTCAGATGAGGGGGTAAATCTCATGAAATGTAGCCTTACATATTGTCTTCCATAGGAGACACATGGCAAACAACCAAGTTGTATGCCAAAGATTTTTGACACTATGCCTAATCATTTGGGTGCCCCCAAAAAGAGGACCTTAACAAAAAGGGGGACATCCAATTATATCAATAATATTAAGCTTGTAATCCTTTTCAAAATGTCCCTAGCAGAATTACATCTTTAGAAGACATGACTAATTTACTCTGCCTGCCACATAAACTGCATAAAAATCTACTCTATCAATCCTGTGTGGTCTTGACTTGACTACTAGGCCTTAGTGAAGCGTTAGCTACCTCAAGTCTTAGTCTATAAATGAACCTTGAAAATCCAAATATTCATTCGGTGCCTTGGAGATCATTTAAACCCCATGGATCAATAGCAGATGTATGTCTCTCTTGACCATATAAGTCTTTTGTCACATGGTCATAAAAGTAGCTTCCATTGCTCTTCTTCCAACCTCTCCAATAAGTGTGCCTAATCCTTGAAGATGAGGTTTGAAAAGACAACTTTCGGAATTCACTTTGCAAAGCTCTTGATTATCCAACTTTTATGCCTGAATTAAAATTTGCCTAGTACTATGATTCCAAAATTTTCCCCCAACATGACAACATTTTTCTTTTTCTGAAAATCAAGTTAACCCAAGCTGTCCTCATGAATCATGTTGAAAGAAATTTCCATATAATGCTCGATCTGACAATCTCACTATCCCTCATTGTGCTCTGAAGTGTAAGTTCTCCTTGCCAAGAGAATTAATTTGCTCAGTTGGGATCACAAAGCGAAATGCCTTTGCTTTACCAATTATGTCACAAAGTTGAAAGGGGCCCGTAATGCAAAGAAAATATGCATTAAGGCATTACCATCCACTTCTCTTGCCACTTTTTTTCCTTCAAAGTATACCCACCTTAGATTTTATTACATATTCTTGATCACTTGACCCCTTATGCAAATGTCCCCTGCTCACAAGGAAATTTCTTTCATCTCATCCCACTTTCAACAAAATTTGAGGACCTTAACACTTTCTTTGTATTGTTCATTTAGTCTGACGATCCATTGATCAAATCCGATCATTCAAAATTTTAGTTTTC
Organism: Cryptomeria japonica; assembly: GCF_030272615.1. Taxonomy (NCBI): domain Eukaryota; kingdom Viridiplantae; phylum Streptophyta; class Pinopsida; order Cupressales; family Cupressaceae; genus Cryptomeria; species Cryptomeria japonica. Next base: position 529,739,216 of record NC_081405.1, read on the forward strand.
TAGAGTTGATTGTGTGAGCAATTTTTAACCATCTACGTTTTGGATCACACAATTAAAACATGTGTTGTGAATCTGATTATAGTAATCTATTGATTGTTTCCATGTTATCTGTTCACACAGAGCCTAATAAAGGATTGTCTTAAATATTGACTTCTCTTTGCTTAATACCAAAGACATGTTGATACAGTCTGCGTTCCATTGTTCTCATTTAATAGCAAGCACATGCATGGTAGAGTAGGTGTTCTTATACAAATGTAATTTGGGGTGATGCAAAAGTTTTTGAATTACAATTTATAGCTTTCTTCTACAGAGATAGAATTAAAATTTGATCTAATAGAATCACATTAAGGTTCAGCTCAATATTGTTGACAGTTTAAATTTTGTGAACAAATTCTTTGATTTTGAAGGCTCTGATTGGAAATAATGGATGGAGCTTTGTATCCCAGCATGGGAGATTGTATCATGTGGGAACAATACCCAGCCTCAAGGGCAATATATATGCTGCATATCTGAGGTTGACGATAGGATCTCCATGCCAAGGCTTCTTCACTGTGGCTATATGTGCACGTAGAGCTCACCTCCCCTTAGCTGCGAAACTAGATGGAGGAGAAACCCCTTCGTGGGATATGTTAGGAACTAATTTATCTGTTAATGTGAGCTCTTATGTTTAAAATATATATCCATCTACTCTTTTTATATGATTCGATTAAGAACAATGAACAATTCAAAAAATCTCTGTAACATATTTTCTTATTTCTCTTTGTTTTGTTTTTTGGAATCAAGTACAATGCGATGAAAGATCCAAGCAATATCCTTTCTAAAAGCTATTTAGTTTACTAATAATGTTTTGGATTATGATAATGATGCAATAACTTTAAAACATGATTTCAATCCACAGAGGTGCATTCACTTATTAAACTCCACAAAATCTTGATGGAATCATGGAACTTGGGGAACAGAGACAGAGAGGTCATTGCTAATGGCCGACAGAGACTTTAAGCAGATAGGCATAGGGCTTGATGACCTTATTGAAGCTTACATGTAGGTAATGTTATAAATTTACATTTCTGCATTATTTCAGGTTTGAACATGATAATCATAGTCTCCAGCATTTATAGGATTTTATGCATAGATTCAATATGGCAGACTGTTCTTGTTGTCATGGCAATTGATGGTTTGGCTTGCAATCTCATAACACCCAAGGTATTGCTGATGAGTTTAAACCCTTTAAGCTGGTCTGTATCTTTCAATTACCTAAAAATTTAGAGAAACAATAAATCTACAAAAATTTAATATATTACTCTATTTTATGGAGTTAAAAGAACTTATTTTTTGTTTTTGGATTCAATTATGTACAATTTCTTTGCATTGACATTTCAGATCACACTCCATCTTCCATCATCAAGATGAGAGAGCTGTAGGAGAAATCCTACCTACATGTCTCTCATCTTGATGATGGGAATTTCTCCTACATCTCTCTCATCCTAATGATGGATTACAGAGTGTGATCCGAAACGTTGTAGCAAAAAAACCTACATAGTTGAATCCAAACACAAAAAATAAGAACCATAATAAATTGTGGAAATCTAGTCTCTTGATTAAAAGAAATTGTGAGTTCATGGGGTTTTAGTGAAGATGTGTTATAGAGAAATAAAATTTAATCTCCTTATGTCCAAAATGAACTTTGATATCACACAGTTTAGTTTATGTTTTCTTTTCTAGAGGTTGTATTGATGAGATGATTTAAAATTCTATAGGGTAGCTTGTCATTATGACGGAATGCTAAACATTTATTATGACTTGAACTAACTTTTCTTTGCAGTCAACTTGTTTTTTAATTACAGTGAAGCTATGGAAGGCCGTTTAAATTATTTTAGCTCATGTTACACTGAGTTTTGATGATTTTAATTGTAAATGATGCTTATTATCAGAGGATGATGGTAAATCAGCCTCAGATTGAAGATTACGTACCACATCAGTCATGAGGACTTGATCAGAGTAGCTCTTTGCCCAATAGCGATGGCACTGGATTTAGAAAGTCTTCTCAATATTTGGCTCCTCTCCATCATGAAATTTATTATCCTCCCTCTGATCTTCCTCCTTTGGATTCACATTCTCATCATGGATTATCTGTGTATGGTAGAGATCCATCCCTCGGGGGAAGCGTTGGTGGAAACCCGCCACTAACAGTTGTTATCACACAGGTGGCTGTGTTTGTAGAACAGTTTCAAGTTACTGAAGTATTTCATCAAGAAAATTACAACCACTTTTTCTTTAGTAAGGTAAAACTATATGAAAAGTTAAGTGTACAACTATTGGAAGTTTGTGGGATTGTTTTGCGGGTGACTCGGCACGTGCAAATTCCACTTTCATATGCAGATGCAATCATTGGCATCGCTGGTTCCAATATTAGCTACATGCGCAGGACTAGTGGAGCAACAATAGTTATCCAATAAAGTAGGGAGTTCCTAGTGAAATGACAGTTGAAATAAATGGAACTGCTACACAAGTCCAAACTGCCCAACAATTGATACAAGTTTAAAATCTTTTCAATATAATTTTTTGAAATTGCATATGGTTTTGAAGAGGAGAGTGGGAGGAAAATGTTTTGCATTTCATGTTCAACAATCTTGCCGATGAACTTAATGACACTATGGCAATCACCTCACAATAGACCAAAATGTAGCTACATAACCTATTTTAGACCATAATACTAGGATTTTTTCAGTTTTCTAACACATTTAAATAGTTGCTTGTTTCACTACAATAAAGTTGTGATATAAAAGTAAAGGTTAATGTTTGTTTAGTCCCTTCTCATTCTTCAACTTTCATATTACTGAGGCATCATCCCAACTGTTAGCTTCTGTATAAATATTTGAGAGCAACACATAATACCCAAGTGTTTAAGTGCTAATGTAAAAAAACTCTAAATGCGCTAAGAAATGCATCCCAAACAAGTAGGTTGTAGAGGCATCTATTCACTTAATTCACGTGCTTAGCACAACCAATAAGGTCGATTAGGAAGGCTTAATGTTCCACTGTAGTACAAACTCTTGAATCATAATATCGAAACACTGAACGCTTTGACAGTAGACCTACATTATAGAATAAAAGAATTTGAGACATTATATTTTCACCTAGCTTCTCCCACACTCTTTTCAACATTATAGATAGAAGAATTCGGTTGGTTTTTTACTTCCTCTTTCTCTATTGCCAGCAAGTGGTGTATGTGGATATATGTGGAGGACTAGTGAAAACAAACATGTTCGATTCTATGGGGCCTACCTAAGGCAAAACCTAAAGATTAAAGAACACCAACTCTACGGAGATCCAGAAGACATCAACAATGAACCCCTTCCACTAGAATCCACATAAACAAAGACCAACAAATCAAGGAAGAGTAGATTAATGAATACACCTCCAAGAAAAGAGAAATCGAAGGAGTGACCATTTGAAGCACTACTCTAGATGAGTGAGAAGAAAAGAGAAGTAAAGAAAAAGCATAGAGGGATGTCTCTTCACAAGATGTCGATGAGGAGCTGAACACACCAGAAGACACTTTGCTCATGGAACAAGTCTCACCACTAGCGGATGAGGACCAACTCTATAGTGGCTTATTCCACAAGGAGATTTTGGACATGACCCTTCAAAAATACACCAACATGGTGGCACCCAATAAATTGATCGTTGAAAGGGCCCTAATCTGGTACATGGTAACAGCCATTTCACGTTCAACAATCTTAGAGATGAACTTGATAACACTATGACAACTACATACCCTATTTTAGAACATAATACTAGGATTCTTTCAGTTTTCTAACATATTTAAATAGCTAAATAGCTGCCTGTTTCATTGCAATCAAGTTGTGATATAAAAGTAAAGGTTAATATAGTTTGTTAAGTCCCTACTAACAAAGATATTCAATTTGGTATGAGTTTCCTGCAACATTACACATCTTATATACTATTCCAATGAGGCATACATCCTTCACACACCTCCAAATTGAACCTGCGTTTCCTTGTATGGAGTACACAACCTTCACCATTAGGCCCAATTAGGTTGCACTTCAGGTTGAAGCAGTGACTATACCTAAATTATTGCTCAAAAATCACTCTTCCTCCTTTTAATATTTCAATTTGACCTTTGTTGCTGAATCATGGCCCATTTGACAATTTTTTAAATGTAGTAATGAATTTTGAATGTAGTCTATCTTCCAATCAAGATCCCTGTGACAAAATACACAACACTGAATAATAACACAACTTACATTATGATTCTACCCTGCTTCTTAACAAAATTCCCCTTGGGAAAAATCTGAACTCGAAAAAAATCTTTGATTATATTATAACATGCTTTGTTGAGTATAATATAATGTATATTTTAATTCTATTATGCTTTTGAGGTCCCTATACCAGGTATAAAACTGAATTAGTTTCAGCATTGGCTCATTCTTTCTCTCTATGATGGGTGCAGTCGTATAGAACATAAAAAAACACATCCAGGTGTTTAAGTGGAGATTCAAGTTAACATTTTGATCTAGTAGGGGAGTATCAAATAAACCAAAAATAAAGGTAACATCCTCACAGCCTGAATGAAGTTTTACTACAGATATATAGATATTATTTACATTCATTTTCGATCATGTTCATATTATTGTGTGAGGGGTAAATAGTGCAAGGAAAGGTATTACCCACTCAGCTTATGGTTTTGAAGAGGAGGGTGGGAGGAAAAATGAGTAGGAATGATGTTTTTTTTTGTAATTCCTAGTTTTATTTTGCTTATTAGGTTATCCAGGATTGAGAATGTAAATTAACCGAGGCAACTAGTAGTATTTGTAGTTGTCATCATGAAATAAGTCATCCATAAGTCACCTCCAAATGTATTATATTATTAAGGTAAAATTGGGGTGAAGAAGATAATACCACAATAAAGGAATAATACTTAATGATTCACATAATAGACTCTAACAAACAAACTGCTGCAAAAAGTCATCTATACATCACATAGAAAACCATTTAAAAATGAGGCAACCAACTGGAAAACATGTGCACAAGAAAGTAAAGTAATTTGAAAAACCCAGCCACAAGTCCAATGTCCAACACTACAAAAATTCCTCTGCTTATTTGTTTATGATTTTTCCATAATTAGCCTACAAAAGGACAACCTTCAATGAAATGCATACCATTGAAAAAGGGTGGGTATACACATAGAACAAAGCATGGCATTCATATTCAAAGAAAGATATACTGATATGTATACCAACATTAAAGACCCCAAATCAAAAAAATTACACTCAAAATTTTATCATAGGAAAAGGGTGGGTATACACAAGAAATGCATAGAACAAAACATGGTAGTCACACAAATTAATCATGAAAACAATCTAAAACATTAGACACATGTACATACCAGGTCCTGTTTGTAATCATTCATGTCAACCTCACCAAACATGTCAACTTCAATGATTGCAGCTTCTCTGTGTTACGACAACCAACAGACAAACCTAATAGCTGATTGTCAGTCATAACATTCCAAAACTTGACCATAAAATACTTTAAAAAAGAGCAAATCTGAACGTAATGACCTAAAACATTTGTGATTTACCAAGAAGTAAGACGTCCCACTCCACAAGTTTTTTCCCTCAACAAAACAGTGACATCCACCTAATCAATTTTCATAACTTAAAATGAAAAAAGGGTGAAGTTAAAAAAGAAAAAAAAGCCACAAGCCTAAATATATCATCCTGCATTTTACACACTTGATTTAGGTTTGTATACTTTATTTGGCCTTGCTATTCCAGAGCAGGGTATAGAGGAGTCTAGTTATGGAAGACAAGGTTTCACTCTATGAGGTTACCTTCTAAACTCAAGATAGTAGCAAATATCACAATAAGGATCGAAAGGGTAGTAAGATAATATGTGGCCTTACTGTTCACGACAATCATAGTCATGAGATAGTAGGGTAAATGAACCTAGTGGAGGGTTTAAGGGTGGTTGAAATCCCAAGTGGTATAATAATTGTATTTCTGACAATTGAACACCTTTACTAAAAAGATTCAAAATTCACATAAGAATATGCAATATATTTCCTTAGGAAAGGTATATATCTGCTGCAAAAGTACAGATTGTTGTTGCCGAGACGAAAATTGCTTCTGGTTGGTCACTGATAAATGAGACAATTAAGCTCCCAAGAGACCTAGATTGTGTCCTTGCTGCTGAACTTGCTGAAGGCACTGAAGATAGTTCTCCCTTCGATCTGGTGCAACCTCAACCCTTTCACGAAACTGACCCTGAAAACATACAAACCACTTTGTCAAACTCAAAAGTGGTTTTGGCATCCACATATGACAATAAAACCTGAATGCTTATTACAAAAAAAAATCTATTCTTTTCATTAATATGTCACAATATGTGCAGTCTACATTCATAATCTTGTTGGGTTTTAATTACTAAGTAGACCTTCACAAAAAATGTTTTTAAAGCAACTGTAAAATAAACAAGATAAAAATTATCAAAACAGTATAAAGATCCTGCAATTGAACGTTTAGTGTCACATTTTAACAATCAATGAGCCATCAAAGGATCATATTTATATAATGTGTAGTGAAATGTTTTGTTTGGTTTTTAAATTGGTGACAAATTCATCTAAAACATTGATCAAATAACCACACATCAGGCTCTAGAAAACAGAACCCATCATGAAGGAGAAAAATAGCATCAATCCTCAAAAATAAATTATCTACAGTAGAAACAAGAAAAATTATCGGCCCAGAAATGAAATGTAGATGAAAAGACTGACAAGATGAATTGGACAGGACAACAACAAAATATTCAGTGAAACACAAACCATTCATCAAAATGTGATACAATGTACATATTTATCAATAATAATGACTGTTTAGTTCATCTCCCAGATGCCTACTCAGCTTTTAGTGTATCAAGGATATATAAAAGGTAAAATATTATCCTACTACACCTAGGGATTATTTACAGTACATCCCCCCTTTTAATCCCTAGGGGCAGTGGTAAAACCATTGTTTCTGTGCACTGAGCAACTTGTTTATGGCACCTCATTTGCTTCATGCTAAGTTCTAATCTTTCGCAAAAAGTTTTGCTTGAGTGATAGCTTGTTCGTTTCTGCAGTTATAGAATTTTTGTCAACTGAGATATTGACTTGGTAAAGACTTCAGTTCATTTTCATGAGTTGAGTCAAGTTTCCATAACGCTATATCACATTTTGATAGAATATCACATTTTGATAGAATATCACACCCTTCAGTTTTGAAGGTTTTTTAACACCATTTGCCTTGTCTATGTACCCGAACCTGAACTGGTAAACTTACCTTTGTGATCTGCACATAGAGGCAGTTTAAAAAATAGAAGGATTATATTAGTAGTCCCAAGCAATTAATTTGGAAAATGGCGAGTAAGTACACCTTAAAACTTTTATAATCCGTGCACAGATACACTTCCCAAACGAAAAAAGGGAAATATAGAGAAACCCACTAACAGGTGAGATCTTGCAGTTGGGAACAGCTAAGTTTCTGTCCGGAAAAATTCAATTCGTATATACTTTTGGAAAATTTACAAGAAGCTGCCAACATAATATTTCTTATCATTTTATTTCTAATTCTCTTTAATGAGTACTTTCTTGTCTTATCATCTACAGCCTTTACATGGACATAAGTAAAGATAAATCAGATTCAGAAACCTTTGTCAGAGACTGTTTTAAATTTTTAAATTGCCTCTCTATTGGGAATGATCTGAGATTCTGAAATATGAAAAAGTCCCTGCATGCCTTTTATTTTTAAATTTTTAGAATTCCGTAATGTGTGTTTTTGAACAGATTATTTCTTCATTCATGATACTCCTGAATTACATCAGTGTTCAAGATGTGTATGTAGAATGAACATGTATCGATATTTTTTGAAATAGAAATCTTAGACAAGAATATGATCAATATGAGCTATACTGTATCTTGTATTAGAACCGTAGTTATAAGAATCTAACTTGTCTTGTATTCAGCAAGTTGAAGAATCGAAGCCAGAATTAGACTTGGCAAATTTTCAATGAAAGATTTGACAAATTAAAATATGCGCAAGTTGAAGATAATAAATTGTGGGGTTTTCGTTTCATCTCAAATTAAGTAAAGTTCATTTTTAAAAAAGCAATAAATAATCAAAAGCATGATATAAATGTTCAAAATATAATGATTTTGATGTACCATGACAGTAAATATAATATATACAACACAAAGTCAAACAAGATTCAAGAGTGCTGATAATAAAAAATTCCTTTACCCCACATCCAAGAGTTCTGAATTCTATCCTATACTTTGTCCCTTATCTAATGGTATAGTATCTACTCATGTTTATTGTTCTGGCACTGCCCTGCCTCTTAATTTTGCACTCTGATCTAGCAAAATTAGGTCTTCATCTAGGAGAATCAGTGGAAGTTTCATCTAGATTAATGGCATTGATATTGATGCATCCTTGTAACCATTTACAATTAAACTGAAGATCATAGTGCTCTGTATATATCTTGTCAACAACAACACAGAAACCTCGACTTGCTGCATTATCATCAATGACGAGAACACGTAAGTGCCCATATTGTAGCAAGAATAAGTGCACAATAGAAGATACATGATAGCTCAGTGATAATACAAAAGGGCTTGTACACTATATAATGGTGGGGTTTGTAAATGATAAAAAGGTTAGAAGTGAAGCACTATAAGGATGAAGAGATTTTGATCCTTACTGCTATCATTCAAAAGAGCCTATGGATGCATGTGAAAAAGTAGACAAAAGGCAATCACAGTCATGAAGACAATAGTTTTGTCAAACCCTAATTGGTTATCTTCATCACTGAATATTGTCAAGCAACTAGGCAGAATTCTCTAATTTCTAGATACAGTGAGAAAAAGTAGTCAAATTCATTGATAGAGGTTTTGAGCCTTGATTTGGAAGATGGATGTCAACAAAAGAAGTGATAGTGATATTATGAATTTAAATATCTCACAAGGCACTGTCAGTTGTTGGTAAGCAAAGTAGTTTGAGCTGTTACATTGCAGACACAAGTATGACACTTTCTCAGACATGGATAGTCCAAGTAGAGGATAATGCCAAGTCACATTAACATACTGAGTAGACTAACACGGTGGACAGGTAATATTAAGGAAGGTGTCCAAACAATTGCACAGTGCCTATAATCCATAGTAGTCAATGAAGATCCATTTTCTACTGCTGTAAAATAAAAAGTATAATCATTTTTGGGTATATGATAAGCAAAGGTCTGCATTAGCCTTTGCAAGGGTTTCACTGTCCTCTTTGGAAGTTGTTAAACCCCCTATCAAAACTAGTCTCGATATTTAAACCCAAAGATGGTCAAGACAGACTATGACACTATTACTATTAGAAAAACACAATGACCCTTATTAGAAGTCAGAGACAGACAAGAGATGAAAGCCTCACAGTCATAAAGACAAGTTGTAGGCGATAGTAAGCTATTGTAAAAGGATAAAAAATACATGCAAAAGACAAAACTCCACACCCTAAGTTTTTAAATAGGAAAAGGAAAAGGAAAAAGAAAAAACCTAAGTTGATGGTGCAGCTCACCAGTGAGCAGGTTCAGAAGGAGTCATGAAGAGCTTAGCAAGGCCTCCTATGAGAAATGGTCCCACAAGTGAATCCATTGTCAGTGCCATGACCGGCTGAAAACAAAAATAAACATGAGTCGATCTATTAGAAACTAAAATAGATCAAAACATTTATTTACAAGATAAATAGTATACATTGTGAAAACTTAAAGATTAAAAGAAAAGCATCCTTTAAAGTGGTCAGATGTAAAATATTTTATCTATAAATTTATATTCTAAACATTAAATTATACAAAGATAATAAAAAAAATAATCAATGAATATTAGATAAAAATGTTATAATTACATCAAAATATTAAATTATATCAAATATCTAAAATGTAATGCCCACCACGGTCACTGTAACACCATGGAGAGTAGGCAAGCCATACCAAATGAGTCAACCTACAAGATCAGTTACTAGGAAAATCGCTATTCCTAATTAGGGTAGGATATAAGAAAATGATCTAACTAAATGGATTCCCCATTTCTTCCAAACACATTCATGACCAACCTCACAGAACTATGTGCAAAGATTTTCTAAATTCTACAAAAGAGAAGTTAAATTATGTTGGCAAGGGAAGGGTTAGTGATGGATGGAGATGTCAGAGTGCAGTTTTGAGGATGGCAAAAAATTTCCTACATTTCGGAGAGTGGGAAGATAGCTATTAAAATAACTTGAACAAACTCACAAACCTAGATAGGCAGTTTCATCACCTTGGCTGTAGTCACATCATATAGTGAGGTCTTACACTACAGGGACAACACATCCAACATTTACTTGGGCATTCAGGGCAGAGACAAACCGATTACCAGCAACCTGTCATCCTTAAATCCTCTTCACACAAGAAATAAGGAGATTGCAGATCTGTAGAATTGCAAGATCCGTCCACAGAACCCTAGCCCTCAGATCTGACTAGGAAGTTATTGAACTACTCATCTGCAGGCAGCTCATTGATCATACTAGCAGACCATTAGGTCAAAGCAATTACTTAGATCGATCCAGCAAGTGAATTATTACCATTGTACTAGAGTCTCAGTCTACATATATTTAAAATGTAATGCCCACGACAGTCACTGTAACACCATGGAGAGTAGGCAAACCATACCGAATGCAATAAAGATAATAATTCTAAGGACAAATAAACTAGGGCTAACAGCTTCAAGGGTAGAGGGCTATTTCTTATTATAATTAATTGTCCATATATAAACAATCTATTAATTCAGAAAGGGCAAACAATCTATTATCCATTAGTTTTCATAGAAAAATCTGTGATTCCTATTCATTTTGGCAGGGTAAACAAATCCTTCACTTCCTCTGCTACATATAAGAAGAATGCTCCATAAGATAATCTATAAAAATAAATATTAAAAAAAATACAGATATAATTTATAAGAAGAATTACCTGGAAGAAGAATTTTTCGCCCGATCAGCTACCATTTCTTGACCCCTACCTCCTCTGCTTTTCTTCTTCATCTTCTACCATTAATTGGTCTGACAGAGGTTAGGGTTATGATCTTAAACATGCAAATGCCACACAGACAATGGCGGCTGCCTCCCTCTGTGCACAAATAATGACAGGACTAATAAATACCATCCCTCCCTTTAAAATGAACTCCGTACGAGAAATACCGTGGTTTACATGGTTTGAATACCATGGTTTACTTCAATTAGTTATCCGCTCCATGAGATTTGAATTTTCAAGCATCTCTCAACGACTACCAAGCAAGTGACATCTGAATTTTCTATAAATTCCGGCTCCGTGTTAGTTTCAGACATTTTCTCATCGGCGTGAATGACATCTGAATTCTGTTGTTTTCTGTGCAGTTTCAAACATTCTTTCAACAATTTTTTTTATTAATTTGATGAACAAGTGATACATATTTAAACAAATTATTTTAGGTATTAACTTTTTAAATATTTTAATTAAATTTGTGTGTAATTTATTTTATATTATGATTTTTTATAATATTAATTAGCATTTTTCAATTTTAAATTTATAGTGGATTTGTTATAATCATTTATTTATTTTATATATATTTATATGATTTATTAATAATTTTTTTAGATATAAGAATTTAATGGTGGAGAAAACATTAAATGTTGAAAGCAACATAAAATGGTGGCATCGATGTTTAATGATATGATGGATTAACTATTAGTGAAGACATGTTACAAATGCACAAATCCAACAATTTTTCATTTAACTTAATCGATCAAAAACATCTACTATTAAAAATATTATCAATATTGTCCCAACCAAAATAAATAAAAATCAACAAACAATGTTCTCAAGAACATAATATAAGAAAACTAAGGCAAATATTGCTAACAATTCATATAGAATACATTAAAATTTTAAAATGCAAAGTTTTTTATGGATTCAAATGTGAATAACAATGACTATGGTGACTTTCAAAAGATTTTAAAATCCATGAGCATTCTCTTACTTAAGTTATGGCTAACAAACTAATTGCCTGAAAGGCACCCACTTCCTATACATGCAAGGAAGAGGTGTGGAGAGTGTAGAGGAAGGACAACGACTATCCAACCATGAAGATGCATCATGACCTCGATGGTTGGATCCCCCCATAATTGTAGTTTGACTTGCCCCTGATGATAATTGTCATTCCACTCCCCTTTCAGTCTAGGTCAATCCAGTTTGCAGACCGCTCCTTCCCATTTCATTGCTGTTTTGAACAAAAGAAAATGTGGCAACTTTGAGCTAGGAATTTACAAAAAGTATAAGCTATTGTAGTAAGGAGATTTATGCTTCTTCAATCAATTGTTTGATTAAGAGATTTGATCATATTTCCACAGTCCTTATCAATTATTGTCTTATTTCTAGATTCATTGTGTGAGATTTTGTTAGCATCACAAAATCTTACACAGTGATAAGACAACAATTGTGTGATTTCAAAAGCATGACCCTTCTTTTAACTTGCATTTAAGACAATTATTACAATCTAATCGTACCACTTTAATATAAAGTTCTCTAATGTGAAAATATTGCAATTATAGCTTGCCATTGGTCCAATGTGAAAAATGCTTCTTGATATTTATTTAATATTGTAATACCCTAAAAATGGTCATCTAAACCATGGGCCCCTAATCTCGACAACATCACCAAGGTCCTAACCAAAGGCAATTAAATCAACCTTGAGCACATTATTAATTCTTTAATCATCAAATATCACATGGCAAATCAACTACTCAATATTAATTAAATATTTATTTAATTAATCGAATCATTTCCAAGAATATCATTTTGGTCAATTATCTTATTTAATTTATTAAATATCCTTGCATATTTAATTAATTAATATAAATTGCCATTCAATCATGCAAAAGGAATTAATTTATTACAAAAGAAGAATTAATCACAAACAAAGAGTTGAATTAAAAATAAAACAAAAAGAATTGAATTGAGAGAGAAATCAAACTTGAGATATTATTTCTTTTTCTAAATTTGGAACTTGAAATCAGAAAAACAATTTAATTGAATTATTGAATTATTCTCTAAAATTGGAACTCAAAGCTTTTCAGAAAAAGAAGTTCAGTTGCATTGAAAAGACTCTTTTCTTGATTAAATTAAAGAATTATCTATTTTTATCACAAATGCATGGAATTGATTTATTATTATTTCCAATGCAACTTGGACTTCTAATTTGAATGCATTTCAATTAAACTATAATTGGAATCTATCTCAAGGTTAACTGAACTTGATTTCTCAATTATTTTCAATCAATCGTAAATTGAGCTTTTTCATCATCTCTCTGTAATTCTCTATAATTCAGTCTTCAGCTCTCATTCCAATTCACCCTAGAGATTTTTTGAGAACACGTTGGGAGATTATTATCACGCTAATTTTGCTCTAGAGTCATTGAAGATTATTGTGCTTTTTAGATTATTTGCATCCATTTTTCATCCATTATTGCTTGCATCCATTGTTGCTTCAATTGATTATTTGCTTGAATTATTCATCCATCTTGCATCCATATAGTTAATATCATATAGATTAAATCCTTCGTCTTGGTGTAGTCTAGTCACTGGTATTGCTTATAACAATATGAGAGCAATCTTATACTCACATCTTTTAGAAGGCAATTAGTTGCTTTGTTATGGTTTTTACTTATTGATTATTGATTACTAACCATGCATATAATGACTTAATTGAAGTGTTGTGCTTGCAGCTATTAGACCACTTTTTCACACACACATCTCTGGCGCCCATCGTGGGGTAGAAGACTACATTTTTTGGCCTCCAAGACTGACTGTTTTGTTTTTTGTTATTTTTCAGGTTTTAGATTTTTCAATTTTTTTTCTTCATCCGTACATCTCGTACGACAATTCCCATAGGGTGAAACGAAAAACTGCAGGTGTCGTATGAACAGGAATCCTGTCTCGTACGAGCTGGGATCTTGTATTGTATGAGTTTTTATATTGTCGTATGACTTTGTATTTTCTGGTTAAAAGGGCAAATTTCATGATTTTTTGATTATTCTGACGACTGACCCTAACTGTTTCTCTGTCTATCTCATAATTTTTCATAGCCTAATCAGTTTTTACAAAACACTTGTCAAAGAATATGCTTGTCGCACAAAGACAATATGACTACTGATTCGTTGTCTTTGTAGGTTGCCTAAGGAGAATCGACTAAACATCGTGTATTCTTTAAATTCATTTTTAGGAACCTAACTTGCTATCTGGTTAAAGAACAAATTTGTATTTTGTGTTTTTAGAAGATTCTGAGAGGTAGGAGAGTATGCTCTTGTCTTTTTTAGACAATCAGAAATCCAAACCCTTGAGGCTTTTTCTTTGTTTGAGATTTGTACATCTTTAGTAGGCCTGCCCTCCTGAGGGTTTGAAAAACTCTTAAAGCCGTTACGGCCGGTGTGAGGGGAATGACCTAAGTGGGAATGGCTAAATGCCAGGTACTCCAACCCACTATAAAATAAACATGATTTTGATGAAAATCAAGTCAACGACAGTGCTCGGGAATAGCTCTCCTCCATACATTCGGGTATATTAAACCTTAGTTTTCAAGGTTGGGAGACCTCTTAATTGAGTTTATACCTCGATGCGCCAAACGGATCCCTGCCTAAATCTAATTCAAAATTAGAAGCTACCTGGTTCACCTCCGAAGGGAGATAATCTTTGTGCAAGAGAGATAGTAACTCTTCCAAGATACTTGTCATTTCGTGCCCCCATTAGCATTTGGAGTCGGATAATATGGCGTTGAGAATCCATTGCGTGAGACTCAACGATCGTATTCTGATTAGCTATTGGGTGTGTACCTGAGTCTACAAGCAAAGGTTTTCTTGCCTCACCAAATTCCTTAGGGTTTTGCATGCTGTGATTGGAGTCACTATTTATACTACGTGCCCTGAAACAAAAGAACTGAAATACCAAAAATTGGAGAAAACAAGAAACAACTCAGTGATTTGAAACTCTGTCCATGTCAAAAACTAGTCCATCCTAAGTCGAAACTCTGTTCGAGTCAAAAACTAATCTATCCTGGTCAAAACTTAGTCCATCTTAGAATTGGTCATACTCAGCAATTGAAAAAACTTAGAATTTTAAGTCTCTGCCCTGTGAACAGTTGTACGAGTCTGCTTATTTATCATCCTGAATCATATCCTCAATCGTACGAGTTTTATCATTTATCTTCCTACATCATATCCTGTGTCGTACGAGTTTTTTTCATTTGTCGTCCTAGGTTGAATCTTGTGTCGTACGAAACATAAGTGCTCTAAGTCTTTTGTCATCCTAAACATACCCATCTGTCGCACGGTACGAGGCAACAACTCGTACGAAACATAATTATTGTCATCCTGTAACTGCTAAATTATCGTCCGGTTCAGAAAATACTGTTGTACGAGTCTCTGGTTTTGTCAGAACAGAACAATCAAACTTGCCTAAAAATAGTCTGCAGTGAACATAATACTGGTTATCAAATTTTTCTAAGCATAAATAGATCAAGATAGTGTACCTCTGCCATTTGCGTTGCATGATTTGGTCGATCATCTTTCAGCTAGTTCAATCAACTACCTATCAAATTTTAGTCACTTAGATAACGTCTTATACAGGATAGATTGTTCCTGAAACCAGACTGAATCTTACACTACTCTTAGAATCAACTTAGATAAACGTCTTAGATAGGATAGATCGTTCCTAAAATCAGACTAAATCTCAGTTGTTTCTCCTAAACAATACTCTAAACAGAACAAACTAGCTCTGAAATTGATCTTGACCTCTGCATCACAAACAACTTTAGGTCACACAAATCCATAAAGATGCCTATTCAAACCAGGAGTTCTCGTAAGAAACAAGCCAAAGGCAAAGAACAAACCTTCACCTATCAAGGTAATCCATTCTACGTGAAAAATCCACTCACAGACATGCCGTCGTCATCAGGCGGACCAGTTTTTGATGAACCTGAATCTCCCACTATACATGAGACAGAACACAATGATGGAAACAAAAACGACCGGAATGTTTCCAAAAACCATAATGACTCTACATCATCAAGTGAGACCGACGAAGACACTGAACCTCCAGAAAAAGAAATCCTTGACTGTCAAAAGGACAAAGACTTTAGAAAAATGATGAAAGTTATCATAAATCGAGAAAAAGAAGACTACTTATTAGAACTAGCGAAACAAGGTGTCAAACTTCCTACTGGATATGATGTTCAGACACTCGTTACTAAAAAGGAAGACTCGCCTATACTCAGGGTACACAAACAATTGCTAGCCTTAGGGATGGAGGTCACAGAACTCAAGAATAAGGACAAAACCCCAAAACAATATTCTCTGAAAACAATATGTCCCTTTCCATTTGACAAGAATCTAAACATGCCTCCATTTCCTTCATGAGTGGAGATCCCAAAGTTTGAAAAATATGATGGTACCTCAAATCCTCAAGATCATGTCAGGGAGTTTTGTGCCGCCTATATGGAGTTCATGCATGATCAAACGTACCTCATGCACCTTTTCCCAAGGAGTTTAGGGGGTCAAGCAATGGAATGGTTCTCAAGTCTACCCAAAGGAATAAAAACGTTTGAAGAACTAATCCAACTATTCTTACAACAATATTCATACAACATTCGACATCCTGTGACTATGATCGATCTTTGTAATACTCAACAGAAAATAGGGGAACCTCTTCTTACTTTCCTCCAATGCTGGAGAAAGATGTTCTCTAGGTATCCACGACCTATCCCAGACACTGAGAAGATGGATATATTTGTCAATAACCTCATCCTCGTACTGAAATATAGTATACAAATGCAAGTACACCCATCATTTAACAAAATGATAGATAATGCCATTCGAATGGAAGATGTACTCATAAAGAAGGGGGATATTACGCTTTGGAAAGAAACACAACTGGGATCTAGCTCTAAAAAAGAATAACAAGTATTGGAAATTTGGCAAAGACAACAACAAGAATGTTGTTAATGATGGAGTAGTAGACACTGTCAAAGTTAACTCAAAGCCCAAAATATTCAACTTAGCTAGTGGTACACAAGCACTTAAAGCTGCTGAGGCTACAACTGAAAATCCACCAAAGAAAACAAAAGAATGGTTCAAAGAAAAGCCTTGGCTTTCTAAACCTAAGTGTGATTTTACTCCTCTCAAAAAATCATATGAATCCGCTTTCAAAACTCTGTTGGCAAACAACTTGATAATGCTACCAGATAACTCTAGACCATATGATCCAAAAGTTAAACCAAGATGGTGGAGAGAAAATGAATATTGTGACTTCCATCAGAATAAAGGTCATAACAAAAACAATTGCATGAAGCTAAAACATGAGATTCAAGATCTCATAGACGCTGGTAAATTCGTTGTTGGGAATCATCCGACTAATTAAAGACCCTTTACCTATTTACGAACAAGGTGAGTCTTCAAAGACCAAAGGAGGTGCCAAGGTAAATTATACTTATGCCAGTCAGGACAACGTTATCAACATGATTGAGCCTTCCAAATCAGAATATTGCAATGTGATTATAGTCCAAGATAAACCAAATGAATCACGATATGCAAGAGCTCTGACATGTTCTCAAAAGAAAGCCACTCTCCAAGGAGCTAGTTCTTCCAATCCAGCTCAAGCAACATTGGATCCACCAACCCAATCAAACAAACAAAAAGAATCAACCCTGGACAGATTTAAAAGGTTAACCTCATCATCATCCTTTGGATATAGTGTCGTTGAACAGTTGAAAAGGACAAACGCTCAAATCTCAATTTTTGAATTGCTGTAACTCTCATCTACTCACAAAGAAATCTTAGACAATGCATTGCTCACTACCAACGTTCCAAAAGATTTAGACATTGATCGGTTTCAGTCTATGGTGGGTCACCTAACTTCACCTCATTATCTGACCTTCTCTGAAGAAGATGACAACTCACTAAATCATCCACATAACCAGCCATTTCATATTGAAGCCATGATCCACAAACACAAAGTCAAACGTGTTTTGATAGATGGAGGTGCGGGGTTGAATATCTGTACTTACAATCTACTTACACAACTAGGATTCTTTGAAAATGTCATTGATCCTAGTAAGAAAATAACAATAAAAACCTATGATGAAGAAGAAAGGACTTCCAAAGGTTTGGTGTCATTACCAATCAGAGTGGGACCTGTAGAAAGAGATGTCTTTTTCCAGGTACTGGATATTCCATTGTCATATAATATATTACTGGGTAGGCCGTGGATTCATGAAATGAAGGCAGTTCCATCAACATACCATCAATGTTTAAAGTTTCCTTATAACGGAGCTGAAGTCAGTATTCCGACTGATACAAATGTCGTCTGTAATGCATTGACAAAAGGTGCAGATACTTTTGTGCCTCATAATAGGGCAGCCTCTCCAAATGAAGATCTAGAAACACTGATGAAAGACTTAGAAAAGAGATTGAAGATTACAAATACCGACATGGATGGCTACAAGATAGAACTAGTACTTTCATTAGTTTCTCTTCCTCCATCACCAAAATAGTTGGGCAAACCATCCGAAGCTATCAGAACACAAAATTCAACTCTGAATACCATATATGATAGTCTCTTTGTACAGTCTTCTACCTCCTTGGTAGATGAATGGAAGAAGATGTTGTTCTTAACTGGCTCTTTAAGGAAGATAGTCAAAATGAGGAGGTACAACATTGTGAGATTTCCTCAAACCAATATGGTCCTGGTTACAAAATGATTAAGTGTATGGGACATTCAAGTACCGGTCCTTTAGGCAAACAAAAAGAAGGTATTACTAAACCAATTCAACTGCAAACAAAATCCATAAATGATAAGGTTGGATTGGGGTACAATCCGAAAATGACATCGGATCAAAAACATGTTTCTAAGTCTAAGTGCCAGAAAAGGAAATCATCTTCAACATTACATGAAGCAGACACTCAACAAACAAAAACATAGTGTAGAAGAGAGAAAGAGGAATCAACAGTCAAGAAAGAAGAAATAGTCAGTGCTCAGGCTTCAATGGTATCAGCTACTATAATACAGGAAGTTGAGGTTCCTGAGGATATAAGAGATGAAGTAGTAAGAATCAGAGAATTTTTTTTACCATTAAAAGTTCTAGTCACATATACTGGCAGGCAACAAGTAGATGATTCAGAGACTGATTCAAAAGAGTATGAATGGGGTCCTGACTATCTTTCAAATACATCCACTACAGGAACTTCAGAAGAATCTAGCGGTGTCATAGATGATACTGAAGAGCTGATGCGCATAAAACTAGAGAAGAAATACAGGAAATTAGACAAAAGAGACAAGAAAATTATGAACAAGGATTGAAGGAAGGAAGAGTACCCAAAAGCTTTTCGTCTATGTGTCCTTGTCCTAAAATAGAACAAATCAGGTATAGCACTACACAAGAAGAGTTGGAAGCTACCGAACAAGAACCAGTTATCAGTCCAGAGGAAGCTAAATGGAGTAGACGACAACAAATCATAGAAACATCAAGATCATGTCAACAAGTGTGTCAGATACAAATGACAAATAAACCACAACATGAAGGAATGTGCAACATTAAAGATGTTGCTATTGATACCATACATACACTTACTAAATCACTTGAAGAAGACTCAGAAACTTCATCTGATGACTCTGATGATTTTGATGACAGTCTTATTCAAGATGATATCTACTCATCCTCAAATTCTGAATTGTCCGATACAAACAATGAAAATTTGTCTACAGGTCTTATTGTTGTTAAACCACGATATGAAGTCCAGTCTGACATAGTGAACGACGTTACAAGTATGTCTATCAGATTAGATAGATTAAATATTAACATGAATTTTAATAATCATGTTCTGAATCTTCCTAGTCTCGAGACACTTACGTAGGGTATCATTCTGGAACTTGACTTTTAGATCCGCAGTTGTGATAATAATATCATGAACGCTCTCAAACCTATCCAACATCTATCCTTAGTACATCCCGAATTGATTGGCTGTACGTTACAAAACTAGCCCATGAGTATACCTACTTTTGCCAATGACTATACGTTAGCCTATTATCTCAATGCAGTCGAACCTATAGACTCTTCCACCAGTGAACAAAGTGAAAATATGACTGAAGCGGATATCAAGTATCTTAGTCACAAAAACAAGAAAAATAAAAACAAAAGATCTGATGGCGAAAACCACATTGTGGCGGTGTCAGAATCTAAAAAAGAGAAAATAAAGGACGTATCCAAAGGTGAAAATCTCTCTGAGGTGCCTGAAGGTGAGATACTTGATGTACTGCCAAGTCATTTCTAGGAAAGGTCTTCCATATTGATCGAGCCAACTCAGCCAGTGAACATTGGGAGTCAAGAGACACCACACATTATTCATGTAGCTCAATCACTATCAACAAAAGAATTGAAGGAGTTCACTTAGCTATTCTTAGAAAAGAAAATAAACTTTGCATGGACATATTCTGATATACTGGGCTTGGATCCTGATCTCATTATGCATCATTTTTCAGTCACGCCAGGAGTAAAACCAGTTAAGCAAAAACTCCGTAAGATGCACTCGCATGTAGCGCTATTGGTCAAGGCTGAACTAGAAAAATTGCTCAAAGTTGGATTCATTAGAGCTATAGATTATGCCGAATGGATTTCAAACATAGTACCTGTGTCAAAGGCAGACAAATCTATCAGAGTTTGCACTGACTTCAGAGATCTTAACAAAGCATGTCCGAAGGACGATTTTCCATTACCATATATTGATATGATAGTCGACATGACCGTGGGGTATGAAATGTACTCACTAATGGACGAATTCTTCGGATACAATCAAATCAAAATAGCTCCTGGAGATCAGGAAAAGACAACTTTCACCTGTGCATGGGGAACCTTTTGCTGGAATGTCATGCCATTTGGGCTAAAGAACGCAGGGGTGACCTATCAAAGAGTAGTTACAACCATTTTTCATGATATGATGCATAAGAATATGGAAGATTATGTTGATGATACCTTAGTGAAGACTATGAAAAGATCAACACATATTCAAGAGTTAGGTCCTATACTAGACAAAATGGAAAAGTTCAAGCTCCGGTTAAATCCAAAGAAGTGTGCATTCGGAGTAACATCTGGTAAGATACTTGGCTATGTCATTTCAAAGAAGGGAATCAAAGTTGATCCTGAGAAGGTCCAAGCTATAATGGAAATGTTTCCTTCAAAGAACATCAGTCAAATGAGAAGTCTACAAGGATGTCTCCAATCCATTGGGCGTTTCATTTCCCAGCTAGTAGACAAAGCTCAACCTTTCACAAAAGTATTGAGAAAGGGAATAATATACAATTGGGATCAACAGTGCGAGCAACATCTTCAATAGATAAAAGAGTACCTGTCGAATCCCCCAATATTGATGCCACCGATTCAGGGTAAACCACTAATCTTATATATATCAGCAACCGACTCATCACTGGGGGCACTTTTGGCATAACAGGATGACAGTAAAAAGGAACGAGCTATTTATTACATCAGTAGGACATTGGTGTCTTATGAAATGAACTACAGTATAATAGAAAAAACATGCTTGGCATTAGTCTTCGCATCACAAAAACTGAGACACTAAGTGCTAGCACATTCAGTCAAGCTAGTGGCTAAAATTGATCCACTCAAGTATCTTCTCAATAAGGCAACACTTACGGGAAGATTGGCAAAATGGGTAATGATCCTTATAGAGTTTGACATTGAATATGTGGAATGCAAAGCCATCAAAGGACATGTAATTGCTGATCAACTTGCTGAAGCTCCGCTTGAAGACTCTCAACCACTACACATCGAGTTCCCAAATGAATCAATAATGCATCTTACTCAACAACCCTGGAAGATGTTCTTCAATGGGTCCTTTACTCAAAATGGTTCAGATGCGGGCATATTATTCATTACTCCTTAGAAGTATTCAATCTCAAAGTCTTATAAGATTCTATTCCCTTGCATGAACAACATTGCAGAATATGAAGCTTTGGTGAACGGTATCAAGTTAGCTATTGAATGGAAGGTTGCAGAATTGTATATCTATGGAGATTCTCAGCTTGTGGTTAATCAAATTAATGATACATATCAGACTCGGGATGAGAAATTGATGCCTTACAAGAGGATGGCTGATGATCTTAAGAAGTATTTTGCTTTTGTATCATTCCAACATATCCCTAGATCCGCAAACAAAGTAGCAAATGCTATGGCTACCTTGGCATCTATACCTGAACTACAGGAGTCTAATTTTCGCTTTGATTTCCTGGTGGAAGAGTTATATTACCCCGCCTATGATTCTCCTGAGACCCAAATAGTCTGCTCCATTATTGGACATGACTCATCCCGATACAGCCACATCTATTCCTATCTATGCGACCAAATTATCCCTAGGAATCTTACCCGAAATGAGAAAAGAAACCTAACTCGAAATGCTTCATGGTATGTTATCATAGCTAATGATTTATTTAGATGAGGTTTGGATGGTACATTGCTTAGGTGTCTAGAAACTGAAGAATCTAAACGTGCATAATCAGAAGTTCATAAAGGTATTTGTGGATCTCATTCGAATGGTATTACTTTAGCTTGAAAACTATTACGGGCTAGCTACTACTGGCCAAACATGGAAAAAGATGCCATAAAATTTGCTAAGGCTTGTGAGAAATGTTAGCTTCATGGAAATCTCATACATGCTCCGGCAAGGGACCTCATACCATTTATTACACACTGGCCTTTTCAGCAATGGGCCTTTGATCTCATTGGTCAGATATATCCTGCATCATCTAATGGACATAAATTCATCATAACAACCACTGAGTATTTCACCAAGTGGGTAGAGGTGGTTCCGCTCATTAAAGCAACCGGTAAACAAATTGCCTTGTTCATCCTAAATTATATCATTTGCAGGTATGGGATACCTTCATCAATTGTGACTGATAATGGAGGACAGTTCAAGAACAAAGATCTGGACGAGCTTTGTGAGAAATTCAAAATAAAGCAACACTGGTCATCGGTATACTACCCTCAAGGTAATGGACAAGCTGAGGCGTCTAACAAAAACCTACTGACTATCTTACACAGAACAATGAATAAATCCGGGAAGGATTGGCATCTGTAGCTCAATCCTGCACTATGGGCTTATAGAACAAGTATCAGAACACCTACTAGAGCTACACCTTTCTCTTTGGTGTATGGGTCTGAAGCAGTACTACTTATTGAAGTAGAAATACCATCTCTAAGAGTTTCTTTGCAAGGTCTTGTTACTGATGAAGATCATCGAATATCTAGATTGCAAGAACTTGAATTGCTGGATGAGTGTCGGCAAGTGGCATTTGATCATCTCAGAGTGTATCAGAAGAGAATGTCCAGAGGATATAACAAGAAAGTTCAACAAAGAGAATTTTAGGTTGGTGACCTAGTTCTGAGAGAAAATCCAAAAAATCAACAGTTTCGTGACAATAAAGGGAAGTTTGAACCCAACTGGCTAGGTCCCTACATTGTTACTGCAACATACGACTTTGGTGCCTATCAACTCTCAAATTTAGAAGGAGAATGGCTCCATGAACTGATTAACACCATCCACTTGAAGAAATTCTTTGCTTAGCATTCTCTGTGCTATCAACATGTACAGCTGAAAAAGTCCTGAAAAAAAAGTCAAAAAAAAAAATGGAAAAATCATAAAATACAAAAAAAAAAGAAAAAAAAGAAAAAGAGAAAAAAAATATAAAGAGAAAAAATTTCCCTGGTGAAAACTTGGTAAATAGGCACCTTGGTAAAAAAAAATGAATCTATGCCAAGTAAGTGAAAACCTGGCAAACAAGCGCCTCTTGTACTCAAGCGCTCCATTTATCAACACAATGTTGGCATTTCTCGCTTTCATGCATCTTTTGCTTTCGTTTGTACATATTTTTTAGTCACTTTCGTGACATCTTGGTTCGTTGGAACCCTCATGACTTGAAACTGATCAGCGTCCTAGTCTTAGGTTACTCGACAGAGCACATTACATATCCTAAGTAGTGTCAACCAAGTCATCTTCCCGTCAGTGAAACCTAGTCGTCCACTCTGAGTCAGTCACCTGTCTCCTAACTACCAAAGAGTTTTTATCACTGAGTAAACAAGAAAAACAACATAACGGAAAACAATCACTAAACAATTTGAGCTATGAATAAAAATTATCTTTGTGTGCTGTCTTTTGTATTGGTTTTCATTATTATCCCTCTGAGTAACTAGAGGAAGTCTATTGTGACCAAGAGGAGCAAGGATTGGGGGCATAATATTTTCTTTGTTTTCTGCTTGTAGGAATGATCTTGATGATCCAAAAACATATAAATTAGCTGGGTGTCTGTTATAAGAGCCTTCACAACAAGGTGAAATCGCCTCACATACCTCGACTCCGCTTATTTGTATGCTACAGGGAGGTCCATATCATTTCTTTGTTTGTTTTGAGGGAATTTCTTTATGATGCAATTCGGGTCCCTGCAAAATCTGTCCAAGGATATGAATAAAAAAAGGGTCATTGCGGACAAGATAATAAATATTGCACATTGAAAAAGAAAGGAACTCTAACATGCCTGTTATGTTCGTTATGCTCAGTGATGAATCTTAAGTATTTTAAATCTAGTGACTAGGTTTAGGATGCATCTTGCATCATTTTGCACATCATTTTGCATATCATTCTACATTTTTGTGAATTTAGAGTGATTTCGGTATGGTAATAATATCTTTATCTTTTGAATAAGAGATGAAACCATCATCATTTCTTACGCTAAGTGGTCTATTTATCATCATTTTTCAATCCAGTACTTGTGTTTTGAGATGTTTTAGCTGCATACATAACATTTAGTATAGATTCATACATTTCATTATTCGTTACTTAGGTGAACATCATTTATTTGCATATGAAAAGAAAGAAAAAAATAGACATCCATAATCATTTGCATTACATACATTCATATTGAAAAGAAATGCATACATATAGAATAAAGCATATAAAAGACATCTCATAAATGAATCAACACAAGTATGATGAAGTCAAATCGGATATCATGTCAAGTATAAGAGTACAAAATGATGTCGACTGACATGTACAAACTCCCATCGAAGCAAGAATCGTATAGGCTACAAAAAATAGGTGTGTCTACAAAAAAATATATTTGAGCTACAAAAAGAATATTTAGCTTTGAGCCTCTCCCTCATCGCCTGGTGGAGGAGGAGGAGCCTGATGACTGGGATCCTGTCAAGGTGCCCGAGCTCCCTCAGAATGCGCCATGTACTGTGAATAGGGGATCACCTGCTGCACTACTAGAACCGCCACGCTATAAGCCGCAACATAATAAGCTGCCCTGCTAGTCTAATGCAAAACCTCCTGCTAGAGGGTGTCTCACTCTGCTCTCATCGTCGTGACCTGACGATCAAGCTCTGCTCTCAGCTCTGTAAGCTGACGATCTCACTCTGCTAGCTGATTCTGAGCCACTATCAACTGTGACTGTAGCTTTGCAAGGCGTGCTCTTATCGACCGTCCGGTGTCTGTCCCCTGCTGATCTCTCTCTAGCTCTCCACCCCCATCTCCACCTGTAGCTCCACCCTGCTCATCCCGCCACTGCTGGACCTGTCTCAGAGCTGCTCACTTCTCCTAAGATCTGCCCAATATCACCCCTATATGTCCTAGGGATCTACCCTCACCCCTCTCTTATCCAACATCAGTTGGCACCCTACTACTGCTAGCACTAGGATCACCGCCACTCCATCATGGAGCCTTAGCTCTCTGTGCCTATCCCTGCCCGTGGCCCTATCCCTGTCCCTATGTCGGTGCGGGGGCATCATCCTCAACATCCTCAATATGAGGAGCCCACTCTCCTGGATCTGTGAACCGAGGGAACAGATGCTGCTAAAAATAATCTCTATATTGGGGCAATACCCCTGCATCCGCCACATCGTCCAAGTAATCCCATCGCAGGCGATGTAAACCAGTTAGCTCCTGCATGGCCAAAGCATAGGACAATCATGGAGACCATCCCTGTCTCTCCTCATCTGCATAACGTGCATACGTTGTGTACTCCTGTGAGATCCCCTAAGGCCGGCCATATTGCCTCACCACTCGTGAAACGATGAATCGCTCCACAATAGTCTGTGACCTTCCCATCAGTGGGCGTGTAACAAAAAGGTCCCTGCGGACTAGCTGCCAGTCATCCCATGGCTCCAAGCCTCTGTACAGTCTCCATATGACGGCTATCAGGTCATCGAGCTACCATCTCCAAAAATCTGTCTTGCCCAGATGGGGCTATGTAATATATTCGGCATACCTATATATGATTGGCTGCCCGAGCTCTCTACTGTCATCTACTATGGGCCGACAAATAGGAAGGTGTTCCCAAGCCCACACCTGCAAAATATGTACACTGGCAGCCATGCTCCACCCATCTCTGTACACGATCTCATGCATCTCTTGATACATGTGGGCCAATAAACATGAGCCCCAACCAAGTCTCTGAGGGGTCTCTATCAATCTCTCTAGCATCTGACCCCATTTGCACTGGAAGCCCTGCTGCCCTCTATCTGGCATCAGAAAATAGCCTATGAACCCTGCTAGAATGCATGACAGAGGATACTCCTCGCTGTACCTACTCATAAGTATGTCCCAACTCATGGAATGAGTCAAAATGTCAGGATCACCGAAGACATGCCTGATTGCCTGTAATCCTGGAAGGTGCCCTGAATCATAATCCACCTTATCCCCAGCAAAAGGGATATGGAGAATCTTGTATACATCCTCAGGAGTAATAGTCAACTCCCCCACCGATAGATGAAACGTGTTATGCTCTGAATGAAACCGCTCTACCAATGCCGTGAGCATCCCGTGGTTCACACAGATATCAGGTAATCTCAATAGATGAGTCAAGTCGCATAAGTCAATATGAGCCTGCTCAACCTAAGATAAATGTCGAACTAGTGCCATAGTAGGAGGATATACGCATCTAAATGACACAAGAGGTAATCGAACCTGCAAAAAAACCCAACAACGAAGCATCAAAAAACATTCCAAATGAGCCTACAAGAGAAGTAAAACATCACGCAAATCCAACTATGTCAAATGCACAATCAAATTTTCATGTTAAGACCTTCAAAAATGTTCATTGTTTCCTGAACGAAAAAACACAGAGAAGCAACACCTCGTACAAGACAAGATCAGGTCTAGCACGACAAAACAACCTCAAACGACAAAATATCAGGTCCCGCACAACAAAATGGTCTTTTAACAGACCTGTCGTACAATACGATGGTGCATCCCACACGATAATTCTATTGAGCTTAAATGACAAAAGAAATTATGCCAGTTACTCATACAAGACAAAATCCTATCTCGCATGATAAAACGTGAAACCCGACCCCACACATGCGAAAAACTTGAAAAATGAACAAAAAAATTCAAAATTGAAAACACAAATAGGCTTAAGATCGATCACTTACCACTGGCTCATAGTTTCGGGGTTGATTATGTCTTCTCTAGCGCTTGAATCGATGCTGATGAGTAGGGACCACCATTTTCTTCGCAGAAGGCTTTTTGAATTTTCAAACTTGGAGGGTTAAAATGATTTGAAAATGACACTTTTGTCCCATATCTAGCCAAAAACCTAATTTTTCAACTTGCTCTGATGGACGTGAAAATTGTACCCTTAGCTAATTTGACCATTCTGATTCCATTTTCGGGATCGAAATTGAAATTCGAGATCATTTTTCTAGTCAATTTCACAATTCCGACCACTTAGTGCTCTTTTCACCAAATGCTCATTCTTTCTTCTAATTGTGCTCAATTTCAACGCTTAATTGAATTTCAAGTTCTACGCACCAACTTTACAATCAATCAACACCGAATTTCTCAAATATTCCTTAGAATCAATTTGTGCCCAAATAACTTATTTTCGCCACACAATTGCCTATAATCATGTACCCTTGTTATCTTTTGATTTCACTCCCGAGGGGGCATACTCATGACCTTATGACTTCACATTTTACAAGTTGAGAAATTTTTTCAAATCTTCATCAAAAGTCGAGCAAAATCTTTTCAATTAAAGAAAATCAATTCTTATTGCTAAAGGGGGTATGTCACCTTCATCGTTTCACATCAAGTTGAGATCTCTCGATCATCTGAATCAAATCAATCGCTAGGGGCATATCAGTTTCATCACTTCAAATCAAGCTGATATTTGTCTTTCATCTGAATTAATCTCTTAACGTTAATCAGTTTCATCGCTTTAAATCAAGCTGATTATTTGCTCAAACTCAATCAAAAGTTTCAAGAGTATTTTTTATCACACTAAATCTAAGCAAGTGTTCAGTATTCATTTCTTGATCAAGTTGAACAGTTCATTCTTTGCTCATCGTGTCTTGATCAATCAAGTTCAAGATCAATTTCCTTTTATCATTGCTCACTGCATCTAAGATCAATCAAGTTCTAGATTAGTAAGATCCACTTCTTGATCAATCAAGTTCAAGTTCAGTATCTTTGTTTTCTATCGTTCCTTAGTTCAATCAAGTTCGAGATCGGTATCACTTTAATCAGACTTCAATCAGCTTTGTCGCTTTGAATCTAGTTAAACACCTTTCTTTCATCTAGTTCGTGATCAATCAAGTTCAAAACTGACATCTCCTAGACATCACACATTCTTTGAACCAACGCGTTGCTCGCACATTAATTCAAAGAGGGGCAAATGTAATACCCTAAAAATGGTCATCTAAACCATGGGCCCCTAATCTTGACAACATCACCAAGGTCCTAACCAAAGGCAATTAAATCAACCTTGGGCACATTATTAATTCTTTAATCATCAAATATCACATGGCAAATCAACTACTCAATATTAATTAAATATTTATTTAATTAATCGAATCATTTCCAAGAATATCATTTTGATCAATTATCTTATTTAATTTATTAAATATCCTTGCATCTTTAATTAATTAATATAAATATAAATTGTCATTCAATCATGTAAAAGGAATTAATTTTTTACAAAAGAGGAATTAATCACAAACAAAGAGTTGAATTAAAAAATAAAACAAAAAGAATTGAATTGAGAGAGAAATCAAACTTGAGATATTATTTCTTTTTCTAAATTTGGAACTTGAAATCAAAAAAGCAATTTAATTGAATTATTGAATTATTCTCTAAAATTGGAACTCAAAGCTTTTCAGAAAAAGAAGTTCAGTTGCATTGAAAAGACTCTTTTCTTGATTAAATTAAAGAATTATCTATTTTTATCACAAATGCATGGAATTGATATATTATTATTTCCAATGCAACTTGGACTTCTAATTTGAATGCATTTCAATTAAACTATAATTGGAATCTATCTCAAGGTTAACTGAACCTGATTTCTCAATTATTTCAATTAATCCTAAATTGAGCCTTTTCATCATCTCTCTGTAATTCTCTATAAATTTAGTCTTCAACTCTCATTCCAATTCACCCCAGAGATTTTTTGAGAACACGTTTGGAGATTATTATCACGCTAATTTCGCTCTGGAGTCATTGAAGATTATTGTGCTTTTTAGATTATTTGCATCCATTGTTCATCCATTATTGCTTGCATCCATTGTTGCTTGAATTGATTATTTTCTTTAATTATTCATCCATCTTGCATCCATATAGTTAATATCATATAGATTAAATCCTTCGTCTTGGTGTAGTCTAGTCACTAGTATTTCTTATAACAATCTGAGAGCAATCTTATACTCACATCTTTTAGAAGGCAATTAGTCGCTTTGTTATGGTTTTTACTTATTGATTATTGATTACTAACCATGCATATAATGACTTAATTGAAGTGTTGTGCTTGTAGCTATTAGACCACTTTTTCTCACACACAAATATCATGACCATGGTCTCTAAATAGAGACCTACAACATTGAACTCCTAAACTAGATGTTGAGGGTGTTCAACGATTTCTTGAATTTTTAGGCGAGTTATCGCATCTCTTGCTTCTATAAAGTGTAATTCAACCCCTATATTATAAGAACCTTTCTTGATCAATGTATCTATCCTTCGGTATCTTATTATTACACTTGGTGGTGATTTTATACCAAAAGTTCATAATTTTTCAAATGTGTACTAAAATTCATGGATAAGTCTTGAAAATTGAAATATATTGTTCTTAATTGTTTAAGCCATTTCCCACCCAAAACTAGATTGACACCCCTGCTTGGCATAATTTTTTTTTTTTAATCTAATTGATAACTTATAACTAAGATTTCAATATGATGGCATTTGTCACCACAAGGGAGTTGTTTTCCATCATCTATGATGACTTAAAAAATCCACGAGTGGAAAAATAAAAAAATTGAGCTCACGAGCTATCCTTCTATGAATAACATTTTATGTACTACCATTAAAAAAATACTTTCACATTTTGATTTTTAATATTATTAATTAATTTTAGTGCATGTGGTGTATTTATTCCATTCAATGCTTGTAGGGAGATAGTAGTGTTTTCTTTTTTCCTAGAATCCTCATTCTTAAGTTTTATATCTTGTTCTTTTACAAGTACTTTTCTCTCTTTTTCAACCTCATTTTTTTACTCACTACTAGAATAGTCATGACTCTTTGATGCTTTGCTATCACAATTTCAACTTATTCGAGGAGGGAACAATTTCATATAATTTGTTCATGTTTTTACTAGTAGGATTAGTCACATGTTTTTTCAATTACTCTCATTGTTTCACCTTTGTTAGTGTTTTATTTCTCAACATGTAATGCTTGTTGCATAGCTTTCCTAATTGTATAAGTTTCCAAAAAATGAGTATCATGTTGAATTTGATCATTAAGTCCATTGATGTACATTTGTAGCCTTTGGTAAGGTTTCGCTTCAAGAGATTGAAGTGTCTCATGTAATGCCCCGCCACGAACCCCGAAGGAAAACACACATCAAGGGTGAAACATTTTTTTTTTTAAAGTATAAACATAATAAGTGCATTAAACACCACATGCATGATAACACAAGGGGAATAATTACACCATAATTCCTTATGGGTTACCAACGAAGAATTGAAACCAAAAGATAAATTCCACAATTAAGGTTAATCCAATAATCCATCATTAACTCAATGACCACAAGAAACCATAAGAAATACAGATTACACCATTGAAAGATTTAAAGGATACAATATAATTTCTTTTAAATAAGCATTTACACATATCATAAAGGAAACTGATAAATAACATCCCAAACTTAGGATTACTTTTCTCTTCCAATACATGGCTTCTCAATATACATATAAAGATACAACTTAACCAATAAAAAGGTTACAAAAGGTCATGAATCAATGACCACATAGGTCTCCAAATAAAAATAATCTCCAAACATGAGATAAGCATGAGCCATGATCCACAGAAAACACCTGCGAAGCCAATCCTCAATTGAAGGTACAATCAAGAACATCAGATGGGAAGTGGCACTACCACCCGCCCATGTTATTCCCAAAATGGAATCATCCCACCATGTAAGGAGATACCTGAGGATCCTCAAGCAAGCAAAAGCATGACATAGTCGACAAAACAATACGACTCCATGACAGCACAATACGACTCCACAATAATCCAGGTGACTCGACATCACAATTACACAAGTGGATCGACATCAAACACATAAAAGTGACTTGACCTCACAAAACACCAGTGACCCTAAAGAGAGAGTGTCATCACATAGCTTACAATGGTTACCATGGTCGGCCTCCATAGGTCCCATCTCACTATCCTGGTAACCTTTCCTGAACCTCTGGCTTCAACTAAGTCTCATGCGAACCCTACCAGCCTTTCATGAAGACAAGGTGGTCGGTTTGCCATTCCAGGCCTTCTCACTACATTATGAGCCTTAGTACAAGCACCCACCTATGCACGAGGTACAATATCTTTATTAATGTTTAGAACTACCCACCTAATCAATTAATTAGATTATCACTTATTATCTTACTTCTGAAGGGTCATCCTGCCAACCTCTTTGGGTGCAACGCCCATTTGAAAACTACTCTCTCAAAGGACACTAAAAAAACATGGTCACTCCACAAGGACCCTATGGTAAAACAGACAGCCATAACACCACTATCCAAAAACAAGTGGTCAAAACAATGACATACTGACTCTTGGTTAACCACAAGGCAAAGACACTACATGGTTAAGACAACAAAGTCATCATATATCACTAGGTCAAAGGTACCAAATATGCCACCACAGGACGACTGAACCACAGACAAGAAATAATACAATATAACTCTTGCAAGGAAAGCTAATTTCACTAAGTTTGCACTCAGACAATCTTTGAGAAAATCAACATCATAAGAACTTGCAACATCAATGATTGAAAATTGAATAAAACACTCTTTTATGATATTCACATCTATTCAATTTCCAAATCACATTCCATCAAGAATGAAATCCACATTAAAATTCAACTAGATATAACATGAATTCCTAACAGATATTTAATTCATTTCCAGAATATATCCAAATCTACCAATTTGAATCACTAATTCATGCCTTGATTTCCATTGATAAATTTATTAAACCACATAATAAAAAACACATGAAAATCACTATTTTATTTAACATAAAACCCACTTAAAAATATATCATTTAATAAAAATTAAATTCATAGCACATACCGATTTGTACCGGTATGGGGATAAGGTCAAGCGGGGGACCAAGGCCAACCCGCGGTAGTGATGTTGCCAAGGCAAGAAACACTACTTGCTGGTAGTACTGCTACCACTGGTAGTAGGCCTACCGATCAGTAGCATTGCTACCAACCGGTAGTGCTACTACCAATCGGTAGCACTGCTACCTTCCGGTGGCAGTCCTACAGACCGGTAGTGCTGCTACCGCTGGTAGTAAAACTATCGACCGGTAGTACTGCTACCTGCGGGTAGCAGACACTACCGACCCGCGTGGTGGGAATAGCCCACCACGGGGTAAGGTAAGGTCCATAATAAAATAAATTTCATACTTTTGTAGCATGGAAAAATAATATGCCACAAAATCGTTTTATCATGAAAATGATTCTTTCTCGGATCATTTCATGGGCACACTCACACAAAGTGCCAAGATCCAAAATTCAAAGGGATATTTACCAGTAAGGTAACTGGTGAAATAAAAACACATAGGAACCTAATAGCTAACCAAATCTTGGGCAATTAGATACTAGGAAGCATACAACAAACTAAATCTAATTCATTCTATTCCAAATAGAAGAGCTAATCCAAGAAGTTGATTTTCAAGAACACAAAAACATACAACAAATAGAGAAATGAACCATTTCTTTCCTATAAGCAAACATATTATACAAGCTTCACAAAATCAACAATAACAGGCATTTCTTCTTCCATTCCAATCATTCCACAAGAATTTACAAGGAGATTTGCATTTTTTCAACACATAGGAAGCAACTGAAAAATTCAAAATTAAATGTAAAATAGGAAGAGATCATCCAACCTTGAAGCAAACTAGCAAGCAAAATGATGGAGAATCCCAATCCTTGCAAACCAAATCGAATTCTAGCTCCTCCTTCAGAATGGTTTTCCAAATTTCTTTCCAAAAGTTCTTCCCTTCATTCCCATGAGTTTCCATGAATATATGAGGAAAATAATTTCAACCTAAACTTTCTAGGTTGAAAGTTTTCTCCACCAATCCGATTAAATTATTTTTAACGTAAAAGCAATCAGATTTACGTTTTTCCAAAAACAATTCTTTTCTAACAAACAAAATACAAAAGTCAAAGGAAAGGTAAAAGAAAAGCTTTTATTAAATTTTCTATTTCCAAAAATACTTTCTTTCGGCATAAGCATTTAACATTTACATGGCTAGGCAATTATTTACTTCGTTCCACAAAATATGTTAATGCAACTTTACACAATGAAATAAGCCATTGCGCCATTTAATCTAGCAAATCCTTAATTTAATTAAATCAATAATCTCAGAG
This sequence comes from Cryptomeria japonica, assembly GCF_030272615.1. Classification (NCBI taxonomy): domain Eukaryota; kingdom Viridiplantae; phylum Streptophyta; class Pinopsida; order Cupressales; family Cupressaceae; genus Cryptomeria; species Cryptomeria japonica. The sequence goes on from NC_081405.1 coordinate 529,773,310, forward strand.
CATAATAATTAACTAATTACGCCAACATAAGATAGCATCATCTATTCAATTAAATAACCATTCAGATGAACGAAAGCACGCAAAACGAAGATTGTTCAAATGATGACTCACAAATAACCAAACCAAAGAACTATGACTCGCATACCAGCCAGACGGGAAAGACAACCCACTGACAACACTAACACGAGTGTAACTGCAATCAAGCTAGGGTCCAACAACTATCTCCTCCACTCCCATCGGACATATAAGGCATGCTTAGACCTATGGAACCAGGTGGAGTCGATACCCTGTACCTACCCAATACTAGTACCTACAATGTCCTGCACAAGAACCACACGTGCATATATATATATATATATATATACAGACACAACACACACACCGATGAAGGAGAATCATGACGTTCCCTGTCTCACCAAAATCAGTGAAGGAAAATCATCTCCTTGCATCCCATACACATGCAAACACACAACACATAAATAACACATCGCACATATGAGGTAAGAGTGTTAGTCCATGATAATGATCCATAAAATAACATTAATCATAAGTATTGAGATACTGGATAACATCATACACAACAAATCCAGATAAAACATGAAATAACATCGCATAAAATTTGAATCAATATACAATAATGTTCCACTGAAGTAAATAAAAAACATACAAAAAGAGTTTGATCAAGGAGGGGTACTACATCCTCCCCCCCAAGCCTAGGCTTACTCTTGGAAGCCTAAAACAAATGAGAATAAAGCTCTCTCATCTTCAATGCATCTTCCCATGTCACTGAGGTCTCATCACTTGGGTCCTATAGGACCATTACCTGCTCGATGGTACGACCCCTGAGGGTCAAATCCCGATGCTGAAGAATGTGCACGGGCTCCATGGAAAGCTGCCCATCCTCGACTTGCAAAGTATTCCAATCAAGAACATGGGTCACATCAGTCTATTATATCATTCTATATATATATATAATTAAAATACTATGAATGACTTACCTTAACATAGTGAAGGTCAGGGTGAACCTTTTGGTGGGGTCATTACACCCAGGCATCAAAAATACACCGGTGCACAAACGTATGCGCACACAAACAATGATGTTCCAGGCCAAGCCCATAAGTTGGGGGTTTGGGGGGAATACAAATATCTATATATTGGAGGTGGGTGGGAAGGAATATGTAAGCAGTTTCATAGGTGGAAAATTTGCATTAGGATGATAAGTTCGAAGAACAGAAACATGAAAGACATCGTGGATGCAGGATAGACTCGGCAACAAGGCAAGACGGTAGGCAACAGGTCCTATCCTCTCAAGGATCTCAAAAGGGCCTACAAAATGAGGCACCAACTTAGAACCCTTTCCATAATGAATTGGACTCTTCCACGGATGCACTCTCATGAACACACAGTCGCCAACAGAAAACTGATGATCTACTCTATGGGCATTGACATACTTCTTTTGCCTATCCCGAGCAACAACCAAATGCCCACGAATCTGCTCAACCTGTTGCTCCATCTCATGAAGCAAATCCGGTCCTAAACGCACCCTATCCTCCAACCGATCCCAACTCAAAGGAGTACGGAAAGGATGACCATACAAATCTTGGAAGGGAGATATTCGTTGTTATAAGAAAACTCCACAAGGCAAAGATATTCCTCCCACCGCAATTGCTGATCTAAAACATACATGCGAAGCATGTCCTCCAAAACCTGACTCACACACTCAATCTGACCGTCAGCCTTTGGGTGATAAGCTAAACTGAAGTTCAATTGGGTTCCCAAAGCATGCTGAAGTGAGGTCCACGAGGCTAAAGTAAAGACAGGGTCTCTATCAGAAATGATCCGCCTTGGGATCCCATGCAACCTCACCACATCTTCCAAGAAGACTCATGCCACCACTACTACTGTATAAGAAGATCAAATAGGAACAAAAAGAGCAACTTTGGTCAATCTATCAACAATGACCATGATGGCATCATGACAACACGAGGAAACATGCAACCCCACAATGAAATCCATGGAAATGATATCCCATTTCCAATCCGGTATCAAATTCGGTTGTAAAAGCCCTATAGGGTGCTGATGCTCCGCCTTCATCTGCTGACATTCTAAGTATTTTGACACAAAATTAGGAATGTCATGTTTCATACCAGCCTAATGATATATCTGTCTAAGATCTGCGTGCATCTTCTTGACACCAGGGTGTGTCGAATAAGGTGCACGATGGGCCTCAGTCATGATCAAAACGCGAAGACCCTCCAAAGGAGGTACATAGATCCATCCAAGATGTCGAAGAAGACCATCTGACTCAAGAGTATATACAGAATATCTACCCTCCAATGGTCTTCCAGACTCTGCCACAGCTCTAATATCCTGATACTAGGTGTCCTGAGGAAGAACTCTAAGAATTCTCTCACTCAAGTCCACACAAAGGGACAATGCTGTAACCTCATGCTGCCTACGACTCAAAGTATCTGCCACTACATTCTCTTTCCCCTGAATGTAACAAACCTCAAAATCATACTCGCAGAGGAGTTCCATCCATCTTTGCTGTCGAGCATTCAAGTTCGGCTGTGTGAAAATATACTACAAACTACGGTGATCACTATGCAGCTCAAACCGATTCCCCAACATGAAATGTCTCCATCTAACCAACACATGCACTACAGCTGCCAACTCCAAGTCATGAACTAGATAGTTCAACTCATGATCCTTGAGTTTGTGAGACTCATAGGCAACCACACGTCCATCCTGCATAAGCACCACACCTATACCTTCTACAGAGGCATCTGTGCATACCATGAAATCTCAGGATGGATCAGGAACTGCCAAAATCAGAGCACTAACAAAGAGTTCCTTTAAGGTATGAAAAGAAAATTTGCACTACTCTGACCAAAAAAACTTCTTCCCTTTCCTCTGAAGAGAAGTAATCGGGTGGCCTATCCGAGAAAAACTCTAAACAAAGCGACGATATTATCCGGCCAAACCCATGAAACTTCAAACCTGAGAAACATTGGTAAGTGCTGGCCAATCAACAATGGCTTGGATCTTAGAAGGATCCATAGATACACCTTCTCTTGAGACTCTATGACCAAGATAGCTCACCTCTAACTGGAAGAAGTCACACTTTGCCAAATTCGCAAGTAGCTGATTCTCCCTCAAGCACTGCAATACCTGATGCAAGTGACCCTCATGCTCTTCTATAGATCTAGAATAAATCAATATGTCATCCAAGAACACAAGGACAAAGTGGTCAATGTAGGTGCAAAAAACCCCATTTATAAGGCTCATGAACACTGAAGGCGCGTTTGTCAACCCAAATGGCACCACTGTGAACTCATAGTGACCATAATGAGTATAAAAAATCGTCCTATGAATGTCTACAACATGAATGCGCAACTGATGATACCTAGATTTCAGATCTATCTTAGAGAACACCTTGGCTCCCTTCACCTGATCAAAAAGATCATCTATCTGAGGCACTGGATATCAATTCTAGATGGTTACCTTATTCAACTGCCGGTAATCAATGCATAACTAAAGAGAACCATCCTTCTTCTTAACGAAGATAACTGGCACACCCCAAGAAGAAAGACTAGGATGAACGAACCCCTTGGCCAACAACTCCTCAACCTACAACTTCAACTCACTCAACTCTTGAGTAGTCATTCGATATGGTGCTCTCGAAATAGGTTCCGCACCAGGAACCAAGTCCATGTGAAAATCTATGTCTCGCTTCGGAGGCATACCAGGAATATCCAAAGGAAACACATCAACATACTCTCAAAGAATAGGGTGACCATCAAGAGCAATTTATCGACTCTCTTCCTCATCCACATCCTCAAGAGAAATTGCAAAAAACTGACACCCTTGATGCATGCGCCACTTAAGCTGCATAGCAGAAATCATACGTAAGAATATCGATTGCTGGACTCCAACGATCCCTACTCTCCTGCCATGGTCATCAAAACACTCTACTATCTTCAGATGACAGTCTACACGAGCGTTGTGAGATGATAACCAATCTATCCCCAACACAACTCCATAGGACCCCAAAGGAATGACTCGAAGGTCAACTGAAGTGACAAAGGGTCCTAGGTGCAACTCACAACTAGGAACAAAGGCATCTACAAACACACGCACACCGGTAGCCAACTCTACTTGCCACCTATCTGCCTTCTTAGTAGACACAAGCTCGCACCACTCCATAATGGATGAAGAAAAAAAAGAATTTGAAGCACGAGAATCAAAAAGTACAAAGATAGGAATACCACACAACACACCTGTAGTCTCAATCATGGTACTCTGATGCTCAACCTGATGGTCATCCACCACTGCAAATACTCTATGGGATCTACCTACATCCCCCACTATCAGCTCTGATGTGACTGGCCTCTGGCTACTTGTTTGGTGAGGATGCTGAGTGGCTTTGTGGCCAAACTGAACATAGGAGAAGCAAGCTCCTCTAATAGGTCCTCTACTACCAGATGACCCACTAGACTGCTGAAAGCTTTCCCCACTAGGGGCCTGAGATGCACCCTATGAGGACTGCCTTGGAAAGGTCTACCTACTCTTCTGCCAGTTCTTGCTCTTCCAAAACTAAGAGTTTCCACCCTTCTGGCCCTGAGACTGCTTCGATCTCGGTGGCTGTTGTTGCTGTTGACCACCCTTAGCGGGTGCCTGAGGACCCCTAAGAGGTGCAGCAGTCTCAGACTGATTCCCTCTCCCTCTAGACCCACTGAAAGGATCACTCCCAATCTGAACTCTAGACTGGCCACCATGAGCACGGCTAAGGTTTTGCTCCACTAGTCTGGCTTTCGCCATGGCTACCTCTACTGAAGAAGGCTCAAAAACCCTCACTCCTCCACTGATACGGTCACTAAGACCCCTCAAGAAGTGTTGAACGAGCATAGCCTTATCATTGTCGATCTCGGCATACTGTTTGAGCTCATAGAACCTATGCTCAAACTGATCTCCTGACAACCCAAACTGGCGCAGAGCATAGAACTCATCTGCATGCGACTAACTCCATTGGGATGAGAGAAATTGTGCCCTGAATCTCTCCAGAAAGATCTCCCATGACACGGTGTTAATGCACACACCGATCCTCTCCTCCTCTAACCTCCACTAGATAGATGTGAAGCTCTCGAGATGTATGATCGCGCACCTCGCCTTGGTGTTGCTACCATATGGATACATGGCGAAACACCGATCTAAACTGATAAGCCAAGTCCCTTATGTGCCCCATGTTAGCTGCATCCTAGTCCACTAGGACCTCTCTCTCTCTCTCTTTGGAATTTGCTGATGGGACTCCACTACCTGGGCATGGATGGGCTGATCCACCCTAGGTCTGGGGCCTAGTCTAGCTAGCACCTCCGGGTGAATTCACAAAGCTAGTTCCCACTTTTGCCAATGAAGGAATTTGGTGAAAGTGGGAATTTCGGATTTGCCCGTGTTCGAGCGAAATGGAAATGTTCGCTCGGACTACCCCTGGGAGTCCGAGCGAACCAAAATTTTCACTTGGGTTTACTCAAACATTGGGCGAGTTTTGGGTTCGAGCGAACCCATTAAAATATTAATATTTAATGGGTTCGCTCGAACCCCCCCATTCGCTCGAACCCTTTGTGGTTAGGGTTTTTTTTTAAAATTTATAAATATCGAAAATGATAGTTAAAAGGTCATTATCAAATTTGACTTTTTCTGTCTGGTGGGGGTTGGATCGAACCAGTCGTCAGCATCACATCACCGAGCTTTGTTTGCAGCAGTTAGCATCTTTCCTATTTCAGTTTTCAACCTTTGTTATATCAGGTGCACAAAATAACCCTTTGTTTGGTTTAATAATGTCTTTTTTTATTAAATTTATAAATAATTTGTTTGTTAATTTATTTTTTTAATTAAATAATTGTATATAGTTATTGTTTTTCAACATTTTAGAAAAATGTTTGATAATTTATTGTTTTTCATTATTTTAGAAAAATGTTTGATAATTTATTGTTTTTCATTATTTTAGAAAAATGTTTGATAATTTAATGTTTTGATTGAAATGTGTCAATTTGTTTTTAAAATTACATAATTGTATAGATGTATATTTTTTTCAACATTTTAAAAAATTGTTATGAAAAACATAGAAAACTAACCTATAGTAAATCAGAACTTAGAAAAACATTAGGAAAAAAAGAAAAACGTTAGAAAAATTAATTTAAATAAACATTAGAAAATTTAGATAACAAATTTAAACAAATTAGACAAAATAAATTTCCTCTACAATGTGACCCATTTTCACGTCCTATTACACACACAACATGACCCCTTAAGACCACATATGACACTATACGTTCCCTTAGGAGGTCATAGAGGATCACATATAACATAGTAGTGTACATGTATGACATTCCCTTTAGGATCACATCTAGTGTCCTAAGGGGTCATACGTGGTTCTAAGGGGTCACACATGTGTTATAACACATGCGTGACCCCTTAGAACCGCATATGACCCCTTATAAAATTGTAGTGTGAATGACATACCCCTTAGTCCATCAAATAGTGTCTTAACACATGTGTGACCCATTACAACCGCATATGACCCTTTATAAAATCCTAGTGTGAATGACATACCCCTTAGTCCATCACATAGCGTCTTAAGGGGTCGTATGTGGTCCTAAGGGGTCACACATGCATTAACACATGTGTGACCCCTTAGTAGGTCACATAGGACCCCTTATAACATCCTACTATACATATGACATTCCCCTTAGGATCACATAGTGTCATAGGGGGTCATATGTGGTCCTGAGGGGTCATGCATGTGTTATAACATATGCATGACCCCTTATAAAATCCTAGTGTGAACGACATACCCCTTAGTCCATCACATAGTGTCTTAAGGGGTCGTATGTTGTCCTAAGGGGTCACGCATGCATTAACACATGCGTGACCCCTTAGTAGGTCACATATGACCCCTTATAACATCCTACTATACATATGACATTCCTCTTAGGATCATATAGTGTCCTAAGGGGTCATATGTGGTTAGAACCACATATGACCCCTTATAAAATAACCACATATGACCCCTTATAAAATCCTAGTGTGAACGACATACCCCTTAGTTCATCACATAGTGTCTTAAGGGGTCGTATGTGGTCCTAAGGGGTCATGCATGCATTGACACGTGTGACCCCTTAGTAGGTCACATATGACCCCTTATAATATCCTACTGTACATATGACATCTCCTATGTGTCCTAAGGGGTTGAATATGTGGTCCTAAGGGCTCACGCATGCATTAACACATGCGTGACCCCTTAGTAGGTCACATATGACCCCTTATAACATCCTACTGTACATATGACATTCCCCTTAGGATCACATAGTGTCATAAGGGGTCATATGCGGTCCTGAGGGGTCATGCACGTGTTATAACATATGCATGACCCCTTAGAACCGCATATGACCCCTTATAGAATCCTAGTGTGAACGACATACCCCTTAGTCCATCACATAGTGTCTTAAGGGGTTGTATGTTGTCCTAAGGGGTCACGCATGCACATTAACACATGCGTGACCTCTTAGTAGGTCACATATGACCCCTTATAACATCCTACTATACATATGACATTCCCCTTAGGATCATATCGTGTCTTAAGGGGTCATATGTGGTTAGAACCACATATGACCCCTTATAAAATCCTAGCGTGAATGACATACCCCTTAGTTCATCACATCGTGTCTTAAGGGGTCGTATGTGGTCCTAAGGGGTCACGCATGCATTAACACATGTGTGACCCCTTAGTAGGTCACATATGACCCCTTATAACATCCTACTGTACATATGACATTTCCTATGTGTCCTAAGGGGTTGAATATGTGGTCCTAAGGACTCACACATGCATTAAAACATGCATGACCCCTTAGTAGGTCACATATGACCCCTTATAACATCCTACTATACATATGAAATTCCCCTTAGGATCATATAGTGTCCTAAGGGGTCATATGTGGTTAGAACCACATATGACCCCTTATAAAATCCTAGTGTGAATGAGATACCCCTTAGTCCATCACATAGTATCTTAAGGGGTCGTATGTGGTCCTAAGGGGTCAACATGCATTAACACATGCGTGACCCCTTAGTAGGTCACATATGACCCAGGTTATAACATCCTACTGTGCATATGACATTCCCCTTAGGATCATATAGTGTCCTAAGGGGTCATATGTGGTTAGAACCACATATGACCCCTTATAAAATCCTAGTGTGAATGACATACCCCTTAGTTCATCACATAGTGTCTTAAGGGGTCGTATGTGGTCCTAAGGGGTCACACATGCATTGACACATACGTGACCCCTTAGTAGGTCACATGTGACCCCTTATAACATCCTACTGTACATATGGCATTTCCTATGTGTCCTAAGGGGTTGAATATGTGGTCCTAAGGGCTCACGCATGCATTAACACATGCGTGACCCCTTATAAAATCCTAGTGTGAACGACATACCCCTTAGTCCATCACATAGTATCTTAAGGGGTCGTATGTGGTCCTAAGGGGTCAACATGCATTAACACATGCGTGACCCCTTATAACATCCTATCGTACATATGAAATTCCCCTTAGGATCATATAGTGTCCTAAGGGGTCATATGTGGTGAGAACCACATATGACCCCTTATAAAATCCTAGTGTGAACGACATACCCCTTAGTTCATCACATAGTGTCTTAAGGGTTCGTATGTGGTCCTAAGGGGTCACACATGTATTGACACATACGCGACCCCTTAGTAGGTCACATATGACCCCTTATAACATCCTACTGTACATATGACATTCCCCTTAGGATAATATAGTGTCCTAACATATGACATGTTAGATCTCTGTATTCTTGAATTTTTTATGTATGTCAAAGATTTAAATATGTACATGGGTTAGATCTCTCTATCTCTCTGAAATATATGTTATCTCTAGATCTGAAATATATGTTCTCTCTCTCTCACTGAAATATTTGAAATTTTTACATGTATTTTTTGAAAATGAAAATGATCTCTCTCTCTCTCATGAAGATTTATATGTATATAATCTCTCTCTCTCTCATGAAAATGATCTCTCTCTCTCTGCTTACGTATTTATTTTAACTTTATGATATGTACCTAGATAGATGGCATCCCAAGATATACCTTCACAGGCTCCTGATCAGGATCCACCTTCGCAGGCTCCTGATCAGGATCCACCTGCGCAGGCTCCACATCAGGAGCCTCCACAACAGGATCCTCCACAGCAGGATCCCCCCTTGCCCGACATTGCTACTATTTTTCATTATAGTGATCGAGAGTTGCATAGGTTGAGGGCCATACTAGATGACCCTCGTACTGATGGCGTGTACAAGAGTACGTGCACGTCCATTTTTGACAGTTTGCAGACATTGAGGGACCGCTTAGTATCTCATACCTCATTCTCACCTGAGGTTATAGAGGATATATATAGACAGTTGAGGAGTGAGGTGAGGGGTCCTCATTCGTTTGCTGATGTGGTGGGGGTGGTCTCGAAGGAGACCATCAAGGAGAGATGCTTCCCACAATATCATGAGAAGAGTAAGGTGAGGGGATATCAGGTTACCAGATGTATCAACCCACAGGTTGCATCACTGATTTACCCACGATTCTTAGCATCCCATGGTCATTATCCTAATAACAACCAGATTCCATTATACTTTGCACAACAGGTATTTGCTGAGGTTCATTTTCAGATGAAACCAAACTACCTTGATATTCTGGGATATTATGGACAGGGGAGGGGCAGGATTACTGATAGAGATGCATATCATAGGCATGATAGAGCTCCGCCTAAACACAGGGACCTTGTTGGCCAGAGATTTCCTGCAGTAGTCCCAACCATGGCACCCATAGCGGATCACGTTGTGATTGCTTCTTAGAGAGAAGCAATTGATAGGATTGGACAAATTGCATCAGCAGCAGCCACCATATCTTCTGACAGGGTGGGCAGATATATGATGAGTCGACCACGTTCGCGATCATCCATAGATCATGCATCTTCTAGTCATGGGGGGGCTTCAGATTCAGATGATCGGTATATTTCTGCTGGCATCCCCTCCCCAGATGAGGTAGCAGCTATAGTCAGAGGTAGTAGACATGTATAGATGTCGCAGTATTTAGCCGAGGACCTACTACATGCTTATAGTTTTATTTCATCTCGACTTGGGATACCATTGGGTGATGTTAGAGAGGAGATTCTCAGAGATGGTCAGGCTACAACGGCATCAACACATACCCCGAGGCAGTCACAACATTCTCATCACTCTACGCATGCTCCAGGAACTGACCCACCTACAGATCACTCTGTTGCTGCAGAGGAGGAGCTACGAGCTGATAAGCTCCATATCATAGATGAGGGCCGGTTGGATTCATTTGAGGAGGAGATACGAGCTAATCAGGTACATATCACAGATGAGGGTTTAGACTCATTTGAGGATCAGCTGAGAGATTTGAGCCATACTGGATTTATGGACATGCTACTACAGTCAGACACTTCATCCACGATGCCCACTCATCTAGTTAGCCCCTTGCACTCCTCAGTGATACGTACAGCTAGAGAGAGATATGCAGGCATGAGTGATGTTGTTGATATGATCACGGGACAGGATCAGACTATACAACCTACTCCAGGTGATACACAGGTATGTACATGTACATGTGCGTTTAAAATTTTAGAAGATATGTATACATACATTGCAAATTTGTACCTGATAAATCTATATATATAGATCTCATGTTTAATAAATAATCTAGAGTTCTAAGTTTTAATTTGTAGATCATTTAAATTGATTGTGGACTAATGGACTTAAATTGACAGTTAGCTCATGTCACTCCTTCCTTGAGCTCTGAGCATGTGCGTAGGAGAGATTCTTTAGATGCTATTAGAGTACAGGTTAGTTATGGTTTTTGGTATATATATTTGATGTACATGCACGTCTAGAGAGATATATATATTATATTTAATATTTAAATAAATTCTACTTTTGCAGGACTCCCCCTCAGATGGTCGCTTAGTTCATAGCCGACATGATCCCTGTTGATTTGCTCCAAACTTTATAGCTCATTTACATTTATCTTTTTATATACTTTCATATTATATATATATTCATGCACGTACATGGAGTTTAGACTCTAGATTATACTTTATACCTGGTTTGTGTTTGACTAGATAGATTATACTTTATACATGGAGTTTAGACTCTAGATTATACTTTATAAGTTTTATACATGTTTGATTATATTAGATTTATACATGTTTGATTATATTCTAGATTTATGTACATGATGTTTGATTAAATTAGATTTAAATACATGTTTGATTAGATTGTATATTTCATGCATGTACAACGACTTGTTTAGACTCTAGATTATACTTTATACCTGGTTTGTGTTTGATCATCTATTATACATGTTTGATTATATTAGATTTATACATGTTTGATTAGATTAGATTTAAATACATGTTTGATTAGATTAGATTTAAATACATGTTTGATTAGATTGTATATTTCATGCATGTACAACGACTTGTTTAGACTCTAGATTATACTTTATACCTGGTTTGTGTTTGATCATCTATTATACATGTTTGATTATATTAGATTTATACATGTTTGATTAGATTAGATTTAAATACATGTTTGATTTTCAAACAAAAGAGTATGTATGATTATACATGTTTGATTTTCAAACAAAAGAGTATGTATGAAATGAACAAACTAAACTTAATAGGTCATGTATTGAATAGTTCACATCTAGTACATGTATATTACATAGGTATGTATATTGTAGGTATGTGAGATTCTAGGTATGTATATTGTCGTTAAATAGTTCACAACATGTACATGTCCTAATTCCATATTAAATATATCAATTTTACAAATGTACATATTAGATTCTAATTTAAATATGCATTTTTTAATTAAATACAAATACAATTACATACAATTAAACATGCACATTTAAATACATCCTAATTTGATATAATGTATAAATAAACTTAAAAAATATTTATCCTTTAGTTTCAAAACAAGTTACTTGAGATCTAGAATTTATCTTGAACTTACATTAAAATTCAATTCATGTGGATTACTAAATGTATATATAGTTCATACCACATCAAGTGGTTCACAACGCTCTTCAATAACACTTAATATTTTGTCATGATCTTCACTATCTAGTCTCCACTTTTGAGACAACCCTCAACGTGGAACTGTTTGAAGAATTAGGCCAACGGCAATGACCAAGTGACTATACTGATATACCTTGTTGTCAATTTGGTATTCAGTGAAATGAATTCCATGTTGAACAATTTTAACTTGTTTGAAATATGTCCCTTGCACTACAACTGATCCTGCATGTACATGTATATAAGAAACGTGAGAAATTAAAAAATTTCACATAAGCGATTTGTATGTATGTACATATTCAAATCAGAACTCAAACCTGTGGGAAATGACATTCCATCACTCATCTCAGATTTTGATAACTTCTTTCTCTCTTCTGTGCAACGCAATAAATAATAACTAACACCTTCTATATTTCCATCTTCTGCTATGACTGCAAAAATATCTCCTGCAATTTGACACAAGTTAAATAAATTCTAAGTTATATGTCATTTTTAAGGAAATGTTTACATGTGTACGTCATGTATGTACCTTTTTTAATCAATCCTGAAATATGATCGTAATCACCATAAATCAAAGGAATGTCTTCAAAGTTTTCATCCTCATTTGAATCCTCGTATGTGTCAGAAACATCTAGTGGCACCATTTTCCATTCACTAACATATCCAAGCTCTTGGTTTTTGCAATCAACATAGTTTTCGAAAATGCATTCAAAACAAAAACATGAATAATCCGTAGTGTATAATGTCCATGGGCGATTATCTGTACTCATGACACAATGCAAAGATCTTGTCCTCTCCACACTCTTGCATCCATGCATTGATTTTCTATCCACATCTGTAAAATGTACATGTGTACAAGAATGTACATGTAGATCAAGTTGTTAAATTAAAAAAAATTAAATAAAATACTAAAAGAGAACACGTACCGGTTATCTCCCAAAACACTCTATATGGAATGGGCTTATATGTTCTTGACGATGATTCCCCAGGATAATTAGGTTGCTCAAAGTGTTTCTTACACCATTCAACAACATCATGTGCATTTTCTATACGTTCTCCTGTGTACTTTATTTGATGCTTTCTTAGAGCACGTTTGATACAAGCTCCTGCACCACCATGTTCACCCTTTCCATGACCACTCTCAAAAAAACTCCAAACATGTGGTATTTTGTCATTTCGATGATATCTACATAGTGCATAAAATGGCCTCGAAGATTTGCCGCACATCCATCAGACCAAACAAAATGTTTAACTATTGTTATGCTTCTATCTTTCAAATATTCAAAAAACTTCTTAAAGCAATTTTGTACAAAAAGTGTGTCATGCTCCTTATCATCACTGATATAGAAGTGGCACTCTTTCTTAATGACATGATTTTCAAATGTACTATCAACACCATCCAAATTCATCTGTGCATGTCGATAACACACATGCACGAAAATAGTGATTTGCTTTAAAAAGTAATACTCTGATTGAATCTCTTTTTGATGTGCAAAAGAGTAATTCTCTACGAAGTCAACTACAGATAAAATAGTTCCAAGTGGGAAAGTGTCTCTTAATCTTTTAAATTGTTTTGCTTGCCACTTGGCAAAAAAACCATGGCATATGTATGGTTTTATCAACTTACGAAAATTTTCCATAAATGTTCCAATAGGTATTTCCTCTTCTACATAATCTAGTCTTGTATATTCCTTTCCAAATTTTGTTTCAAATTTTTTGTACTTGTAACTCTTGCAATTTACCATCCTCCTCATGTCAGTATCTTCATCTCTCAAAGGCAATTTAGCCAAGTCCCCGCATGTTCCACAAATTCCTCTTATGCAATTTATTTGACCGGTTGCATTATCATCTGATTTATCACATAAGATGGATGCCATGAATTGACTTGTTCGTTTAGGAGGAGCATTTTCATAACCATCATTATCTTCTCTAATATTTTGAAACACCTGATAGTACAAGTCAAATTCGATGTGATAACGACAACAACAAGTTTCAAAAACTTTGTTTAACTTCACATAATATGGCCTTAACCGTTCAAACATGGTTTGTCCAATCTTTATATGAGGGTTTGTTTTAGTAAACAATACATACAATTCATGTTTTGTTGTGTCTATCCAATGTTTTACATGGAGATCATAACGATCAGGACCAATCCTTTGCTTGATAACATCTCTACTATTTGATGAAGGGCGAGTATTATCTTTCCAAAAACTTGTCACAAAGTTCCTAACAACATCTTCAATTCTATCAGAACGAGGAGCTCTACACATAATTGCCCAATTCCCTTCTGAGGTAGTATCATCCAAAATCTTTCTCCTTTTAACATATTTAGATATTGTCCTTCTACTAAAACCAAACTCAGATGACAGTGAAGAGATTTATCTTTTTTGAGGCAATCTTTCATTTACTAAAGATGTCAACATCACTCTTCTTGAAATGGTCTTATCTAGTTTTCGAGATTTTTTACCAATGTTCACCAAACCTTTCTTAACATTATCAACAATAGATTTTTGTAGCTGAGAAGATTTCCTCTTTTGACTTGTTGTATCTATACCCAACAATTTCATTGGATCTATTAAGTCTTTATGAGTAAGTACAATTGATAACAATTGAGCTTTTTCTAGTGTAGTATCAAGATTGTTGAAATGCGACATTATTTCTTTTCCACTTTTATTCATTGACCTCCTTTTAGTATGTCTAGGTTCTTCACTGAGACGTTTCAACTCATCCACATCCATTTCAAGTAAATGATCTAAATTTTTATAAGAAATATTTCTCTTCACCTGTTTAGCTAGATCCACAATATGCTCATCCATATCAGTGGTAGGAGGTAAGGAGCCTGACCCCTCTCCTTCAAAGGTCTCCATTGGTTCAACTTGGACAATCTCCTCCCTATGTTCATCAACTATATTGTGTTCTTCAACAGGTTCATTTGCCCATTCTGCACATAATTTAAGAGTTTGTGTAAGGTTCTTGAATTAATCAGAGATTATTCAATTAGGATTAAGAATAGGGGTGAATTTGGCTTAAAGCTTTACATGTTAAAATTAGCCCATTCAATTTGGTTTATTAAATTTAATTACTTTCAGGACCTTATTGTTATAACTCTAATTAAATTACCTGTTTAGGTTTAAAGTTCAATTTGTTCTCAGGTTAGGATTAAAGTTCAATCTCTAATTTTGAGCACTAATTTAACACATAAAATAAAATTTTGATAAATTAGAAATTCCAATTTTGAAAATTTAAAGTACAAATATTTTGATGCATGCATACGATAACTTAGGTGACCTCATATTAATTTGTTATGGACCATAATGTAAGTGGACTATAATTTGTCACATGTGTGTATATTTAAGACCTATTATTGCATAATAGACCTCCTAATCTGAAATGTTTTTGCATGTACGTGAAGATGGATATAAATAGTTCACCTAAATTATTCAACATGTTTAATAGGTTATAAATTTATGTCACATTTAAGACCTATAATCAATGTAATAGTCCTAATAGGCCTTATTATTAAAATCAATATGACCACATTTGAAAAAACATTTCACAATTAATATACTTAACTTCCCTTAAGACAGATATATTATGTGATATTAAAGGACCTATCACATGAAATTACTTGTACATGTAGATTAAATATTCAATATATATAATTTAGAACCTAGAAATTATGACATAATAGGTCTTATTAATTTTATGACTTAATAGGTCTTATCTATTATAAACGAACTTAATTATATAGGAGAAAAATGCAATTACACAACAAGCAAGTTGATGGAATTTGAAATTTGCAAATACACATGTATTATCTCAAATTAATTATGTTTTCCAATTAAAACAAAATTATTTTTAATCCTATTAAAAATATTAGATAAAAAATATTGAATTCTAATTAATTGATACGTAATATATATTAAATTAAATAGAAATAAAATTAAAAATACATACTTGCATCATGATATCTTTGTCTTCTTTGTTCTCGATATCTTTCTTCCGTTTCGGGAGAATAATTCCTTGAAGTCTTATTTTGCCTTCTCTTCTTGTTCCCCGTGCTTTTACAAAAAACCTTCAAATTATTGCCTTCAAAATAATTTTCAAATGTCTTCCCTCATCCAAAAATGTGAATTATTTTAATCATTTGGGTGATAAAAAGCGAAAAAAAATTATGGACATTTATACGATTCCACAAATGAAAAAAAAAACAAAAAATGCGTCAGCCAGAGTTCGAACGAAAGCCGACAGTTAAAAATTGTTGGGTTCGCTCGAACATGACAGTTACAAAAATGTGCGTGCCAAAATCGAGCTCATTGGTTCGAGCGAATGGGGGTTCGCTCAAACCCTTTTGGGTTCGAGCGAACCCAATCCGCTCAAACTCGTGTTTGTTCGAACCCACAAATTAAGGGTTTCTCCCAAAAAAATTCAGAGTTCTAAAGAATTAATGACTTTGGAGCTCTGGTTCAATGCACAAATGAAATAATCTTGATAACCCAAAAATATTAGATGGTAGTACTCGAAGCAAGCTTTCCAATGAGTATAATTTTGTTATATTTTGAATTTATTATGTTCTTGTTTTTTTAATTTTATGGAAAATTGGTTTTTCACCGAACATGAACTTCTCTGTTCAACGCATTGGGAAAAATAAGAAACTAATTCAAAAAAATTCTGAAAAATATCTATGCCCCTAGTATTGATGTCTTCTTTCTAACAAAAAAAAAAAAAGAATTTTGATTTATATAGAACAAGTTATGTGTTCAAACGTAAACCTATGTTTGAATTATGACTAGTCGGACTTCAAAACTTTATAAAATGAAAAATATTGAACATATCACTATAAAACCAAATGCAAGCCCTGGATATTGATGTTACAAACCAAAATTTGAAAGAATTGAGTTTTTATCATTTATAGAAAAAAAGTTATGCTTTTCGGGAGGCACATCACTCTTAAAAAATGTAGTTTGTTGTAAAAAACTACTTTTCGAGGGAGATGGAAAATTTAAAAAAAAATCCTGAAAAAAAATTTGAAAAAAATGTATATAGAATCTACAAACAAAATACTAGAAATCACTAATTTACATCATCTTCAAATTTTTAATAGTTTAAAAGTTATAGTTCTCGGAAGTTGAAGATTATTTTAAAAATGTACATCTCAGTGTCAAAAGTGGGAACCATTATTGTGAGTTCACCCCTGAGCCTGAAACATCTACCGTAGCTCTTCCCTTTCGGGAACCTTCTCTCCTAAATGCAGTTCCTCCTGATGAATCGACTGATCCTGATCCACACTCGCATGAGTGGGTGGTGGCGAAGGACTATGGCGGTCAGAACCTCGACCCCGTTTTCCTCCTCTACCTCTGGTGCGTCCAACAACACAACCACCTCCCTGGCCTTCCTAGCCATGACCTAACACTGCACAAGAGAAAAGGCAAGGAAAGAAGAAAGGAAGTCACACCACAAGACCAACACAAAAGGTCAAGGCAAATGGGCTCACTACAAACCCAGAGTACCCAGTGTTGAAACATGGGCTTTGATACCAAATGTAATGCCCCACCAGGAACCCCAAAGGAAAACCCACTTCAAGGGTGAAACAATTTTTTTAAAAAAGTATAAACATAATAAGTGCATTAAACACCACATGCACGATAACACAAGTGGAAGACTTACACTAGAATTCCTTAAGGGTTGCCAATGAAGAAATAAAACCAAAAGATAAATTCCACAATTAAGGTTAATCCAATAATCCATCATTAACTCAATGACCAAAAGAAACCATAAGCAATACAAATTACACCATTGAAAGATTTAAAGGATACAATACAATTTCTTTTAAATAAGCATTTACACATATCATAAAAGAAACTGATAAATAACATCCCAAACTTAGGATTACTTTGCTCTTCCAATACATGGCTTCTCAATATACATATAAAGATACAACTTAACCAATAACAAGGTTACAAAAGGTCATGAAGCAATGACCACATAGGTCTCCAAATAATAATAATCTCCAAACATGAGATAAGCACGAGCCATGATCCACAGAAAACACCTGCGAAGCCAATCCTCAATTGAAGGTACAATCAAGAACATCTGATGAGAAGTGGCTCTACCACCCAACCATGTAATTCCCAAAATGGAATAACCCCACCATGCAAGGAGATAGTTGAGGACCCTCAAGCAAGCAAAAGCATGACATGGTCGATAAAACAATACGACTCCATGATAACACAATACAACTCCACAATAATCCAGGTGACTCGACATCACAATTACACAAGTGGACCGACATCACACACATAAAAGTGACTCGACCTCACAAAACAATAGTAACCCTAAAGAGAGAGTGTCATCACATAGCTTACAATGGTTACCATGGTCGGCCTCCATAGGTCCCGACTCGCTGTCCTGGTAACCTTTCCCGAACCTTCGACTCCAACTAAGTCTCATGTGGACCCTACCAGCCTTTTGTGAAGACAAGGTGGTCGGTTTTCCATTCCATGCCTTCTCACTACATTATGAGCCTCAGTACAAGCACCCACCGATGCACGAGGTACAATATCTTTATTAATGTTTGAGAACTACGCACCTAATCAATTAATTAGATTATCACTTATTATCTTACTTCTGAAGGGTCATCCTGCCAACCTCTTTGGGCGCAGCCCCCATTCAAAAGCCACTCTCTCAAAGGACACTAAACAAACATGGTCACTCCACGAGGACCCTATGGTGAAACAAACAACCATAACACCACTATCCAAAAAACAAGTGGTCAAAACAATGACATACTGACTCTTGGTTAACCATAAGGCAAAGACACTGCATGGTTAAGACAATAAAGTCATCATATATCACTTGGTCAAAGGTACCAAATATGCCACCACAGGACGACTGAACCACATACCAAAAAGAATACAATATAACTATTGCAAGGAAAGCTAATTTCACTAAGTCCGTACTTAGACAATCTTTGAGAAAATTAGCATCATAAGAACTTGCAACATCATTGATTGAAAATTGAATAAAACACTCTTTTATGATATTCACATCTATTCAATTTCCAAATCACATTCCATCAAGAATGAAATCCACATTAAAATTCAACCAGATATAACATGAATTCCTAACAGGCATTTAATTCATTTCCATAATATATCCAAATTTACCAATTTGAATCACTAATTCATGCCTTGATTTCCATTGATAAATTTATTAAACCACATAATAAAAATCACATGAAAATCACTATTTTATTTAGCATAAAACCTACTTAAAAATATATCATTTAATAAAAAATAAATTCATAGGACATACTGATTTGTACTGGTATGGGTATAAGGTCAAGCGGGGGCCAAGGCCGACCCATGGTAGTGCTACTACCACTGGTAGTAGGCCTACCGAACGGTAGCACTGCTATCGCTAGTAGCAGCCGCTACCAACTGGTAGTGCTATCACCAATTGGTAGCAGTCCTACCAACCAGTAGTGCAGCTACAACTAGTAGCAGAATTGCCGACCAGTAGTATTGCTACCTGCGGGTAGCAGACACTACCGAACCGCATGGTGGGACTAGCCTACCATGGGGTAAGGTAAGGTCCACACTAAAATAAATTTCATACTTCCATAGCATGGAAAAACAATATGCCACAAAATCGTTTTATCATGAAAATGATTCTTTCTCGGATCATTTCACGGGCACACTCACACACAGTGCCAAGATCCAAAATTCAAAGGGATATTTACCAATAAGGTAACTGGTGAAATAAAAACACACAGGAACCCAATAGCTAACCAAATCATGGGCAATTAGATACTAGGAAGCACACAACAAACTAAATCTAATTCATTCTATTCCAAATAGAAGAGTGTAGCATCAAAAATTGTACGCACTTGCTAAAGGGGTACAATTTCACACTCGGTTTAGCTCTCGCCTTGGCGCATCTTGCACTTTGCATCGCATTTTCCCTTTAGCACTTAATTAATTAAATTAATTAGGTCTAAGGTTCTATTTCATCATCTTCCACATCATAAAGTTGGGCCCTTTCATTAAAGTGTGCCCTTTTCATTTTATTCCTCCAATACATCATTTAATCAAAAACCCTAATTAGGTCCTATTTTGAACTTGGGGGCTTGATTTCGGGGGTCAAAACATCTCGAAGTCACCTGTAACTTCGGGATTCTCTCTAAAATCATCATATCCGACGACCCTGAAAATTTGGTGAGAAGTTGCCGGGACCATGGCCCCCAGAGTGCACACGGTCCCAGACATTTTTCCCAAAATTTTAGGAGCGCGATCCAATCATAAAATAAAGCTTAACCCCAAGAAATTGGCGGGAGATTCAATCTCTAGGTCGGCCAAAAGTTGAAATTAAGACCTAGGGTTTCATATATAAGAGCTCTCTTTCTTCATTTTGAAAGGATCAGAATTTTGGTTTCAGGGATCTTCTATGCAACGAAAGAGAAGATCTTTGAAGACTTCAATAACATTCAACATCCATCCATCAAGCATTCATCAATTTCATTCATCCATTTAGGGCTTTGAAGACATTGAAGAGCAATAAGGGATCATCGACTGAAGATTGGCTTGTACCCCTCCCTTGGGGTTGGGTATGATTTCATGTTGTTTTCATGTCTTTGCATAAGTCTCATTATATCATGTGTATTCATGCTTTAGATCACTTTGCATCTTGATTTGGAGCATTTACATTATCATTTACAAGCAATTAGGGTTTACTTTCTAGGTTGCTCTAGTTTGCTTACTTGCATTTTAGGATCTTGCATACACACAAGGTCTGCACACACACTACTTTTACAATACAACTTGGCTATTCGTGGAGGTGGAAATCACCAAAGTGGGGGTTTGACTAAGGCAAAACCCTATATAGCTGCCCACCACACCTTTTTAGATATAAGTGCAGATTTCGGGATTCGGACGACGCCGCAAGTTGCAGATCCGACAGAAGAGGACCGAGACATAATTTCACACCAAATTCCAACCCAGAAAGCTAGGACAGTGGCGTGGGGTGCCCTGGTCCTTCCAGAATAGGGGCGCTGGGCGCCCTGGTCCCCCAGTCAGACAACAAGTTTCAGCATTTCTGACAGCTTTTCAGGTTGTAAAATAGCAGTTTCAGGGGCAGAATCAGGACAGTGGCCCCCGCACCCCCGTCCTGGACATTTTCACTCAGATTTTAACTCTGGGCACGCATCTGCATTCTTGTCTTGTCCTTGTCTTTACAGCTTTCCATTGTTTAATCTCAATTCTGCAATCTTGTTATTAGTTCATACTTGCACTTTGGGGTTAGGAATTGAACTTGCATCATTTTATCTTTCAATTACAACAAAGGAATAGAAACCCTAATAGGTAGCCCGTGGCTCTCTCTTCCACAAAAAGAAGTATTCGATTGTGTGATACCTCTAGGCTCTTTCATATTCCACAATGTGTGTTAAAAGGTAGGATTAGGGCATGGTAGCCTAGTCTCGCTTTTTCTCCTACACATTTTGGTGAACCCGACGTGAATCTATTATTGCTTTCTCTTGCATTGCATTTGTTAGATCTAGATCTAGATTTAGTGTGTTTCATTTAAGTTTCATTTTTCATTCAAAAAAAAAAAAGAAAAAAAAAAGAAAAAGAAAAAAAAAGAGGGAAAAGAAAGAGTGTGTTTCTTTGCATTGTGTGTTTAAGTTTTATGCAATTTTTATTTCAAAATGTCAGATTTTTATTTGCAAGATGTTCATATTTATGATGATGTATGCAATTATGTTGATTATGAGTATAGCCAAGATGAATTAGATGAAGCTTTGGATGAGTTTTTGAACCCTAAAGATACCAAACCTTCATTTTACCAAAAACTCATAAACATTGTTACTATGCCATCTCGGTGTGATGAGAAAGATAAGTTGAATGATTCCTCTCAAGGGTACATTCCTATCAACTCTTCCACTAAATCTAGTAACATGGTTGTTTTCAATGATCCTCTCTATGAAGAGATGTCTCCTTTTGAATCAAAAGATAAACCTTTTAATAGATATGATCATGCTTTGTTGGATGATGCTCTTGATGACTTTGTGGCTTTATCGAAATCTTTAAACAAGAACAAAACTTCTAAATTAGTTAACATGATAAACCTGAATGAGCATAATAAGCCTCTCTTTGAAGTCCAAGGTGCTTATCCTTCTCCCACCTTTCAAGTTCCTAAATCACCTCTCCTTACTGTCCAAGGAGGGTATGGTCATGATTCCTTTCTTACTCCGAATAAACCTATCATCAGTGTGCAAGGAAGAAAACCTATAAGTCCTTATAGTTATGCCAAGCAATTAACTAGAGAGAGTTATCATGTGGTTGCTCATACTTATAATACTAGAAATAATAGGCAGCCTAATCCTCCTCCTGTTACTCCAATTTCTCTTCCTAATCCTCAACCAATTATTCCGCAAGCTCCATGTATTTCACAAGTTATTGGTAAGGAATATGATCTCATAGAACAACTTAAAGCTACCCCTGCTAAGATATCCCTTTGGGATTTGATCCAAACTTCTTCCGCTCATCATGGAATGTTACAAGATGCCTTGAAAGATTTGAATGTTCCTCCACCTAATACATCTAGTAATATAGTGTCTTTGGTTAACTCTGTGATGAATCCTAAAGCTCAAATTGTGTTTACTCAAGATGAATTGCCTACTAGTGAAATTCAACATCAATATGATCCCTTGATGATTGTGGTTATCATAAATGACACTGCTATAAGACGAACACTGGTAGATAATGGCTCTGGCCTTAATGTGTGTAGCATTAATCTATTGCATAAGATGAATGTGGATACATCCCTTATTGAGCCTGACTCTCATCCCATTCGAGGCTTTGATAATGTGGCTAAGTCTTCATTAGGTATTATCATCTTACCCATCACAGTGGGACCTGTTACTTTGCCTACTCCTATCCATGTTATGTTGGGAAATCTAACATACAACTTGTTATTAGGGAGACCTTGGATTCACAATATGCAAGCTGTCCCCTCTACATTGCATAGACAAGTTAAATTTATTTATAACAATAAGACATATACTTTGATAGGTGATACTAATTTTCAAGCTTGTTTGCAAACATCTACTTCCAAAGGGAGTTCTTCTAAACCTTCCTCTTCTAGTGATGAATCTTTAAACAAGATACCTATGGATGAATCATCACCCTCCGATGATCAAAATTCTTTGGATGAGTCTGAAGTTCTTGAAGAAGATTCTTCTCAACTTGAATCTACACATGAAAAGGCTTTTGATCCTGAGAAGGTTCTCATAGAAGACGATTGGGGATCTCTTGACTTTAATCCCACCTTTGTAGGTGAGTATAGGGTTCCTCCTAGAGAGCTTAAAGTTAAAAAGAAGGAAGAAACTAAAGATTAATCAACCTTACCCGAACCTATGAACAATAATTTTGTGGCCGCTTCTCAAACTTTTTCTCCTCACACATCTAATTCTAAAGAATTTGATTCTTTGTCTTATGAAAAACCACCTTCTCTTTCTGAAATGGCTGATCGTTATGGTCATGGTTTTCATATTTTAGCTAAGTATGGGTATAATGGAAATGGTTGTGGCGCTCATGAACAAGGGATAAAGGTTCCTTTAGGGAATAATCTTTATGATGAGACCTTTGGACTTGGTTATAATCCCTACAAGCGCACTAAAGCTTCTAAGAGACCATGTATTAGTGTTAATGTTATTTCTACATCTCTACCAATGAGACACCTTGAGTATATTGATGGGGATCCTTCGTGTGCCTATGCTTTGGATGTCTTTCCTACCAATGATGCTTTAGCTAAGTTCTTGGGAGCATATGACACTCTTCCTTGTTATCATCACAATAGGGGATTTCCTTATTGTTTGAACACTGAAGCTTATTTTGGAAGAGAGATTGATAATGATGAGATTGTGGAAGAATTCCCTCAGTTAAAGGATACTCCTCAACAAAGTAATCTTCTCATAAGTGACACCATTGATGTTAAGATGGATCCTTGCAATGAAGAAAAGTGATTAAAATTGGAAAGTGTTTGGATGAAGAGGAACAAAAAAAATATGCAGATTTATTGCATGAATTCCCTGAGATCTTTGCTTGGACATACTCTAACATGCCTGGTATAGATCCTAAGGTTGTTACTCATAATATTGTCTTAGTTCCCGATGCTAAGCCTGTGAAACAAAAGATTCAAAAAATGAATCCTAAGGTAGCTCTGCTTGTTAAGGCTGAGATTGAAAAATTATTGGAGGCTGGATTTATCCGCCCTATTGATTATTCCCTGTGGATTTCAAATATTGTCGCTGTGGCTAAATCAGATAATAAAATAAGAATGTGTACCGACTTTCAAGATTTAAATAAGGCTTCTTTAAAAGATGATTTCCCTCTCCCAAACATTGACATGATAGTTGATTCTACAGCAAGACATGCTTTGTTATCCTTCATGGATGGTTTTTCAGGATACAATCAAATTTTCATTAATCCTCAAGATCAATTCAAAACTGCTTTCACCACTCCTTGGGGTACGTTTTGTTGGGTGATGATGCCTTTTGGACTTAAAAATGCTGGCACAACTTATCAACGAGTGATGACCCTTATCTTTCATGATTATATGCATAAGATTTTAGAAGATTATGTTGATGATATTTTAGCCAAATCCATTCTTCGTATAGATCATATTAAGATCCTTCGTCAAATCTTTGAAAGAATTCGTAAATATCACATGCGCTTGGATAGTGGAAAACTATTAGGATTCATAGTTTCGCATCGTGGGATTGAGGTGGACACTAAGAAAATAGATGCTATTGTCAACATGCCACCTCCTAGAAATGTGTCTCAACTCAAAATCTTACAAGGAAAGATTCAAGCTATTCGTAGGTTCGTATCTCAACTTGCGGATCGTACTTTTCCTTTTACTCAACTTCTCAAAAAGAATATCACTTTTCAATGGAACGAAGATTGTCAGCAAGCATTTGAAGATTTAAAAGTATATTTGGCTAATCCTCCTATCCTTCAACCTGTCGAACCTTCTAAACCCTTTCTTCTTTATACAGCTGCTTCCTCTCATGCTCTCGCAGCATTATTGGCACAACATGATAAAGATGGTAAGGAATGTCTGGTTTATTATATAAGTCGTACCTTACTCGATTATGAGACCCGATATTCTGCGATAGAAAGATAATGCTTGGCCTTGGTGTTTGCGACTCAGAAATTGAGACATTATCTTTTAAATTCATAAGTCCATGTCATGGTAAAGTTTGATCCTTTGAAGCATCTTTTCTCTAAAACTGATTTATCAGGATGCCTAGCTAAGTGGGTTATGATGTTAACTGAATTTGACCTTAAATTTGTTTCACAAAGAGCAATTAAAGGGCAAGCGTTGACCGATCACTTAGTTGAGGCCCCTTCACCTTTCTCCTTCCCTAACTCTGAGTCTTTTCCCGATGACTTCATTCTTTGTATAGAGAAAGATGAAACTTGGGAGTTATACTTTGATGGCTCTAAGTGTCGTATGGGATCAGGGGCAGGTGTTGTTCTAATTTCTCCTACAAAGAAATCCATTCCTTTATCTTATCATCTCAATTTCCTATGTACCAATAACATTGCTGAGTATGAGGCTCTTATAGCCGGAATAAAGGCAGCCTTGGCTTTGAATGTAAAGCACATACATATTTATGGAGATTCGCAATTGATTATAAGACAAGTAACAGGACTGTATCAAGCAAAACAAGACAAATTATCACAATATAAAGACCTTGCTATCTCTTTGTTACAAAAATTTGATTCTTATACCATGGAACCTGTTCCTCGAAAAGATAATCAACATGCAGACGCAATGGCATGTGTGGCTTCTCTTGTATCTTTAGAGGACCCTGTGGTTGATCTTAAATTTGTTATTCACAACCTTATTTCTCCAGCTATTGTAGATGATTCTAGCCTGGTGACATGTTGTGACTTTATAGACTCAGATGAATGGTATTCGCATATTGTAAGATACTTGACCAATGGTACCTTTCCTGATTCCACCAATAAGAACACTAGGGCTAGAATCCGCAAGTTGTCTGCTAGAGATATCATTCTTTCTAATGTTCTTTACCGAAGGGGTTATAACGGTCTTCTCCTTCACTGTCTTAACAAATCAGAAATCCCTATTGCTCTTGAAGAGGCACATTCAGGTGCCTGTGGGGGGCATTTTGGAGGCAAATCCTTGGCTCAAAGATTGCTTCGTATGGGATACTATTGGCAAACTATGCAGAAGGATTCTTTTTCATTTGTTAAGAAATGTCATCAATGTCAACAACACAATAATCTGATTCATGCTCCTACCCAAGAACTTCGTTCTCATGTAGCTTCTTGGCCTTTCTCTGCATGAGGGTTGGATCTCATCGGTAAAATCTCTCCTCCTTCATCTCAAGGACACACTTTCATTATAACCACAACAGATTAATTTACAAAGTGGGTAGAAGTTGTTCCCCTTCGCTCTACTACTGTTGAAGTGATTTGTCAATTTCTTCTAGAAAACATTATTTCTTGATTCGGGATACCTTCCACTATAATCTCAGATAATGGGACATCATTTAAGAACAAGGACGTGAAGAAATTCCTCGAGAAATATCATATCAAACATCAATTTTCTACACCATACTATCCTCAATCAAATGGTCAAGCCGAATCATCCAATAAGATAATTGAACAAATTCTTCGCAAAACCGTGAGTAAGCATGGTAAGGATTGGAGTACTCAGCTAATCTATGCTCTTTGGGCCTACCGAATGAGTGTACGAATTGCTACAGGAACTACCCCTTATAATCTTGTTTATGGTGCTGATGCTATTATGCCTTTAGAGTTAGAGATTCCATCACTTAGAGTTTCTCTCAAAGGTATAGTAGATGATGACTCTTTTAGAGAACAAAGACTTCAACAGCTTGAGATGCTTGATGAATAGCGTATAAATTCTCTTGAGCATATTCAAGCGTATCACAAAACTCTACAATGAAGCTATAATGATAAGGTTATTCAACGTTCCTTCTCAGTAGGTGACTTAGTTCTTTATGAGAATCAGCGCAATGTGAATACCTTACCTGAAGAAAAGGGAAAATTTAGTCCTAATTGGCTTGGACCGTATATTGTTATTGAAGATTATGGATCAGGTGCTTACAAAATAGCGGATGTAGATGGTACGCCTCTTAAAGAACCTATAAATGCTATGCACTTGCGTAGATACTATGCTTAATTCCTCATTCCTTATCTTTCATTTCATCTATCTTCTTTTGAGTTCTTCAAAATTGGGTAATATGTTAGCATATCTTGGTTAGAGCAAATAGAATTAAATGATATTGTGTTTAATCTATATTGCTTTGTTCCTAACAAGTGTGTTTCTTTACTTTATAGTTTGTCTTGAATTCATTTATGTAAATTGCAAAAGATTTACATTTCCATTATGCTGGCATATTATACAATGTCTTTATGTGTTAAGTAGAATCATATCATGTTGTGTTTAAGTTTAAAATTAAATCACATTAGTTATATGATTCTTAGGCTTAACACATATTTCTTCTCTATCATCAATGTAGTACTTGATTAAATATTTTATTTTAATTAAGTCACACATGTATCAATTTAATCATGGAGAATTGAGAAATCAATCACATGAAAATTAAATTCAGAACATACATGTACATCTACCAAATGCATTAACTTTAATCAAAATATATATTGTTTTAGGCATTAAAGATAACACGTTTGAGACAAAGAGAAGCATGTATATATATATATATATATATATATGTGGATCATGTTTTCATATACAAAAGTAGGTCACTATACATCCAAAATGTGACCTATCCTACATCATGAGATCATCTCCCATCCCTAGGGCTAGTGGCTGGAGAGTGATGACTAGACGCTCCCTCCTGATTTGGCCGTGAAGGTGGACCCATAGGTGTATAGTGTGGTATAGACCGTGAATGACTCTGAGAGGAGCTCCTATGATCCCTATCCATAAGGATCGTGCGATACAAGGTAGCCTCGGCCTGAGCTGCTGCTAGGTCACGCTGTGCCCACTGAAGGTTCTCTGATAGAACTCTCTCTCTCTCCCTCCATATTTCCACCTGTACTCGAAATGGGGAAAACAAGTCCTCATGCCGACCCGCGTTCCCCTAAGGCCTATAAGTCACTTTCAAGGTATATTTTTTCATTCCTTTACCTTTAATTTCAAAACCCTAATTTTCCTCTATCACTCATTTCATCATAACTTGAGTTTGGGAGATACGATTTTCGAATCGTTTGTTGTGTAGGAATCGTATTTTCGTTCCCTTACTTCTGGGATGTTCCAAAACATGCTCTGATGAAGCCTCTTCAGTGAACATCTCTCATCAATAATCTCTCACACAATTTGTTGTAAGTAAACATGCTATCCTGTTTCACCTCCCTAATAAGCAAGCCGAAACAGGGGGGGCATATAGCTACTCGCAAATTTCATCACTTTCCTTAGTAAGCATTAGGTGATTTTGTGATCTAACGTGTATTTTGTAGGGTGCGGTTCCTAACCGTTACTGCAGATACTGCTAGGGGCTTCGTTCGATAGACTTATGGATATATCCTTTTTCAAATAATGTTTACTTTCCTGTACTTTAGCTTGCATATGCACGTAGTACTCATATGACCACTAAAGTGGGGGCTAAATGTAGCATCGAAAATTGTATGCACTTGCTAAAGGGGTACAATTTCACACTCGGTTTAGCTCCCGCCTTGGCGCATCTTGCACTTTGCATCACATTTTCCCTTTAGCACTTAATTAATTAAATTAATTAGGTCTAAGGTTCTATTTCATCATCTTCCACATCATAAAGTTGGGCCCTTTCATTAAAGTGTGCCCTTTTCATTTTATTCCTCCAATACATCATTTAATCAAAAACCCTAATTAGGTCCTATTTTGAACTTGGGGGCTTGATTTCGGGGGTCAAAACATCTCGAAGTCACCTGTAACTTCGGGATTCTCTCTAAAATCATCATATCCGACGGCCCTGAAAATTTGGTGAGAAGTTGCCGGGACCATGGCGCCCGGAGTGCACACGGTCCCAGACATTTTTCCCAAAATTTTAGGAGCACGATCCAATCATAAAATAAAGCTTAACCCCAAGAAATTGGTGGGAGATTCAATCTCTAGGTCGGCCAAAAGTTGAAATTAAGACCTAGGGTTTCATATATAAGAGCTCTCTTTCTTCATTTTGAAAGGATCAGAATTCTGGTTTCAGGGACCTTCTATGCAGCGAAAGAGCAGATCTTTGAAGACTTCAATAACATTCAACATCCATCCATCAAGCATTCATCAATTTCATTCATCCATTTAGGGCTTTGAAGACATTGAAGAGCAATAAGGGATCACCGACTGAAGATTGGCTTGTACCCCTCCCTTGGGGTTGGGTATGATTTCATGTTGTTTTCATGTCTTTGCATAAGTCTGATTATATCATGTGTATTCATGCTTTAGATCACTTTGCATCTTGATTTGGAGCATTTACATTATCATTTACAAGCAATTAGGGTTTACTTTCTAGGTTGCTCTAGTTTGCTTACTTGCATTTTAGGATCTTGCATACACACAAGGTTTGCACACACACTACTTTTACAATACAACTTGGCTATTCATGGAGGTGGTAGCGGGGGTTTGACTAAGGCAAAACCCTATATAGCCGCCCACCACACCTTTTTAAGATATAAGTGCAGATTTCGGGATTCGGACGACGCCGCAAGTTGCAGATCCGACGGAAGCGGACCGAGACAAAATTTCACACCAAATTCCAACCCAGAAAGCTAGGATAGTGGCGCGGGGCGCCTTGGTCCTGCCAAGATAGGGGCGCTGGGTGCCCTGGTCCCCCAGTCAGACAACAAGTTTCAGCATTTCTGACAGCTTTTCAGGTTGTAAAACAACAGTTTCAGGAGCAGTTTCAGGGGCAGAATCAGGACAGTGGCACCCGCGCCCCCGTCCCGAACATTTTCACTCAGATTTTAACTCTAGGTACGCATCTGCATTCTTGTCTTGTCCTTGTCTTTACAGCTTTCCATTGTTTAATCTCAATTCTGCAATCTTGTTATTAGTTCATACTTGCACTTTGGGGTTAGGAATTGAACTTGCATCATTTTATCTTTCAATTACAACAAAGGAATAGAAACCCTAATAGGTAGCTCGTGGCTCTCTCTTCCACAAAAAGAAGTAGCCGATTGTGTGATACCTCTAGGCTCTTTCGTATTCCACAATGTGTGTCAAAAGGTAGGATTAGGGCATGTTAGCCTAGTCTCTCTTTTTCCCCTACACAAAGAGGTAATCCAAGAAGTTGATTTTCAAGAACACAAAAACATACAACAAATAGAGAAATGAACCATTTCTTTCCTATAAGCAAACATATGATATAAGCTTCACAAAATCAACAATAACAAACATTTCTTCTTCCATTCCAATCATTCCACAAGAATTTAAAGGAGATTTGCATTTTTTCAACACATAGGAAGCAACTGAGAAATTCAAAATTAAATGTAAAACAAGAAGAGATCATCCAACCTTGAAGCAAACTATCAAGAAAAATGATGGAGAATCCCAATCCTTGCAAACTAAATCGAATTCTAGCTCATCCTTCAGAATGGTTTTCCAAGTTTCTCTCCAAAATTTTTGCCCTTCATTCCTGTGAATTTCCAAGAATATATGAGGAAAATAATTTCAACCTAAACTTTCTAGGTTGAAAGTTTTCTCCACCAATCAGATTAAATTATTTTTAAAGTAAAAACAATCAGATCTACCTTTTTCCAAAAACAATTCTTTTCTAACAAACAAAATACAAAAGTCAAAGGAAAGGTAAAAGAAAAGCTTTTATTAAATTTTCTATTTCCAAAAATACTTTCTTTCAACATAAGCATTTAACATTTACATGGCTAGGCAATTATTTACCTCCTTCCACAAAATGTATTAATGCAACTTTACACAATGAAATAAGTCATTGAGCCATTTAATCTAGCAAATCCTTAATTTAATTAAATCAATAATCTTAGAGCATAATAATTAACTATTTACACCAACATAAGATAGCATCATCCATTCAATTAAATAACCATTCAAATGAACAAAAGCACGCAAAATGAAGACTATTCAAATGATAACTCACAAATGACCAAACCAAAGCACTATGACTCGCATACCAGCCAGACGGGAAAGACAACCAACTAACAACACTAACACGAGTGTAATTGTGATCAAGTTATTGTCCAACAACTATCTCCTCCACTCCCATCGGACATATAAGGTATGCTCAGACCTATGGAACCAGGTGGAGTCGATACCCCATACCTACGCGGTACTAGTACCTGCAATGTCCTGCACCAAGAACCACATGTGCATATAGACAAATACACACACACAAACACACACACACACACATACACATATATACATGTATATATATGTATACATATATACATATATATATATACACACATATACATACATACATACATATATATACATACATATATACATGTATATACATGTATATATACATGTATATACATGTATATATGTATATATACATGTATATACATGTATATATGTATATATATATGTATGTATGTATGTATGTATATGTGTGTATATATATATGTACATGTATATACATGTATATATACATGTATATACATGTATATATACATGTATATACATGTATATGTGTATAGATATATATACATACATATACATACATATATATACATGTATATACATACATACATATACATACATATATATACATATACATATACATATAGATACATATACATACATACATATATATATACATATATATATATATACATATATACATACATATATATATGTATGTATATGTATCTGTATGTATATATACATATATATATATATGTATGTATATATATGTATGTATATATATGTATGTATATGTATATGTATGTATATGTATGTATATGTATATGTATATATATATGTATATATATATACAGACACGACACACACACCGATGAAGGAGAATCATGATGTTCCCTGTCTCATCGGAGTGAGTGAAGGAAAATTATCTCTTCGCATCCCATACACATGCAAACACGCAACACATAAATAACACATTGCACATATAAGGTAAGAGTGGCAGTCCATGATAATGATCCATAAAATAACATTAATCATAAGTACTGAGATACTACATAACATCATACACCACAAATCCAGATAAAGCATGAAATAACATCACATAAAATCTGAATCAATATACAATAATGTTCCACTGAAGTAAATAAAAAACATACAAAAAGAGTCTGATCAAGGAGGGGTACTACATCTCAAATGCTTAACATTAGATTCAGCTAAATCTATTAATTGTTTTAAAGTTTTTATTTGGGAAAAATAGCTTCCAAATACATGGTTTTTCATACAAAGGTTGTCAATTCTTTACTTAATTCTTTCCAACTAAACATTTGTCCTTGTTTATCATTTGCCTTCCATCAATATCATTGGTA
The DNA here is from genome assembly GCF_030272615.1 of Cryptomeria japonica. Classification (NCBI taxonomy): domain Eukaryota; kingdom Viridiplantae; phylum Streptophyta; class Pinopsida; order Cupressales; family Cupressaceae; genus Cryptomeria; species Cryptomeria japonica. Next base: position 529,806,022 of record NC_081405.1, read on the forward strand.
AGGTCCTAATTCAAAATATGTAAGGCTATGTATGTTGGCATTATGTGAACCAGTATGTGGACATAATGACATTGTATGTTGTTATTGATGTCAATATGTTGAAGAGGTATGAACTGGCATATGTGAGAACCAGTATAACACTGTGAATCGACATTTGTGCCAAAGTGAAGCGGTGTACTTGTTCAAGATGAACCGGCATATGGTTATGGGAACCAACACATAGAAGCGTTGTATGACTATCGGTTGGTAGTCTCAACTTTAGGGTTTCCGGTTGAAGTGCTTCAAGCCTGTATGGCTCAACCGATGACATTGTGTGATGAGTTAGCATTGTAATGAAGAACAAATCATGTTGCCACGTCAGCCTTGTGCACATGAAGGATCTTGCATAAAGAAGATTGTTCTTATCTACCTTGGGAATGTGTGAAGCCTGTAAACGGTGATAATGTGTGATGGGTTATCAGCCGCCATGAAATCGATGGAAAACAATTGATGGAGAATGTCTTGAGATTGGATCAAGACTGTTGCATTCAATATAATATGATCAACGGTCAGGATTGAACCGTTTGAATTCCTTAACCTAACAGGTCTAGGGTTTAGGGTCTATGCTACTAACCTGTCTATTATCCTATAAGGTTGATGTTGTGACTCTTTTAGAGGTTGTTGGCAAAAGCTGTGTGTGAGTATCCAAGAGAAGGGATACGAGATCCTTGCCAGACCAGAGGAGAGAAGTGATACCTGCTAAATGCAGAAGGTGAAGAGGAGCTTAAGTGGATCTGCATTGGCATTGAGTGTTGTTACCAGATCATTGTAATACCTGTTGATCTCTAACCATCTCAACAGTTGGAAAATCCCCTAACAGGGTAGCCTTAACCGGCTTGCTGTAAATCCCTTAATAGGGTAACTCAAAGTTATTGAGATCTGGAAAGCTAGAGAGCTCTGGAAATCCTTTAGCTATCGAGTTCTTGAAATCCTCTAACAAGGTACCCTTAACAGGGTTTAACCCTTAACCATGTATTGTAGCCATCCCTTAACTGGGTGATCTCTAATAGGATCGGTTCCTAGAAGAACCTTTTGTAATGTCTTTAACCGGACAAGGCTTCTAACAGAGCGGACTTCTAAAGAGATTAACAACAAGCTTGTGGGTATTCACCCCCACCGTGGCTTTTCCTAGTTGGGTTTCCAGGTGAAAAATATGTGTGTCATATGTGATGCTTTTATCTTGTGATGCTTTGTTATTGCTTGTTAAGCATATGATGGTTCTATGTTTTATGCCTGTCAATAAAACATGTTGAACTAGCTATTGTGAAGATATGATGATAGATTACCTATTCATGCATAAGGCTGAAATGGTAGTGTAGTTTTGAGTTGAGTGGAAAACTCAGTGAGTAATCAGTTTATGATTGTTTTAGTTGTTCTGAGTTTTACCGGCTGCACTCTATTTCAAACCGGTGTTGCTGTTTGCCAATCATTTGGAGGGATTGCTGCTAAACCGATTTAGGTTTGTATTTTTGTCTATACTGATTCACCCCCCCCTCTCAGTACCGGTTTGGTACTATTAGCTCATCATTGAGTTATCAATTGGTATCAGAGCATCCTCCAGGTCCTCTGTGTTATAAGCTTAACCGCTTGAGGTAAAGATCCCAGACAAATGATGAAGAGGGAAGGTCCAAAGTTTAACAGGGAAAATTTTGGTATATGGAAAGATAGGATGAAGATATTCATCAGAAGCATGGGTGCTCAACACTGGAGTTATGTTGAGAATGTCTATGTTGTCTCTACCAGTACTCTCACCGATGACCAAAAGAGAGAGATACAAGAAAATGGGCAAGTCATGGAAGCTCTCGTTAGTAGTCTATCTGACATTGAGTTTATTGATGTTCAGGACAAGGTAAATCCCAAAGAGGTATGGGATGCTCTTGAAAATATCTATGGTGGTGATGAACATGTAAAACAGGCTAAGGAAGAAAACCTAAGAGGGAAGTTTGAAGATATGTGGATGGTTGAAGGTGAGACCATTCAACAGTATGGAATAAGAATCAAAACAATTGTTGGAGAAATTAAGAGTGCAGGTGGTAAAATAGAAGACTCCACTGTGGTAAGCAAAGTCTTGAGATCCCTATTGCCGGTCTATGCAATACGGGTTGCTACTATTTAGGAGCTGAGATCAATAGACAAGACTAAGGTATCCTTGGACTCCATCATAGCAAAGTTGATAGCCTACAAGCTAAATAGTTTTGATGGCAATGTTCAAAAGACTGAATCAGCTTTCAGAGCTTCTGTTGTACCATCCAAGAAAGGAAAAGAAGCAAGCACTAGTGGTGAACCAAGATAGACTAGAGTAATGGATGATGAGGAGTTTCTGATGGAATTTGAAGCTCTACTTGCTAGGAAGCTTCCTAAAGGAACCAGTAAATACAAAGGAAAGCTACCTTTGAAATGCTTTTCTTGTAATCAGATAGGACATATTGCTATAAACTGTCCTAATGGAGATATCAAGGACAAACCGAAAAGGTTCAAGAAATTCAAAGGAGGAAACCGAAGAAACTATTTTGTGGCAGTTGATGAAGGTGTCACAGATGAAGAATCAGAGGATGAAGAAAATGAAGATATTGTGTTTGTTGTTATCAAAGAAGATGTGTTAAACAAGAAGGCTCTTGTCTCTCAGTTTGATAATTCCAATGAGTGGATCATTGATAGTGGTTGTTCTCACCATATGACTGGTGACCAGAGCAAGTTTCTATCCTTGGAGGAATATGATGGTGGTGTGGTTCGCTTTGGCAATGATGGACCATGCATGGTCAAAGGTAGAGGGTCCATCTCTCTGAATGAAAAGAGCAGTGCTGACAATGTGTACTAGGTTGATGGTCTCAGACACAACCTTCTGAGTGTTGCCCAGCTGAATGATAGTGGCCTCACTCTGGAATTCAAGAATGGAGTTTGCAGAATCAAAGGAAAAGATGGTAAATTGGTGGCCACCGGCATGCAGACCAAAGGTAACCTATTTCATTTGAATGCAAATATAAGTACATGTCTTATGGCTAAGTTTGATGATAGCTGGATGTGGCATAGGAGACTCTGCCATGTAAACTTTGATAACATTGTGAAGGCTAGTAAGATCAAGGTAGTTAGAGGGTTGCCAGTGCTAAGCAAACCGGATAATACCTTGTGTAGAGAGTGTCAATTGGGGAAAATGTCTTCCTCAACCTTTAAAGGTAAATCTTTCACTGCTGACAACTTGCTTGATCTTGTGCATACTGATTTGTGTGGTCCTATGAAAACTAGAAGTGTGTAGGGTGATAGGTACTTCATGATTCTCACTGATGACTGCTGAATAATGATGTGGGTCACATTCTTGAAAGACAATTTTGAAGTCTTTGTGAAGTTCAAAGCTTTCAGAGCATTAGTGGAGAAGGAAAGCGGTAAAAGGATCAAGTGTCTCAGAACTGATCAAGGAGGGGAATTCACTTCTGGTGAATTCAACAAGTATTGTGAAGAATTTGGCATCAAGAGGCAACTGTCTACCCCCCGGACTCCATAGTAGAATGGCCTAACAGAGAGGAATAACTGAACTATGGTTGAAGCAGCTAGAACCATGTTGATTCAAGGAAAGGTAGCTCACACCTTTTGGAGAGAAGTGGTGAGCACTGCAGTCTACACAATGAACCAGGTACTCATCAAGAAAGGTAAGGATAAAACTCCTTATGAGTACTAGACCAGTAAGACACCTGTGGTTAGCTACTTTAGAGTGTTTGGTAGCAAATGTTACATCAAGAGGAGTGAACACTAGAGAAAATTTGATGCAAAATGTGATGAGGGAATATTCCTAGGATATTCCACCAAGAGTAAAGCTCTCAAGTGTTTCAACAATAGGACTCAGAGAATTATGGAAAATATCAATGTGAGAGTTGATGAAACCTCTGAGAAACCAGAGGAAACCGACAGTGAGAAAGCTGTAAATGAGCCGGTTGCAACCTTTTGGGAACTGGTTGTCAGTCAACCAAGTACCAGTAACAGTGTTCCTAAATCGGTGAATGCTAATGAGGATGAAGAGGAAAAGCAAGAAGAACCAGTCAAGACTATTCCTCAGTATCTCAAGCTGAATCATGATCCTAAGCAGATCATAGGAGATAAGGATGCAGGAATCCTTGCAAGAAGAAAGATCAGAGAAAACTCATGTATGATCTCTGAATTTGAGCCTAAATCATTCAAAGAGGCTCATAAAGATGAAGACTGGATCAAGGCAATGGAAGAGGAACTTGACTAGATAGAGAAAAATGGTACATGGTCCTTGGTACCCATACCGGAGCATAAAAATGTCATTGGCACCAAATGGGTGTTCAGAATCAAGCTGAATGAGGATGGCACAATGATTAGGAACAAAGCCAGATTGGTGCGCAAATGAAATGCTCAAGAAGAAGGAGAAGACTATGGAGAAACCTTTGCTCCTGTAGCCAAATTGGAAGGAGTTCGTATGCTTCTTGCATATGCAACTTTTAAAGGCTTCAAAGTATATCAAATGGATGTAAAATTGACATTGCTAAATGGTGTAATTGAAGAGGAGGTGTATATTGAGCAACCAGATGGGTTTGCCCTACCTGAAGACAGTGACATAGTATGTAGGCTACATAAAGCCTTATATGGTCTAAAGCAAGCACCTAGGGCATGGTATGAACGACTTCATTCCCATCTTGTGAAGATTGGATTTGAGAGAACAAGTGAAGATAGTAATATCTACTTGAAGTCTGAAGGAGATCAGATCCTGATCTGTGAGGTATTTATTGATGACATTATCTTTGGTGGAGATGACAAGATGAGTCATGAGTTTGTTGATGAGGTGAAGGAAGAGTTTGAGATGTCACTCATAGGGGAGATTAAGTTCTTCATTGGACTACAGATCCAACAGATGAAGGATGGAAAATTTATCACTCATACCAAGTATGTCAAAGAAGTGTTGAAGACCTTTGGCATGGAAGATAGCAAACCGGTTGGTACACCGATGGTGACCGATTGTAAACTATCCAAAGAGGATGACTCAACATTAGTTGATGAGAAGGAATACTGATCAATTATTGGTAAATTGCATTATATAGTGCATATCAGACTAGATATTGCACATGCAGTTGGCATTACTACAAGGTTTCAGACAAGTCTAAGAGAATCCCACTTGGTTGTAGTCAAGCGGATTCTTAGGTATCTGAAGGGAACTGTTGACTATGGATTGTGGTATCCATATAGCAAGGACTTCAACTTGAAAGTGTTCATAGATGTTGATTGGGCTGGTAATGTAGATGACTGGAAGAGCACAACCAGTGGTGCATTCTTCCTTGGTGGTAAACTGGTCTCGTGGATGAGTAAAAAACAGAGTTGTATCTCTCAGTCTACAGCAGAAGCAGAGTATGTTGCAGCTTTCATGAACTGCACTTAGACAATTTGGATGAAGCATGTACTGAAAGGCTTCAAAATCCCTGTACCTAAACTAGTAAGTATATTCTGTGGTAACACAAGTGCTATCAATATTTCAAAGAATCCGGTTTTACATTCTAGAACCAAGCACTTTGAGCTTAAGTATCATTTCTTAAGGGAAAAGGTTTAGAACAAAGAGATTGCACTAGAGCATGTGTCCAGTAAGGAGCAGTTAGCAGACATATTCACCAAGCCTCTTCCAAAGACTACATTTACACACTTAAGAGGTGAATTAAGGGTACTGCCCCTTCAAGAGGTGAACTAAAGGTATATTCTCCACATTAGTCATGTATTGCATAGTCAAATCTTTCTTCAGGAGTGATGTGTTGAAGGATGTTACTCCTCAAGAGGAGCAGCATAATGGAACCGAGAAGCTTGTGCCTCCACTTTGGCATTGTTGTCAAAGGGGGAGAAGATGTAAAGCGGAGAGATATCTTTGGTGAAGTGGAGAGATATATTTGTATATTGCCATCAATGCCAAAGGGGGAGATTGTTGGCATTATGTGAACCGATATGTGGACATAATGACATTGTATGTTGTCATTGATGTCAATATGTTGAAGAGGTATGAACTGACATATGTGAGAATCGATATAACATTGTGAACCGACATTTGTACCAAAGTGAAGCAGTGTGCTTGTTCAAGATGAACCGACATATGGTTATGGGAACTGGCACATGGAAGCGTTGTATGACTACCGGTTGGTAGTCTCAACTTCAGGGTTTTCGGTTGAAGTGCTTCAAGCCTGTATGGCTCAACCGGTGACATTGTGTGATGAGTTAGCATTGTAATGAAGAACAGATCACGTTACCACGTCAGCCTTGTGCACGTGAAGGATCTTGCATAAAGGAGATTGTTCCTATCTACCTTGGGAATGTGCGAAGTCTATAAATGGTGATAACATGTGATGGGCTATTAGCCACCATGAAATTGATGGAAAACAAACGATGGAGAATGTCTTGAGATTGGATCAAGACTGTTGAATTCAATACAGTATGATCAATGGTTAGGATTGAACCGTTTGAATTCCTTAACCTAACAGGTCTAGGGTTTAGGGTTTATGCTACCGAATTGTCTGTTGTCCTATAAGGTCGATGTTGTGACTCTTTCAGAGGTTGTTGGTAAAAGCTATGTGTGAGTATCCAAGAGAAGGGATACGAGATCCTTGCCAAACCAGAGGAGAGAAGTGATACCTGCAGAGTGTAAGTGCAGAAGGTGAAGAGAAGCTTAAGCGGATCTGCATTGGCATTGAGTGTTGTTACCAGATCATTGTAATACTTGTTGATCTCTAACCACCTCAATAGTTGGAAAATCCCCTAACAGGGTAGCCTTAACCGGCTTGCTATAAATCCCTTAACAGGGTAACTCAAAGTTATTGAGATCTGGAAAGCTAGAGAGCTCTGGAAATCCTTTATCTATTGAGTTCTTGAAATCCTCTAACAAGGTACCCTTAATAGGGTTTAACCCTTAACCGGGTATTGTAGCCATCCCTTAACCGGGTGATCTCTAACATGATCGGTTCCTAGTAGAACCTTTTGTAATGTCTTTAACCGGACAAGGCTTCTAACAGAGCGGACTTCCAAAGAGTTCAACAACAAGCTTGTGGGTATTCATCCCCACCATGGTTTTTCCCAGTTGGGTTTCCACGTGAAAAATATATGTGTCATATGTGATGCTTTTATCTTGTGATGCTTTGTTATTGCCTGTTAAGCATATGATGGTTCTGTGTTTTATGCCTGTCAATAAAATATGTTGAACTAGCTATTGTGAAGATATGATGATAGATTACCTGTTCATGCATAAGGGTGAAATGGTAGTGTATTTTTGAGTTGAGTGGAAAACTGAGTGAGTAACCAGTTTATGATTGTTTTAGTTGTTCTGAGTTTTACTGGTTGCACTCTGTTTCAAACCGGTGTCGCTGTTTGCCAGTCATTTGGAGGGATTGCTGTTGAACCGGTTTAGGTCTATATTTTTGTCTATACTGATTCACCCCCCCCCCCCCCCCCCCCTCTCAGTACCGGTTTGGTACTATTCATTCATCATTGAGTTATCAATGTAAACCAAGGAATTATTTGGTATATTATAAAATTTGAATTGTGTTTCTAGGAGTCTTATCCGTAAAATTACATTACTAACACCATATTTATGAATGTTTATTATTGGTGGGTATGGTTCTTGACCTCAAAAAGGTTGTCCTATCACTTGATTTGGTTTACTATGGTTGCACCCATCTTGGTGGCTTCTTTGGGACTTTAATTCTAATAATAATTATTTTGTAAACTTCTTTGAACCCTCATTAAATTTTTTTACAAATTGGTTAAGCATTTTATCTTTAATGAAATGTATCATGTTAACTTAATATCCTTGTGGAATTCTTTCCTCAATTTTAGGTGGTTGAACATAAAATGGTCCTTGATTTTGTCTATATAATAAGGTCCTCTAGTCTTAAAGATGACATGGCTTCAATTATATTTATATTTTTAATATTTAGGTACAAAAAGATTTGTATGAGAGAATTTGATGTTTAAATTTGGACCAAACTTTGACCATTGAATTAAGGAATATATTTTAAGTATAAAAATGAATTTTAAAGAACTAGCCATACCTAATTTTTTATAATCTTTCTAAACATGTAAAAAAATTCAAAAACTTCCAAACATTGCAGTCTAGAGAAAATTGAATGGATATGTTGACTAAAGTTTGACCATTGAATTGAAGGACATATTTTATGTCAAACAATATATTACAAAAAACTAACGTTGTCTAATTTTTAATAAGCTTTCCAAAAATATAATTGTTTTTAAAAAAATCTAAAAATATCATCCTATAAAATAATTTTATTAAAAAAAATAAAATAGAAATAACTTTCATAAAAAATTATCTTCAAAGTCTATTTTTTTTTGAGAGATTAAACATTCCTCAAAAACCAAAAAATAAAATAAAATCCAAGTACGCATTGGTTTAGAAGTTATTAGGAAACAAAAATGTTGGCCATAACTTTGATGCCACTTGTTATGACATTTCTTGGAAATATTTGTATAAATAAAAAACAAAGAATACCCTATCGAGGAGGTGACTTCCAATAATTATATTATAAGATATTAATTCAATATTTTATGATGATGATAATGGGAGAATGTTCTCATCTTTTTTATAGGCTCAACTCTGTAGGGACATACCCCTTCATCTTAATTAAGAGGGATTGTTGTATTAGCCAATATTTATGATAGGGTTAACCATGCAACAAGTGATTAACTTACTAGTCATAGGAATATATAATATATACTTAGGAATATATATTATGATCACTACATAATGTGTTGTTTTTATAAGAATAAGTAAATTTTTTGTAATCAACTGTTGGGTCATCTGTGTTGGGACACTAATGAAAATCTTCATTCTTGAGCACATCCTTGCCACAACCACCATTAGTGTAGATTGAGTAAGTAAAATTATTCTATCTAGTTCATCTAAGATTACATCTCAAGAGAGAGAGTTTAGTCAGTGAGAAATGGAAAAGCTAGGAAAAATATATTTATACATAGCTTTGGGATTAAATGTTCTAAGGCTACAAACATTAGAATACATCCAATACTTTAGAAAGAAAGATTGACAATTAGAATAAATAAGAATAGCTAAGTTGAGGTGCACAATTTTTTGGATTTCCATTATACCAACATTATTTGTGTAGTTTAAGTTGAAACATAGTCTGATTCATCCCTAGGATTACCAAGTGAATTATGAGGGATCCCAAAGATTTCTAAATGTTTAGATTCCCTTATTGAAGAGGCTTTTGGATTTGAATCTTGGAATAATAGCTAGTGATATATTATTTTCTTGGATTAGAAAATTCCACTAAATTGAAGAAGTTGCAAAGTTCGATCCATGGCTAAAAGATTCATCAAACTAAGACAACTTATGAGAAATTAGTTTTAATCTTTACATATATAGTTGAGAGGGTCTATTTCATATATCTTAAAATATAGGGCTTAAGAGAAGCTCGTCACTCCATTGTAGAGTGTTCCATGTTCTCACTAGTAGTAGCCATTTCAATATGATATCAAATCAAGAATTTCTAAGGCAAAGTTCCTTCTAAACCTCTACCAATACATTTGGCTAAAAGATAGACCCCTTGTGTGAGGACCAATGATGCCTAATCCACCCTTCTACTTTTGAAGAATATAGTGTGACCAACAAGTAGCTCCCCATTTGGGCCAAATAAAACTTCGTATAAGTTGTGTTAGCTAATTGTAGCAGTTTTAGAGGGCAACCCACAAGGAGAGATTTAGACTTGACCAAAGAAGAGTATTTTATTAGCCACATTGATATGCTCACCCATATATAGAAAATTATTTTTCCAAGATAATAATTTGAGTTTTAACTTGTTTAAAAACCACCTCCATAAATATTTTGATGAAACTTTAATTCCAAAAGAAATGCCAAGGTATATACTTATCATTTCATGTTTGATCTCTCACTATTCTTTTGTGATCAAAGGTGGATGAGGCTTGAGATGTATCATCCAAAATTTAATTTTGTGCATATCTAATTTAGAGTTCAAAGCAACATAGAAAAATTTAAGGGTTTCATGTAGTTTATTGGTATAACTAGTACTATTTTGAATTAAAATCATGTTATCATCAATGAAGTGGGAGTAAAGAGTAACAAAGCTACCTAGTAGATATATGCCATTAATGAGGTGATTTAATTAGGCACAATGTAGGAGATATTTTAGTGCAGGGTTTGTGAACTAAAATGGTGTACCAAAAAGTAGCCAATGTAGAAAAATTAAGTAAACATGAGCATATTATTTTGAAAACTTCAAACATGCTCATGTAATGGCTTGGGAATACCAAGCCATAACAATCATGTTATGTAGCTTTTTATATATCTTTTTCATTAATTTTTTTAATACACTCACAATATGTTGAAACATAAAAATGCATAAAAAAAATGGGCCCTCATTTGGAATTGTAATGGTGTAAATTATATACCCTTACAATTTCATGTTATATTTAGCACCCATTTTGGAGGTAACTTGTTTGATTTGGTGCAAACATGCTCAATCTAGGTTTAGATCGCTAACATCGGTCTCACCCCTTAGTGCCTTTGACCTTTAAATGTAGCCTAATTATGTTGACTAAGGTGCACAATGATCCTATCCTCCCAATTTTCCTCTAAGTTTTAATATTTGAATATCAATGTTGAGCCCACAATAGTGATATTTATTTGTTCCCTCTTTTTGAATAATTATTGATGAAATGGTATAAATCACATATAAATGTGACTTCCTCTATCATTGAAAATCCTACTTAGTCAATCTAAGTGATATAATTAATTTCAAGTACTCTATTCAGGCACTCTAAAAAATCACACAATCAAAGTCTATAGACCTAAGAAATTTGAAAACACTACCAAGTATATCATCAAGCACAATTGAATTAATTTTGTTTCCTATTTTTTATCATGTGATGTACTAACATTTGTAGGATCTTCAAAAACAACTTACGTGGAATCCAAGATAAGGCTTCAAATATGATGTGATCATTATAATTTTAGCATTATCATTATTCATTTATCTCTACTCCTTGAGGGCAATAACTCTTTATCACTAATCCTTGCATTGTGCAGGTGGAAACACCAAAACAAGGTTTGAATTAGGAAATCCCCTATGCAACACAATCATTTTCTCCTCTTTTTTATGTGTGAAGATTTAGATATGAATATTACAATCAAGACATTGATATATTATAGTCATATAGGGTAGATATTAATTAATAGTTTTAGACTTCAAATGGATGAAAATAATAATATTATGGTGGTTGGTCTCTCTATCTGTCCGGTTTCAGCTAAGATTTGCACAATGGAAGCCCACAAATTTCTTGAGATTGTTTGAATCACTTTGTTCTACATTAGAGTACTCTAGGAGCTTAGTGCCGAATGCCCCTATCTGACATATTCTACTTCAAATTTCACTCACATACTTGGCTAAACACTTCATTCTTATATTTGAGACTCTATCTAGAATATCAATTCTATATTTCCCATACTTTGATAACCTTCTTCAAATTTTCATCATTAACCTAGTTCATTATATGCATTTAGGCCAATCCCTAATAAAAACACAACCCTCCTAATAGATAAAGTGTGGATCCATGATTGTTTGGCTCTCCCTTGAGTACTATAGTCAAATTCATTCACACCCATTCTAAATGATTTGTGTGAAAAATAAATATTGATTCTAGTTTGATGCACATATTGAACATAGATATTATTTATATACATTTGATTATCTAGATAGTTAAATCCATTCTTTCATTAAAATTCTTACTTAGCATTCTAAAAAGTGTTTTGTAGAGTTTAAAAGGAAATTTTTTAATTCAATTTATTAGTATTTCTTATATTCACTAAATATTTAGATGAGGTATTCAGTACATAATGGCATTGTTGAAGATGTTCTATTCATATTTTCCTTAGCGTACATAATTTTTAGATGTTTCTTGTTGTAATTTTGAGTATTCTTCCTCTCCCAAAATTGGTCTTTCTTGTGAGGAAATTTTGGTTCATGGTGATTATGTCATCCTTATTCATGATACTCCAACAATTTATATCAATGATCCTCATTATGGAGCATGAAGCATTGATGCATAAATAATTATGTACCTCTCCTAAACTAGATCTATTGGCATAACATTATACCATCATGTTCCTTAATGATTCACCTCCTAATTATTTAAATCATATTTAAAGAATGAGTGAGACTAATAAGGATTTGTGTTCTCATCAAAGGATTAATCCTTCCCCGACCATTCATCCTTTTTGTGCTTAGACTCAATATGATTAGAGGACACATATTCTTGGAATTTGTCCTGTGAATCCTCCTCCATTAGAGTTAGAAACAAATTATAGGGTTTGGTTTAACATGTTTTTCAACAATGGTTCTAATAGTAAACATTTTGGGCTTATGGAGCAAGGAATTAGGGTTCATGTGGATCTCACACCATATTATTATAAAAAATGTGTTGGGTTCCCACCTTCCTCTCCAACTCCAGGCCTCCTTCCCCATTATCTCATATAAAGAATACAATCATTTTTTGCATGAGATAAGGCTGCTTCCTAATCCTTATACTCCATATTGAGAAGACCAAACCTTGCTAAGACTCTTCAAAACCTAGTTTATTACTATTCCTCTTCTAAAAGATTGTAAGCTTAAAAGATATGTTCACATATATCACTTTTTTTGTTTGAATCATCACATGGTTAACCATCCCACTAGTGACTGTGAGGCATTTAAGAAATAATTTTGCAAGATTATTTGTGATGGTATCATTCACATGATAAGTGTCATTGAGTTTATTCATTGTCCTGTCTCTATAATTATTGATTAAAGCCTTGTCTACTACATTTCTCTTCACTATGTCAAATTAGTAACTCTCTATGGGGGCTAATTGTCATTCATAGTTGTAAAACCTTATGCGAAATCATACTTTATCTTCAGTAGAAACATTATAGTCTATGGTGTGCTTATTATTTCCTTTACACTAAGGGCAAGGATATCTTTTGTTGGAGGGGTATGTATCCTTGTTCAAGGATATCATCTCCTTGTTTGATGGGTATCTATTCTTGTGTAAGAATTTTTTCTCCTTACCTGAGGGGTGTGTATACATTTTTAAGGATCTCCTTTCCTTGTTTGAGGGTCATGCATCTTTGTTTAAGGGTTTCCTCTCCTTGTTTAAGGGGTATATAGACTTGTTTAAGGATCTCATTTGGATTTTTGATGCATATGCATCCTTGTTTAACAATATACTCTTTTTGTTTTGGGGGTATGTATCTTTGGTTAAGGATACACTCTCCCTTTTTGGATGTGTGTATCCCTTCTAAGGATCCCATCCCCATTATTATATGGTGTATCCTTATTTAAAAGGATCTCTTCCTTATTTTTGAGGTATGTTTACCTACAAAGGGTCCCCTCCCCCTTATTGGAAGATGTATCATTGATGAGAATCTCTTCCTTTTTCTGTAGGTGCATATCCCTACCGAGGATCCACTCCCCCTTATTAGAATATGTATCCTTGTTTAAAGGTATCTTCCTTGTTTTGGAAGAGTGTATCTGTGCTAAGTATCCCTTCCCCCTTATTGGAAGATCTATCATTGCTTAAGGTCTCTACTTTTTTTGGAGGTGTGTATCCTAGGTGAGGATACCTTCTCCCTTATTAGAAGATGAATCCCTCGTGAGAATCTCTTCATTATTTTGGAGGTGTGTGCCCCTATTGAAGATCCCCTCCTTTTTTGTTGGAATATATCCCTAATAAGGATCTCTTCCTTATTCTAGAGGTGTGTATCCCTAATAAAGATCCCCTTCCTTGTTGGAAGATGTATCCTTGATGAGGATCACTTCCTTGTTTAATGGTGTCTATCCCTACTAAGGATCCCATCCTCCTTATTGGAAGATGTAGCCCTAGTGAGGACCTCTTCTTTAAAGGTGTGTATCCTTGTTGAGGATCCCCTCCCTCTATTTCTGTGAATTTGGTATTGTACCTAGTAAGTTTCACACCTAGGCCTTTATCACACATGTTACCTAAGTTTATTCAGGGACCACATAGGATTCTTCCCACTTTTTGTGGAAAGTTATCACATTATCACTTTTCCACCTTAAGTGGATGATAAGCTATGACTTCATATATGAAGTCATAATTTTAAGACGTGTCGTAATCTTATGCCATCCTATGTTCATCTTGGCTTATAGAACTAAGGGGTCCCCTTTGTACCATTAATTCTCATTGTTGATCCCTCTTGTGCTCTCATCAAGTGCCCAAATCTTGGGTGGCTATAATCTTCAATCAATCTTTCATGGTGTATATTATTATATACAAAGTATATTATTGTATTAAAGCTTATTGGATTTCTTCTTGTTAGTCTTATTTGAGAGATTTAGATTTCAAATCTTGGTATATTTAGGGGGTTTTATTTTTATAGTTTTATATTATATGTCAAAATTGGATCTTATTGGTGTAAATTTAAGGTCACCATTAGATTCAATAGGTTTGAGAAAGTCATTTTTGGCTTTTGTTTCATCCATATTAGACATGAGAGGTTCATGGCATTATAGAGAAATTTTAGCCAAAAAGGACCTCACCAACACGCTCAGAAGGCCTAAGAGATGAACATTGACCATTAATTCATCAATTTTGGAGAAAGTTGATTTTGGGGAAAAACAATTTAGTAGGGTTTGAAGTTGGGAGGTGATTATTAGATCTAGGATGTTTCTGACATTGTAGAGAAATTTCAGCCAAGAAGGACCTCAACATCATGCTCAAAAGGCCTGAGAGATGAACCTTGACTATTAATTCATCAATTTCAGAGAAAGTTGATTTGGGGGGAAAAATTAGCAAGCCAAGCCATTTGACTTGATCTATCAGTTTGGTTAATTTTTGAAAAAAAAAAAATTCTACAAATTATTTTTAAAATAGTTTGTTCAAATATATATTTTTTAGTTTTTTATTGTACATTTAAAAAAAATAATTAAAAATATATATTACAAAGGTCACCTAACAGGGACCCTATGCAAAGGTCGTGTCAAGCTCCATACATAAGGCACACACCTTTTTCCTAAAGGTTGTAGCCTTTTTAGATAGCTAGGTACCTCTTTCAAGCAACTGTACTATAGGGCGTGGGGTGTGGCCCCATGTGTCCCCCCACACAATATTTTCTTATCATTTTTCAAAATAGAAAATTCAAAAAATCAAACTTTTGAAAATAAATAAAAAATTCAAAGAACATTTCAGGTTTATTAGAGATTCTAAGAGAACATTCTCTACTGATGTAAGCATGATGTCAATAGAGCCTTTGAAAATTTTCTTTCACCCTCTCCATTGATAGCTTTCAATTTGAAGGCGATTTTGAAATGCTTATAACTTTGGCTTAGATTATCTAATTTTCAAGCAATTTTTTTTTATTTGGGCTACATTTGTGTACTCTATGTAGTGGTGAAGACGATTTCTAATTTTAATGCATGGGTATATTCAATTTGTTATAGGTGTTGTTGAGTAATCCCCATTTTTTGAACTTTTGAGGCTTGGTTATGGCTCATACAGATTCCTTTTTAGGTGCAATTTTTTTTAAAAAGTTCATACTTTTTCATTTTGTTCATATTGGTATTATTAGTTTGTAGCCATTGTAAGCAAAAATTGTACTTTTACACATAGCATTGTTTGGCATATTTGGGCAATTATATTGCATAGATCATAGTTTGATCTTTTGCTTGTTGATTCTAGTTTGATATATCATGATTGTGACAACTTTAAGCATTGATATTTGCTGGTATGTGGTGACTGATCATACTACTAGACTTAAATTTTGGTGACTTTGTCGACGGTGTTTTCCCCACAAATAAATTTACAGGAGAGTACAAGGGGGTAGAGCCCCTCCAACAAGGATCAAGGGCTCATCCCCCTGATGGGGGCCTAGGGGTAGAGCTCACGATACGGGTTTGGGATCAACGCCTCTAGTAGGGCCTATTGGGGGCAACACCCCCAACTGAGGGTTTTGGGAGAGCAGTCTCAAAGCAAAAATTGCCCATTAAGAGTCGAGTATTATTTTGGCATGTAAACTGATTTTTATAAACCACTAAAAATTCTTATAAATATGTGGCAACATAATGTGAAATATATCATATTGTAATTTTCTCTTCATTGGATGATATAAAAGAAGTGGATGACCATATCTTTGGTGGATGTAGCCCGCATTGGGTGAACCATGTTGAATATTTGTGTAATTGTGATTTGTTATAATTGCCTCTATTTTATGAATTATACTTAATATTATTTATTGTTCGGTCTACTTTAAAACCCCAACAAAATCAAAAGTCCACTTAACTTTTATTTAATAAGTGGAAATTATAATTATAGTAATTATAAAATGTCATGATTCAATATTGCTTAGGGATCTTTGATTGAGTGAATTTTTGAAGATCCTTGTTGTGGTTGTGGTTGCATTCCTCTTAATTTATGTTTTTGTTTCTCCAATTCCACTTCTAACACCTTACAACTATCCTAAAAGGAAATATGAAATGAATAAATTGCTAAGAGAAAAAAGATTGTATAGGATAGTTCATGGGCTTGATGTTGAACCAAAAGATGATGAAGTTAAAAAGAATAAATAGTTGAATCTTTGTGAAGAATTCATTAGCTATATATGCTTGTATGTATCTCCCAAGTTATTCTTTCACACTAAAACCTTGGATACACCTATCATTATGTGGAGAAAATTATAAAATTTGTTTCAGAAAATAAATGAAATTCAAGGAAATATGTTGGAGGAATGAATTAGCAAGTCTCAATCCATGAAAATTACAACATATAATAATTCATAAAAAAATTCAAGTCACTAAGAACACAAACGAAGGATTGTGAAATTGAGAAAATAGATACATAATTGGTGCTAAGCATTCTTTCAAATCTAAGACCTGAATATTTAGTGTTTGTGTCTATTTTCTATGCTACAAAGAATGCCTTTGGGAATATATTTTAATTTTCTTGTTTTAAAGATTTTGATATGCAACTCACTTAGGATTGAGATAAGCTTATTCAAATGGGTCTCATGAATTCTTCAAAATTCCATTCTTTGATTGCAAAGGATGAGAAGTCTTTATGTAGAAAAGATAAGAAAAAGAACAATCCTAAGAAGAAAACACATCCACACCTAATTCTGCAGAAGAACATAATAATTCCTCTCATAAAAGGGAATCATTTATGAAGAAGAATCCTACTTGTGCATATTGAAAGAAAAAAGGACACGAAGAACACTATTGTTATAAGGATATTGATGAATTGAGACACCTTCTTAAGAAGCATAGAACTAATTTTCCTCATAGAATATCTACTTCAACTTCTTCTTCTCCTTGAAAACAAATAGAATATTATAAAGAAAAAGTCAAACTTTTGAGACAAGTAAGAACAAAGAAAAATCTCTTCATGATACTCCAAGTAATGAATTAGGGAGATGGATTCTAAATTCGGGAGCTTCTCATTATATGGCATTTTCACAATGTATGTTCTCTTTGTTTGAACCTTGTAATATACCACCAATTTTGATGGGTAATCATACATATATAAATTTAACTAGGAGGGTATCTATTTATATTAGGGATGACACCTTCAATGATGTTTTGTATGTACCTCACTTTGCAAACAATCTCATGTCCATCTATAAAATAACTCATGGTGTAATAGGGAATACTATGGAGTTCACTTTGGATTTAGTTATCATCAAAGACTTGAAGAGTAGAGAAAAAAATTGCAAGTAGGGTGGTGGATCATGCATCTTAGTTGCATTTATTTTCAAACTTTTTTCCTATTGATGACTTTGATTCTTCATGTGAGGTTCATACTTCTAATGTGGATTTTAATCTTGATGTGAACTTTGGTTATTGAACTTGGATATTATCATATGTAATCCAAATATTAAGCCTTGCATTCCATCTCATCCATCTAGTATTGCAATTGATGATACTTATGTGGCTATAATTTTTGCTTCTTGTGATTCAGTGTACTAGCATATACATTGTCCTCTAGATACAGTTCCTTGGGATGACTACTTGAGAAACATCATAGGTTTTTTTGTGGAGTAATATCTTTTAGATTTGGGAGACACCATTGATGAATTAATCTTCTCTTTGAATAAGATGATCCTTCTCTAGTTGTTGTGAGGGAACATTTTGACCCTCTTTTTGATTCTCTACATGATTATTCTTCATAATTTGATGTGAGTGTGGATGCTTCTGAACACCATCTGGAGGAAGGATCTTTGTCTTTAGAGGAGATATTTGAGTCCTTGGATCTTGTTCTACATTCAACTTTTCTATATCTTGGATTATCTTTTTCAATAGCATGGCCTAGAATGGCCTTATTTGTAGTAGGCAACTTTTAACATCAACATGGGGAGAATTGAGCAACCTTTAGAGACTCCATACATTTTGATATTTCTTCCTACATATTCCTTTTGATAATGGGAATAAATAATTCATAAACCTTTGATTTTATTTCTTCCCAAGGGGAGGAAATTTGCTCAATTATCATGGACCATCTTCTACATCCACTTTCAATCATCTACCATTGGCACTAATTCTACATTAAGTAGGCTTACATGGTCTCTCTTCTTCTCTCTTATTGAGGGACTTTTTCATCACATGGGATTTTGTCCTTCTCATTCTTCTTTGAGAGTATTTTGGTATTTTTCATCTCTCTTTTTGGGATGAGTTTTTCCCATTGGATTTTCTCCTTTTCTCCATTTGTGAGAGAGTACAATATATTTGTACATGGGTACCTAACATGGCCTATTAGCTAGGACCCCTCATTTCATCTTTAATTGTTTACATATGCCTACATTATCCCTAAGCTACACTTAAGGGGGGTGCTGGTGTGAAAGGGGTATTGTATCTAGTAAGTTTGAAACCTAGGCCTTTATCATACATGATACTTAAGTTTACTTAAGGACCATATACGATTCTTCCCACTTTATGTGCAATTCCCACTTTTAATGGATAGTTATCACATTAACACTTTTCCATCTCATGTGGATGATGAGTTATCACTTATGTCTCAATACATTATATTAATACACATGTCATAATATTATTTCATCCTATGTTCACATTAGCTTATATAGCCAAGAGGTCATATTTGTAGCATTCATTATCATTGTTGATCTCTCGTGTGCTTTTATGTAGCACTTTTCCACCTTACGTGGATGATGAGTTATCACTTTATGTCTCAATACACATGTCATAATATTATTCCATCCTATGAGGACATTGGATTATATAACCAAGAGGTCCTATTTGTAACATTCATTCTCATTGTTGATCTCTTTTGTGCTTTCATGTAGTACTTAGATCTTGGGTGGATATAATCTTCAACCAATCTTGCATGGTTTATTGCATTCTATACCAACTCTAACACCCTCTTGTCTAAAGATGTATCCTTGATGAGTATTTATTCTTTGTCTTAAAGGTTTGTATCCTTGCTAAGGATTCCCTCCCCATTGTTGGAAGTTGTATTCCTTATGATGGTATCTTCCTTGTTTTAAGGTGTGTATCTCTACTAATGATCCTCTTTCTTTTCCTTAAGATATTAACATAGAAATATTAGCATTTTAGGGGGACATATAGCCTAATTTCCACTAATGTGCCTCTTTGATGTATTACTTGTGAGGATCTCTTCCTTGTTTGAAGTTGTGTATACCTACTAAGTGTTGCAAGGTGTGTGCCCTTGGTCTCCTTCTATTGTGCAACACAACACTCAGGTTTGTGACATGGCTTAACTTCCTCCTGTGGATTCTATAAGTCTAGTGGTTGTATCGGGAATTGACAAGTCGATCTTTTGGTTCAATGACAACCACACTTGTAACAAGTGGTATCAGAGCTTGGTCATGGGTTCAAACCCCTCGCTTGCGCTAGGGGGGATTGTTGCAAGGTGTACACCTTTGCTCTCCTTGTGTTGTGCAACACAACGCTCGGGTTTGTGACATGGTTTAATCTCCTCTTGTGGATTCTATAAGTCTAGTGGTTGTATCAGGCATTAATAGGTCAATCTTTTGGTGCAACGACAACCAAACCTGTAACACTAAGGATCCTCTTTCTTTTCCTTAAGATATTATCATAGCAATACTAACATATTAGGGGGACATATAGCCTCATTTTCACTAATGTGCCTCTTTGTGGTGGTGGTGTTTTTGTTTACACTACTCAAAGAATTAGTGATCTATGAAGATTCACCTAGAATAACACAAATTGTTGGCTAGTAGCTTTCACATGAGTTCACCTTTGATCATATTGTATAATATATCTTTCTAGTTTCATCTTTGATGTTATTTATGCTCCTTGAATTATTTGAGCTCTATAAACCAACCAACATAAAAAAACTCGATGGCCAATGGTATTCATATGATTCACCTTGTTCACCTAACATAACACAACTTGCTAGTTTTTTATCATTTTGTTGTTAGTCTATGGATTACCTAGCATAACACAACATGCTAGCCAATGGAATTCATATACACTATTACAAATCCATGGTCATCTAGCATAAAACAACTTCTTAAAGCCACGGGGGCTTCATATTGTGCATGAGCCCTAGCAAAAATATTGTAATAGAGTCATGTACCAACATGAAGTGGTCACTCTTTTCTCAAGCCTTTTCTTTTGTTTCCATTGACCCTCACCCTTTTGTGTGGCCTCTTGAGGTGGCCCATAACATTATGCATGTTGAGGATATGGTTCCTTTCTATTATACCAATAATAGACCTATAGAGATGGTCCATATTGTGTTGTTTGCAAGGATTATCACTAGTAAAAAGTTTTGGGAGGCCTTTCAAAACCCAATGGGCTATTTTGTTCTTGTCTACACTCTAGAGTTGGTGTGCTTGGATTGGCTTGGTTTATCCTTCACATGTTTTTTTTATCTTGTTGAAACATGTTGAGTTTAGCTACAAGGTTGTGGGAAGCCTTTCAAAACCCATAGGGTGTTGTCTGTTACCTTGGCTATGTTGTTGTATGCTCAAGGGTCTATTTGGAATATGTTCGGGGTGCTTCTAAACCCCTATGTTTTTGATTAGGTAATTTTGGTTTATTCAGGAACTTGTTCCCACCAGTTTGATGCCCCAGTCAAAAGCATGTTTCAAGAAAGGCTTCTCCTTTTTGGGTTTTGTTGTTTTTGGTGGTCTCATTGCTTGTGAGTTTCCCCTTATGCACTTGTTGGCAGTCATGTATCAGTAATAGGCCTATCCCTCTTTATCTAATCACAATATGCATTTGTACCAATTGTGTTTCTGCATCATGTTTGATGGTGCACTTGCATGCATGGGTTATAGATGTTCATGATAATCATGAGTTTCTTATGTTTTGATTGAGTTTCTTAATGTGTTTGTTATATTATAAAAATGATGCTTGGTATTAAAACAAATTGTTATACCAAGATCTTTTTACTCCATTGACTTTGAATTTTTATTAAAATTGTGTCTTTATGTAATGACTTGTGTGTCTTCCATAAGTTTTGCATGTATGCCTTGTGTCTTACATGTATTCTAGGTGCCTTGTGTGTTTTTAATTAGTGTCTACTTCATGTCTAATTGGTGTCTACCTCGTGTTACATATTTTTATAAGTTTCTTAGCTTTGACTCATCTATACTTTACCATGCATATGGCTATAAACTCATACCCCACTAAACTAGGGGCTAAATATAACATCATAAATTGTTTACTCCTTAAAATTTCACACTATATTTAGCACCTATTTTGGAGGTAGTCTTTGATTTGGTACAAATATGTTGATGATGGGTCTAGATTGACAACATTCATTTCAATCGCTAGTTCCTTGACATTTGTCTAACTTAATTAGGCTAAACTAGGGTGCTCAATTCCATAGTCCTCCCAACATGGCTCCATATTTCAATATTTGAAAGTTAGTGTTGGGCCCTTAATGATGATATTCCTTTGTCAACCCGTTTCAAAA
Organism: Cryptomeria japonica; assembly: GCF_030272615.1. NCBI lineage: Eukaryota > Viridiplantae > Streptophyta > Pinopsida > Cupressales > Cupressaceae > Cryptomeria > Cryptomeria japonica. Next base: position 529,827,994 of record NC_081405.1, read on the forward strand.
TAATTATTGATGAAAAGGTGTAGGTCACATATAATAGTGATTATATCATTTGAAATTCTAATTAGTTCATCTAAGTGATCTAGTAATCAATTTCAAGCACTCTAAAGATCAAGTAATCAAAGTCTATAGAGTTTAAGAAATTTGAGGACACTATCAAGCATATAATCAAACACAATAGATGTAATTTCATTTCCTATTTGTTATCATATGATGTAATGATATTTGTAGGATCTTCATCAATACCTTGGGTGGAATTCAAGTTAGAGCTTCAAATACAAGGCAATCAAATTATCATTATAGCATAATAATTATTTATTTTCTTTTGATCCCTTGAGGGAAAACACTCTTTATCACCCATCATGTAATTGTTATGGAGGCAGGAACACCAACACGGGGTTTGACTTAGGAAAGCCCCTATACAAAACAACCATTTTCTCCTCTCTTTAAATATGTGTATATTTAGATTTGAAGATCACAATCGAGATAGTTATACAATTAGATAGAGAAAACGATGACAAGGAATTTAAGAATACAAAAGGATGAAACTCAATGGACCAAGGTGTTCAATGACCCTATCCTTCTAGTTCTAGTTGATACTTACATGGTGGTAGCCTAGAAACCTTTTGAGATTATTCCAATCACTTTCTTCTACATCAGAGTACTCCATGACCCCAACACCCAATACCCCTTTTTGGACACAATTTGCTCATGGTTTTAGTAATTTACCCTGATAAGCACCTTATTCTTAGATCTGAGGCTCTCTCTAGAATTCTTATTCTACATTTCCTATATTTTGGTAAACTTGTTCAAATCTTTCATCATTAACCTATTTTACTATATACATCCAAATCGATCCCTAATCTCACTACAACCATCATAAATTATTAGGTATGGATCCTAGATCATTTAGCTTTCCTTGATAATTGTAGTTAAACCCTTTCAAACCTATTCAAATTATTTATGTGAAAGGAAAGATTGGTTCTAGGTTGATGCACATATTGACCTAGGATCAATTTTTCAACATTTCAACAACTTGTGGCTTCAACTCATAAATTTGTCTCTTGATGTTTTTCTATCTAAAATGTGATAGTGCATTAGAAATTTCACACAGATCTTCACAATGCCACAACTTAGAAGAGGTAAGTGTTCAACTTTATGTATTAAAATCAAATTTGGTTTGCATTTGAAAAATGAATTATTTTTTATAATTAAAAAAAAAATCTTTAGAGTAGATGCTATAAACCCTAATCTAGAGCCAAATTTAGATGGTAAAATACATAAAGACAACCCTATAATAGATAAGTAGCCTCCAACACTATAAAAAACCCTAGATAGATCCAAGAGGATATGGTATAGCATTTGAAATAAATTAAACTTCAAATTATTGAAATTAATTTTAAAATTTAAGCCTTTAACATTAAATCACCAACATAGATCACTTTCTTCATCATTGGAAGCAATGATGATCAACGTTGACATAGTGACACATTAAATAATTGACAAAGTTGTAAATATTCATGTCATGAATTTATGTAGTCAAATTATCATAACATGAAGTGAAATAAAGGCATAAAAAAGAAAACCATGTGATCTTTTTATAGATCCTAGAACTAATGCATCCATTGATGTGACTTCAAGGATATTTCCAATACATTGATGCAATCATGACTAGTGTCAACTATACACTTTCATATTTGTAGGTTGAGCCTATTCAGGATGATTCATCTAAGATTACATCTTTGAAGACATTTAAGTCAATGAGAAATGGGAAAGCTAGTCACAAGCTATTTGTACATAAATTTGAGAGGGGATTTTCTAATGGTGCATCCATTAGGCCATTCTGAATCCTTGAGAAAGAAAGAATAATAGTTAAAGAAATAAGAATAGCTAAGTTGGGGGCACATTTTTTTGGATTTATATCATATAATGTTGTCTTTGTATTTTAAATTAAAACAAAGTTTGAGTTGTCCCAATATTTCAAAGTGAAGTGCAAGGGATCCCAAGGGTCACTAAATGTTTTCGTATGTATTTATTATAGAGGTGTTGGATTTGAACCTTATAAACATTTCTAGCAAGTTATTCTCTTGGATTAGATGATTCAACTAAATTGAAGAATTTATAAAGCTCAATCCATTACTAAAAGATTGACCAAGCTAAGATAACTTATGGGAAACTACTTGCCAAGATTTCCATATATTATTAAGAGGGATTGATCCATAGGTTTTAAAATATGGGGATAAAAGAATCTTGTCACTCCACTACAGAGTATTCACATTTTTACCAATAATAACTATTTGAATAAAATAACAAGCTAGAAGTTTCCAAGGTGAAGTTCCTTTCAAAGATATGTCAATCCATTTAGCTAAAAGAAAGACCCCTTTTATGTGAGGATTAATGATGTGGAATCCACCCTTCTTCTTTGAGATAAAATAGTATGATTAAGAAGTAATTGAAATGATTTTTTATTTCCCCATTTAGACCAAATAAAACTTCAAATAAGTTGTATTAGTTGGTTGTAGTAGGTTGTAGAGGTAAACCAACAAGAAGAAATATAGAATTTACTAACTAAGAGGATTTTATTAGTCAACAACATTTTCCCAACCCACGATAGAAATTGATTTTCCAAAGATAACAATTTAAATTTGGATTTAAAAAAAAAAACCCCTCCACAAATACTTCAACTAAACTCCAATTCCAAAAGGAATGCCAAAGTATTTAGTTATGATTCCATGTTTGATGTTACCATGATTTTGAGATCCAATATTTATGAGAGCTAGGATGTTTTATGAAATATTTAGTTTAGTGCATAGCTAAAATTGAGAGTTCAAAACTACATAAAAATTTCAAGGATATCCTGCAAATTATTTTTATAATGAAGAATATTTGTTTTATGAAATTTTTAGTTTAGTGCATAGCTGAAATTGAAGTTCAAAACTGTATAAAAATTTCAAGGGTATCATGCAAATTTTTTCCTTTAATGAAGAATATTTAGAAGGAAAATCATTTTATCATTAGTGAAATGAGATCTAAGAGTATCATAGTTACCTAGAAGAGAGATGCCATTAATGGAGTGATTTGTTTAGGTATATTTAGGAGATATCCCAAGGTAGGGGCTGTGCACCAAAATGGTATATTGAAAAGAAACCAATGTTGAATAAATTAATTATCATGGGCATGCTATTTTGAAAACTAAATAAAACATGTTCTCATTATATGGGTTGGAAAAACCAAGCCATAACATGAGCATATTGTTAGGACCCAAAGGCAACTGAGAGGGGGGGGGGGGGTGTGAATCAGTTGTCAATTACTTTCAAGCTAAATATAACTTAATCAAAACTTGATACATAATACCGGTAAACCAAACTTAATGTTGGTTAATAGATTAATAGTTAATATCAATACCGGTAAAAATTAATGCATGAAACAGAAAGAGAAACAACATCCAGAACACATAACATAGAGATTTATATGTGGAAACCCTATAAGGGGAAAAACTACGGTGGGAAACCTTACCCACAATTAGATGATACTACTACAAATAGTATGTGTATACAAATGGGGTTTGCACATGAAGAAAGGCCAACCACCTATAGCTCATTGCTCAATCAAAAAATAGGAGTCACACTGACTACAATTGGATGATTAAATCCAATGATAATGTACTGCTCAAAGTAGCATCTCCAATGCTGGATTTAGTACCGGTTAAGCTTTGATAATCACCTTCAAACCTTCCTTGAACCTTCACTATGGTTTGCTCATATAATCTTCAATATTCACACATACCATGTTACAAAATCATATACCATATGTTGTTATCTTTCTTCTCCTTACTTACATCATCTCACAAATGAGATCTTACATATATACCAAAGCCTAAGACCAAATGTGTAGGTCGGCTTACCAAGAATATTACAATTAAACAAATTACAAATGAGTCAAGATGCGATGCATCATGTCGGCTCAATACATTTACAACAATATCCAATTAATTAAATCATCTCCATAACGTGTCGTGCTGATCTGAAATAGATAATGCATGTTGGTCCATAACCTAGACCAATTTGCTGGTAACAACAAATATGTCAACCCGATTAGACCAATAACCAAAATACCAAAACCAAGTGTCCAAACCATGTCTTCGACATAAGCAAGTGATCTCCAGATGATAACAAGTCATCAGTGAACAATATAACCTATTGATGAATGATATACCGGTGACTGTGCATAAGTCACTGAACTTGCCGGTGAACATAATGCACCGGTTCAACATAACCAAAGATCTTCAGAAGGATAAGTGTTAATAAGTGTTGACATCAATGACAAAACCAATGCAACACATCCATAATACCAATAATCTCCCCCTTTTGCACTAATGGCAACACAAGATGGAAAAACATCTAAGTGCCAAAACATAATGCCAAAAACCAAAAACCAACAATCTCCAGGATAGATCAATACTAGAAATCAAAATACAAATGCAGAGAGTATATATCACTCCCCCAATAAGTAATCTCTCCCCAAATGATAATGTATGTTTTTCCATAGATATCTCTCCCCAAAGGATAATCTATGTTTTTCCATAGATATCTCTCCCCCTTTGACATCAAATGCCAAAGCAATACAAATACCAGAACATACAACCAATTCATAAAAGCAATTATAATAGCCAATTGTTATATCCAACTTCTCCCCCTGAGAAGTATCTCTCCTCCATCAAAGCCGGGAAAAAAGGTTTCTCTACAAATTCTGTCGGTTTGATGCCAATCATAGGTTGTCTAAGTCTCTACAGGTGAGGGTATAACCCCAAGTTGTTCTTTGAGATATTCAAAAGTTTCCTTAGGTAAAAGTTTAGTAAAGATATCTGCAATCTGCTCTTTACTATTCACATAAACCAATCTCACTTCTTTTGCTTCAACATTCTCTTTTAGAAAATTATATTTGATAGAAACATGTTTAGTCTTAGAGTGAAATACCAGATTCTTAGATATATCAATTGCTGCTGAATTATGACAATAAATAATTATAGGTTCTTTGCATCTTACCTTTATGTCCTTCAACATTTTCTTAATCAATAATACCTGAGTACAATTAGTTGTTGCTGCAACATATTCTAATTTTGCTGTTGATAATGATGTACAACTCTGTTTCTTGCTCAACCATGAAATCAATCTGCTACCAAGAAAGAATGCCCCACCGGTGGTGCTCTTTCTATCATCTACATCTCCTGCCGAATTTGCATCAGTGTATGCACATAAATCAAAATTTTCATCTTTAGGATACCGTAAACCAAGATTTGTTGTGCCTTGTAGCTATTAGAAAATCTTTTTCACCGTTGATTCATGATTTTCTCTAGGATTACTTTGAAATATTGAAACAATACATATTGCATTCATTATATCAAGTCTTATTTGTGTCAAATACAGTAAACCTCCAATCATAGATTTGTATCTTGTCGGATTAATAGGAGCTGAATCATCTTTCAATGTCAATTTATCAGTTGTAGTCATAGGAGTACTTACCGGTTTAGAGTTTTCCATACCAAATTTCTTCAGTAGCTCCTTCAAGTACTTTTTTTGACATATGAATATACCTTTATTAGTCTGTGAAATTTTCAATCCTAAAAAGAATTTTATCTCCTAATCATAGACATTTCAAATTCTTCCTACATCTTATTAGCAAAGTCTTTACATAATCCATCTTCTCCTCCAAAAATGATGTCATTAACAAAAACTTCATTAACCAAGATGTCTTCATTAGTCACTTTGAAATATAAGTTGCTGTTAGCATTACCTTTAGTGTAACCAAGCTTCAAAAGATATTTGTCCAATCTAGCATACCAAGCTCTAGAAGCTTGCTTCAATCCATATAAAGCTTTCATTAATCTGCAAACCATATCTTTATTATTTGTCAATGAAAATCCATCAGGTTGTTCAATGTAAACTTCCTCTTCAAGATCACCATTCAGAAATGCACATTTTACATCCATTTGATATACTTTATAGCTCTTGTGTGCTGCAAATACAAGAAATAATCTGACTACCTCAATTCTAGCTATCAGTGCAAAGGTTTCATTGTAGTCAATTCCCTCTTTATGTGAATATCCTTTACACACTAATTGTGCTTTGTTTTTGATTACTGTACCATCTTCATTAAGTTTATTTTTGAATACCCATTTAGTTTCAATTACATTTTTATCTTTAGGTCAGGGAACCAATGTCCATGTATTGTTCTTTTCAATTTGTTCTAATTCATCTTCCATAGCTTTCATCCAATGTATATCTTCACATGCCTCAATAGAAGATGTTGGTTCAATTTGAGAAATTAAACATACCTCTTCATTTGCCAATCTTCCTCTTTTCATAACACCTTGATGCTTATTCCTAATTATCTTTCTTTCAAAGTGATTCGGTCTTACATACCTAGGTGTGTTCACTTGCTGCTATTCTTTAGTCACTATGGAATTCTCTGATGATGCTGGTGTGACTAGATCCACATTCTGTACTGGTGTACTCTTTATAGGTTCATTTATGATCATCTCAACTGCCGATATAGACCTTGAATTTCCTCTAAATTGTTCATCTATCTTCACATTTTCACTCTCAATGATTTTCTGCAATCTTTTATTAAAACATCTATATGCCTTGCTCTTAGATGAATAACCAAGAAATATTCCTTCATCACTTCTAGGATCAAATTTACCAGTATACTCATCTCTCCTAATATAACATTTTCTTCCAAATATTCAGAAGTATTGAAGAGTAGGAGTATTACCAAACCATAGTTCAAAAGGTGTCTTACCAGTTTCACCTTTGATGTGAACTTTGTTAAAAGTGTAAACCCTTATATTCACTGCTTCTCTCCAGTACACATGAGGTAGATTTTCTTCTAATATCATACTTCTAGTTGCTTCCATAATAGTTTTGTTCTTCCTTTCCACAACTCCATTTTGCTGAGGTGTCCGGGGTGCTGATAGTTGTCTTCTAATTCCATTCACTTCACAAAATGTATTAAACTCCTTAGATGTGAATTCACCTCCTTGATCTGATCTTAAACATTTGATTTTCTTATCAGTTTCATTCTCTACCAGTGCCTTGAATAATTTGAATTTCCCAAAAGCTTCTGATTTCTCCCTGAGAAAAGTAACCCAACACATTCTAGAATAATCACCAATGATTAGTATAAAGTATCTATCTCCCTGTAGACTTCTTGGTCTTGCCAGACCACACAAGTTAGTATGAATTAAATCAAGAGCATTATTGGGTTTCTTAGAAATACTTTTAAAAGTTGTTCTAACTTGCTTTCCCATTTGACATTCCTTACATACCGGATTATGAGGTTTTACAATCTTAGGTAAATCCCTTACAACTTTAGATTAACTAATATTTATAATGCAATCAAAATTCACATGACAGAGTCTTTTATGCCATAACCAACTTTCATCAATATGTGCAATCAAGCATGTCTTTTCATTGTTGTTCAAATGAAAGATATTACCTCTAGTCTTATTACCAGTTGCAATCTCCAAATCAGTTCTATTCATGATTTTGCATTTACCATTTTTGAATTGTAACTGAAATCCCTTTTCAAATAATTGGCCAAGTAGCTGTAAAGAATGGAAACAGAAGGAGGAGGTTTGGGCTATTCTGTAGAAGGGTGGCCTCTTGAAATTCATGGAGAGACTCCACAATTGTGATGACATGGTCACCAGTTTTTTCTGTAACAACTGGAAAAAGGGCATGTTGAGAATGGGAGACCGAACTATAGAAATCGACGAGGATTTAATTGCTCAAGCTACGGGCCTCACAAGAGAAGGGTGCAACTTCTACAGAGATAGGAAAGTCAGCAGGGAAGCTATCTAAAGATACCCAGACATTGAGAAAGAGAAGAAATGACTGGTAAAGTTGAGCAAAACCTACTACTCGCCCAGGGCTTTTGCCAAACCCTGGCAGGAAGTCCTCTTTGTTTTAATGCAATATATCACTCTAGATGGTAGGTTCTCCAAAGTCTATGGTTATCACTTTGTTCTACTGAATCACTTTAGGCACAATGATAAGGTAAATTTCCCTTATTTTCTGCTCTGTTTGATGAATGCATCCCTCAAGGCCTACAAAGAGAACCCACGGGGTGATACGACCATGCACCAAGGCCTGATGGTTCTAATCTATGACCATCTTAAGGCCAACCAAATTGCTCATATGCAACCCTCTGTGGATTCTGAGGATGAGGGGTCTGACCCTACCTTCTCAAAGGATGAGGAGTCTGAAAGTGACCCTACGACTGATACTAAGGACAACATGGATGTCTCAAATTATGAAAGTGGGAAGAAGAGGAAACACATCAAAACTAGACCCTCATCCTCTAAGGGAAAAAAACCTAAAGGTAAACCCTTGATTAGCATTTCTATGGAAGAGGAGACTTTAGATGACTTTGAGGAGGAGTACCCTCAAGGGTGGCTAAAGAAGAAGACAAAAGCTCACACCGAGGCTAGGAAAATGCACAAGAAGAAAGAGGAGACTGTTAAGGAACCGGAAGTTCAAAAGCAGGTAAGGGCCCTGGATGATGACCAGAACCTGGAAAAGGAGACCATGGAAGAGGCTCTTAGGGCTGTTGACACTACCATCCAACACACCCCTAAAGAGAAAATGGCAACTCCTGAAAAAGTTGACCACCCCTCTAACCCTCCCCTCAAGGGTTTGCATGGTTTCATGGAAAGAATGGAGTGGCTCATCAATGGTTACAAGAAAGCTGTGGACAAAAATAAAAAACTCTGTAACAAAATCTTGATCCTAGAAACCATCAATATAGGGGAAGGGAAGACCATGGAAAACTTCATAGAGGACCTAAAAAGTACCATTGCCAAAGCTGAAGACATAAGAGATACTTTCAACACTAGGTTTGAAAAAATTGAGAAGGATTTGCTGGAAAGAAAGAATCTTGTTGACACTAATGACCACATTCTCACAAAAACTGTCAGCAAAATTGGTAAAATTGAGGAGTGTCTAAAGAACATTGCTGAATAGAGCCTCAACATCTTGAAGATTTCAGCCAACAACACCAACACTCTCATTAACAAGTTGGATGATTATAAGGAAATCCTGGACATTGACCCAGAAACGAAAGGAACAGGGGAAGCTCAAGGTCCCAGAACCCGTACCGAAGGCAAAAAGAAGGATAAAAAACCAAACAAGGATCTGGAAGACCTTAAAGCTATCGGGGCAACTTACGACGAGCTGGTGATGAAGGCAAAGGACTTGTTGAAGAAAATTTCTGTGTAGTGCCCTCTCAGTTTCTTTGCTGTTGTTTTTTTTGTTGTCCTTTCGGTTCACTGGCTTTTTGCTAGTATTTTTGTATACGGTTCCTAAGCACTGTACCTATTGGTGTCTTATCTTAATATCTTTTGTTAAAGGTTTTGGGTCCTGAAAACTTGCTTTTTTAATTAATCAGAACTAATTGACCAACGCTCAAAAGATTATGTTTCAAACCTTCAACATAATAAACGTTGTCAGTATTGTGCTTACCATCAAAAGATATAGTGCCTTTTCCTCTGATCAAACAAGCTTTGTCATCGCCAAATATTACTAGACCTCCATTGTATTCCTAAAAAGATAAGAATTAACTTTTATCACCAGTCATATGATGTGAACATCCAAAATCTATAATCCATTCAGCTTTTTCTTCAATTTTAGCTGCCAGGGCCTGCTTTACCGATGGAACAGTAGGTTCCGATTGATCTTCATTTATTGCAACAAAAGCCCATCCATTGTTTATCGGTTCTTTATCAGAATCATCAGTAACTCCTTCATCAACATAGTAACATGATTTGTCTCTATTCTTCTTAAATCTGTATCTCTGATATTTAGAGTTAGGCTTATATGTTCTTTTAGCTTCCTCTCTTAATCTTGCATGTCTATCAGGACATCTAGATGCCATATGACCAACTTTATTATAGTTAAAACATTTAAATGGTGCTTTACACTTCCAATAGGACCTTTAGGCATTTTCCTTGCAAATAGTGCTTCAAGTTCTTCCAGTTCTTCATTTTCCTTCTTGATATCTTCAAGTTCTCTTGCATAAAGTGCTTTCTAATCAGATTTATCAGATGATGATGATGTTACTACTTATCAAATCCATTAGTTTTTATATTCATAGTCATACTATATATTCTAGTTGGTTAGCACTATCGAATCATGTAGTTGGTACACAGAGAATTCGGTATGCACAGTCTAGTTAGTTACAGTAGAAAGCAGTCACAGAACGCAGTACACACCGAGCTGTCTATCGAGTATCCTTTTATGTCTACCGAGCAGCAAAGATGACACACTGAGTTGACATACACCGAGTGAAATGTGTTACTAGATACATTGAACCTGGACATGTATATGAAAACGTGTTACAAGATCGAGGAACATCTAATCGTTATTACATTGGAAATTGCACTAGAAGATTGTGTATGATTACAAGGACAATCTAACCAATGAAATATTTTGTTTAGTTATTCATTCGAGGAATCTTGTTTGTAAGATCGAAGCAATGAATTGGATCACCGTTTTAAGAGATCTATTTATACAACATGAGTTAAGTGCATGTATGCATGAAGGAAGACTGTTATAGAGACACAAAGGTCACCGAGAAGGTTTTCAGAGAACAGTCAAAGAACAGAGTAAACATAAGGGTTTACCGAGTTACTATATGGGTTACCGTGGTATGCTATAAGCAAGGTAATCTTATTTTGAGCACATAGAATCTGGTATAACATTTCAGATATAAAGTTGCAGATATTTATAATGATTTTATTGTAATATTGTGAAGTTGAAAGAGAAACCTTTAATAGGGTAAAAGACTCTAATCAAGTCTATAAATTGTAAAGCCTCTAGCCAGGTGCATCATTCAGAATAAATGTTGTAAAATCCTTTAGCAAGGTAGATCTAATAGATCTTGTTACTCCTAACAGGGTAAGCTATCATAAATAGCTAAATGTAGCTCTAACCGAGCATTCTTTATTATTGTAGTAGTGAAGTTATGGGTGCCATCCCCACCGTAGTTTTTCTCTCTAACCAAGAGTTTCTGCATAACCAAAATACATGTGTTATGGAGTGAATCATGCATGATTGTTATCTATTTGTTTTAACTTTATTTTATGTTACTGCACTATTATGTTTTTGCATAACAATAAAGTTATCATTGAAGAAAAGTTTTGGAGTTCTGATTCACCCCTCCCCTCTCAGTTATTAGCTTTCCATATTGGGCCTAACAATTGGTATCAGAGCTTGAATCTTGGAAAAGGGTTTAACTACCTAAAGAGAAAGATCTTATCAATGGAAGGCTATAAACAATCTCAGAGGATTGTGTATCTGCAAGAAGAGCTAGATCATGCTAATCAAGTGATTGTAGACATGCAAAGGCAAATGCAAAAATCTCTGAAAGTAAGAAGAAGATTATCTGATGACTTGCAGGATTCTCAAGAGTTAGTGGAACAAATTGAGACATCATCTGAGAATAGTATATCTAAAGAGACTAAAGAAATGATTGGAGTATTGAAAGAAAAGAACAAAGCATTGGCTGATCAAATAAAAGCAATGAAAAGAGAACAAGAACATTTTAGTACATAGATGACTGAAAATCTAGATGCATTAAGGACAACAGAGGATAAAGCAAGAGATCTACAGAGAGAGAAACAACAACTTGAAGTCTTAGTATCTGATAAGAATGATGAAATCATAAGGTTGACTAGAATTCAACAAAATATGATAGATCAACTAGGTTATGCACATCATGAAGCAATTCTAAAGAATGATGAAAATCAAGCATTGAAATCTGAAGTATCAAGGTTGACTGATGAACTTGAAACAGAGAAGAAATCCAAAGAAACATTGAAGAAGAGTTATGAAGCATCAAAGATGTTGGATGAGCAACTGAATATAAGAAGACCCAACAAAGATGCAAGACTCGGTTACAAAGGAAAAGACTCTACTGAGAAAGGAATTCATACTACTGAGAGAGGAGAATCATCAAAGCAAGCTAGAAATAGGAATAACATCAAAAGAAAGAAGCCTATTTGCTACTACTGTGGAAATCAAGGTCATACTGCCAACATATGCCAAATCAGAAAAGGTAAGCAATCGAATATCACTAAGTCCAATGGATATTGTTACAATTGCAATAAATATGGTCACACATCTAATCAATGTAGGACAAAGTCTATTAACAACTATAAGAAGTCAAAATTCAAAGGGTTTTGTAGAAACTGCAATAGATATGGACATAGTACCGAGAAGTGCTGGTCTAAGCAAAAGAACTACATGTGGTCTACACATCGAGCAAACACTAGAGGTTATCGAACTCACACAAATCCTTACCGACAATATGCAACAGTACCATGGGATTACAATTCAAGGATATGGTGTGAATGTTGTGGAAGATATGGACATATAAGTGCCAACTATTTTATAAGGTTTGGAATGAACAACCGAAGATCATGGACAAATCCTGGTATGGCATGTTTTCATTGTCACAAGGTTGGACATTTAGCTGGAGATTGCAGAGATCAACCTAGAAGAGACACTGAAGAGATAAAAGAAAAATTCAAGATGATTTGGAAAAAGAAGGAAATCATGTCAGATGAAGAAAGCACCTTACCTACCGAGTTAGGTGCACTTATTCCAAATTAATCATAAAAGGTATGAAGGGACTGCAATCTCTAAAGAATAAAATCTTAACAGTTCCTATTCTATTATGTACTAAATTCAAAATCTACATAGTCGAGATGCATTAGTAAGTTTGGAATTCTATCAAAAGTACTTTACAGGAAACCTGTCAAGTTGGTGTATACAGGAAGCTTGTCAAGTCGGTAAATGAAGGAAATTTGGTTACTCGGTTAAAATGAAAGAAAAGAGAGTAAATTGGTTAAAGGTGAACCGAGTGCATTTAATGTTTTTTGACCTAACCCACACGGAGCCCGATAAGGTATTTTGTGTACTTAAAGGTATTTTCACAGTCATTTTCATTCACCAAGTTTTTGAGAGAGCAAAGGAGAGTGAATCAAGGTGATCAAAACCTCATTCAGAATGAATCCAAGGTATTTACATCAAATCTCATCACTATTAAGCTAGTTTACCGATCTTGTCAAATTGCTATTATCTACCGAGTGTGAATCGTCTGCCATTTGTAAACCGTCAAACCCTAAGGATAGTTTGCTATTTTTATCTAAAATTTACAAATGGTACCCAAGATCCAAGATCTCATAGTTGTCAAGAATGTCGAGAAGCCCTCACTGAAATACACTTTGACTCCTAAAGTCGCCTCTGAACCGGATGACAAAACTACCTTTTCACTCATCCTGGATCGAGTCTTGTTAGTCGAAGATGTTAGATTCTTCACCGTATGCCATGTTGAAGAACTTGCTCATGTTGAGATTAGTGACACATATGATGAGCTATGTACTGATGGCAAAATGGATAGTGAGTACAAGCATATCAAAATCAAGGGATTAACTGAAGACCTAGCCTATCCCTGTGTGTTCAAACCCAAGTGGGTTAAGTTTTTTTTGAGCAGAGTTCATGATGATTTTATGTGGCTAGAAGAGCAACCATTCAAAATCACCAAGGAAATCATTCATGTGATCATCGGGTATCCTATCTATGATCATGCACGAGCACAGAAGATGATATCACAGAAGGAGTTAATTAGTTTAACTAGAGTAGAATCTGATTACCGAGGATTGAAACTGAATAATGTCACTGATGCAGAACTTAAGTTTGCAATTAGAGTAATTGGTTACTGTTTCTTCCAATCTGCAAGGGAAAACAATGTACCCTGTGCCACAGTTGACTTAGCCTATAAAATAGTAAAAAAGGGAATGAAAGTTGATTTATGTGAAGTGCTACTGAAGAACTTGTTTGAGAACCTAAACACAATAAGGAAGCTGAAAAAGAACAACTCGGCAAATACATTGAAGTTTGGTTCACTTCTTGTATGCATGTTTTTCTACTTTGAGAAGTTCTTTCCCTTATTCGGTAAAGTAGTTTGGGAGCTACACCGACCCATCACCCATCAAATTAATGATTTTATCAAGAAGTTGGGAGATAATTTTAATGATATAATGGATGACTATTTCAACAAATTTCAAGAGAAGATGCACAATAGGTACCGGATTCCACCACAGCTGGTCAAGAAATATAAGGATGATATATGCTTTGAGGTAGACACTGATTACTGTTATGTGAATGTTGTGGAACCAAGGACTCAATCTTTTCCACCAATGGGTTATGAGATTGACTATGATATCACACAACAACAAATTGGTGCCTATCTTTCATTGCCAAGGCATGCTACCGAGCTAAGATATGGAACTTATGAAGAGGTGAAAGAAAAAAGTTAAAATGAGCATTGTAGTACCCAAAGCTACAAGAAAGGCTACAAAGATGATAAAGGTTCTAACGGAGAAATTCAGAGAAGACTCTTCCTCTACACCTGTCAAAGGCACTCTTGCCATTACCGAAGAGGAATTAGAAGCTCAAGAGGCAGCAATAACATTGAGTACCGAATTGCCTAAGGGTAAAGTTTTGAAAAGAAAGAAATTGGACACTACAAAGGCCCTATCGACTCCACCTCCAACAAAGAGACCTAACACAAGAGCATTAGCTACATCACTGAGTAAGAAACAAAAGAGTGTTACTGCTCCCAAGATAACCAAGACCTACAAGAAATCTACTCAGAGACTCATTCTGGCAAAAGAGTCTAGTGATACAAAATCTGAGGATGCCAACAAATTCCAGATTGTCAAAAGCAAGAAGGTAAACATACATAGTGTTGAAAACTTTTGTGCAAATCTAAAAGAATATGGTGGATTTGGAGGATTTAGATATGTCAAGTATGAGACTAGGAATAATGATGAGAAGTGACAAATTGAAGAAGTTGTCATCTGCACACTTCTAAAGTTTCGGCTAGCTCCATTAGAACTAGTCAAGTCACTTCCAAGTGAACTGTACTTACATATTGATAACAGGTGGAAATATGCAATGGACTCAGAGAAACAAATTAGAGAAAGAAGTCTAGTCCATCTATTTCCTGATATGTTTGTAGCAGAAATAAAGGAGCATTTGACAACCTACAATTCTAAATTTCTTGTCAAACAGAGAGCCTTAAAATTGATGAATGGGCTATATATTGATGTAGAAAATGAGACAAAAGAAAAGTGGCAGAAAATATTCAAAATAAAAGATGCCAGTGAACAATCTAAAGTTGAAATTGTTGATGTCACCGAGCACGATCCTGATGTCACTGAGCAAGGTCTTGATGCTACCAAGCAAGACCCAACTGACACTATTCAAATTGATGAAGATGTCATGGATGCAGAAGCACTGGAGCAGGAAATGATAGAAGGCACTACCTATGCAAAACTTGTATCTAGTGAATCTATTTTAGAACAAGTTCAGCCTTACCCGCTGGTCAAGCCACTTGTCTCTACCGAAGCTCCTAAAGATACAACACAAGGCACCGAAGGTCACCAGTCTGAAGCAATAGAAGGTACAACTCAAGAAAATACCTCTCAAGCACCATCAAGCACTAAAAATGTTACAACTGAGACACCCAGTACCGAGACACCAAAGGACACCACAACGGCTATAGGAACCGAGAAAAGTGTTGCCTCCACCGAGCAACCTACCAAGGGTCAGCAAGCCTCACAAGCTATTGTTTTGGTACAACCGACCAAAGGTAAAGAGAAGAAGGTGAAAAAGCATAATTTTAAAGTTGATCGATTTATCTAAACTGATAGTGTTGCCCAATGTGGATATCTCAAAATTAAAGGGGCAAGCACTTATTGATTTCGGTGAACTATGCAAAGCAAAGGCCGAAAAAGAAAAATAGATGGCCATTCAAAAGAAGAATAAAGTACTACAGAAGGTAAAGACACTACTGACATATATGCTACCTTCAGCTATAGTGTCAACCGATGCAGCCATCCACATTCAACTGGATGAACTCCTTAATCAAATAGAAACATCTGGAGTTGATGCATCTGAGTACTTGAGCAAGCTAAAAGACAAAGAGCTTACTGCAAAAATGATAGAAGAGGTACAAAAATCTCTAGCTATTGGAAAAGTCAAGCTTGTCAAATTCATTGATGAGTTGTCCCCTCAACTCAAGCATATTCTTTATTTATTTCAGAAACTTTGTACATTTTCCTTATTCATTAAAGATATCAAGAATAAAAATGATGCAATTGAGAAAGAGATCACCGATCTCTCAACTAAGTTGACCATAGAGCCAAATTCAGTTCAGAATTTTTATACCAAGCTTCAACAGCTCATGGCTCAATAGTTAGAACTTAGAAATGAAGAGCATAAGACCAAGATGGATATAATGACACTCCAGACATTATTCCTTCCTCATCTCTCATCAGTTCAAGAATAGATTAACCGAGCTACACGCCTATCTACTACACCAGAGGGAAGCACTCTTGATGGCTTAATATCACTATTGGCTGATATTCAAGCATAAAATTATTTAATGGAAAGTGTAAAGGATACACTCTCAGTCACTCTCACCGATGCCCGGAAAAAGTATAAATCTATTTTTGATTAGTTACCACTCCCAGATGGATATTAAGTTTTTGATGTTTGTCAAAAAGGGGGAGTAATACTATATAGGGGGAGTAATATAATATATTTGGAGAGTGATATAGTTTTGATACAGTATTCGGAGTATAGTATATAGGGGGAGTATACCGAGCAGAATATACAGAGTATGCAGAGCAAGCAGAGCATACAAGCACATAACCGAGCATGCAAAATTAGAGCTATGTACAGAATAATGATAAGGGGAGTATATCTTAATATACTATTTCATTGACTATTGTATATATTGTCAAGTATAGTCATTTTGCAAAGTATATAGATTTTTGAGTTATGACTTTGAAAGTAGTTTTTGTCAAACATCTCAACTAATGTCAAAAGGGGAGATTGTTACTACTTATCAAATTGCCATTTGTTTTTATATTAAAAGTCATACTATATATTCTAGTCAGTTAGCACTACCAAATCATGCAGTTGGTACACATAGAGAAGTTAGTGTGCACAGTCTAGTTGGTTACAGCAGAAAGCAGTCACAGAACGCAGTACACACCGAGCTGTCTACCAAGTATCCTTTTATGTCTACCGAGTAGCAAAGATGACACACCGAGTTCACATACACCAAGTGAAACGTGTTACCAGATACATTGAACCTGGACATGCATATGAAAATGTGTTATAAGATCGAGGCACATCTAACCGTTATTACATTGGAAATTGCACTAGAAGATTGTGTATGATTACAAGGACAATCTAACCAATGAAATATTTTGTTTAGTTATTCATTCAAGGAATCTTGTTTGTAAGATCGAAGCAATGAATTGGATCACCGTTTTAAGAGATCTATTTATACAGCATGAGTTAAGTGCATGTATGCATGAAGGAAGACTGTTACAGAGACACAGAGGTCACCGAGAAGGTTTTCAGAGAATAGTCAAAGAACAGAGTAAATAGAAGGGTTTATCGAGTTACTATATGTGTTACTGAGGTATGCTATAAGCAAGGTAATCTTATTCTAAGCACATAGAATCTGCTATAACATTTCAGATGTAAAGTTGCAGATATTTGTAATGATTTTATTGTAATATTGTGAAGTTGAAAGAGAAACCTTTAATAGGGTAAAATACTCTAATCAAGTCTATAAATTGTAAAGCCTCTAACCAGGTGCAACATTCAGAATAAATGTTGTAAAATCCTTTAGCAAGGTAGATCTAACAGATCTTGTTACTCCTAACAGGGTAAGCTATCATAAATAGCTAAATGTAGCTCTAACCGAGCATTCTTTATTATTGCAGTAGTGAAGTTGTGGGTGCCATCCCCACCGCAGTTTTTCTCTCTAACCAAGAGTTTTTGCGTAACCAAAATATATGTGTTATGGAGTGAATCATGTATGATTGTTATCTATTTGTTTTAACTTTATTTTATGTTAATGCACTATTATGTTTCTGCATAACAATAAAGTTATCATTGAAGAAAAGTTTTGGAGTACTGATTCACCCCTCCCCTCTCAGTACATTAGCTTTCCATATTGGGCCTAACAAATGATGATACTGTACATGATGATTCTTTGAATGCCAAATCTGTCTTAATTGTAGCAACAGGACCAAATTCCTCAAGCTCAAATGTTGAAAGTTTTCCAACCAAGGTATCTCTAGATACTGATGTATTAGACATTGTTCTCAATTCATTAATAGCAGTTACTTTCATTTTATATGTCGGTGGCAATGCTCTTAAAACTTTAGAAACAATTTCATCTTCACTCAAGGATCCTCCACAACATTGTATTCCCAAAACAATTTCATTAACCCTTTCCATAAAAGCAAAAATTCTTTCATCTTCTTCCATTTTCAAATTTTTATACCCGACTCGGAAGCATTCCTGTTTTGCAGTTTTGACAGTGGTATCTCCTTCATTCAATGTCTCCAATTTATCCCAAATAGCTTTAATAGTAGATTGGTCTGATAATCCCATGATTTGTTGATTTGACAAGGCGCTCAAGAGTGCTTCTCTTGCTTTGCAACCATTCTCTTGATCCTTACCCAATGTTGGTGGATTAGGTTGATTCGGTGTAGGATCAACATAGCCATTCTTTGTAACATCCCATATGTCTCTTCCAATGCAATTCAGATGTGTCTCCATTCTGATCTTCCATATACCATAGTTTGTTCCATCAAGTTTCAGACTGTCCTTCCTGAAAAAGTTTGTTGCCATAGAATCTCCTCAAGCTGTTAAACTTCTGCAAAAAGAGGACTTAGCTCTAATACCAATTGTTAGGACCCAGAGGCAATTGAGGGGGGGGGTGTGAATAAGTTGTCAATTAATTTCAAGCCATATATAACTTAATAAAAAATTGATACATAATACCGGTAAACAAAACTTAATGCCGGTTAACAGATTAATAGTTAATATCAATACCGGTGAAACTTAATGCATGAAACAATAAGAGAAACAACAACCATAACACATAACACAAAGATTTGTATGTGGAAACCCTGTAAGGGGAAAAACCACAGAGGGAAACCTTACCCACAATCAGATGATACTACTACAGATAGTATGTGTATACAAATGGGGTTTGCACATGCAGAAAGGCCAACCGCCTAGAGCTCACTGCTCAATTAAAAAATAGGAGTCACACTGACTACAATTGGATGATTAAATCCAATGATAATGTATTGCTCAAAGTATCATCTCCAATGCTAGATTCAGTATCGGTTAAGCTTTGATAATCACCTTCAAACCTTCCTTGAACCTTCTCTATGGTCTGCTCATATAATCTTCAATATTCACACATACCATGTTTCAAAACCTTATACCATATGTTGTTATCTTTCTTCTCCTTACTTACATCATCTCACAAATGAGATCTTACATATATACCAAAAACTAAGACCAAATGTGTAGGTCGGCTTACCAAGAATATTACAATTAAACAAATTACAAATGAGTCAAGATGCGATGCATCATGTCAGATCAATACATTTACAACAATATCCAATTAATTAAATCATCTCCATAACATGTCATGCTGATCTGGAATAGATAATGCATGTCGATCCATAACCTAGACCAATTTGCTGGTAACAACAAATATGTCAACCTGATTAGACCAATAACCAAAATACCAAAACCAAGTGTCCAAACCATGTCTTCGACATAACCAAGTGATCTCCAGATGACAAGTCATCCTCAGTGTCAATGAACAATATAACCTGCCGGTGAATGATATATCAGTGACTGTGCATAAGTCACTGATTTTGCCAGTGAACATAATGTGTCGGTTCAACATAACCAAAGATCTTCAGAAGGATAAGTGTTGATAAGTGTTGACATCAATGACAAAACCAATTCAATACATCCATAATACCAACACATATGTTGTGGCTTCCATAATGCATTTCTATTATTTTAAAAAAATATGCTCACATTGTGTTGAACATAAAGTGTAAGTACATTTTATGCTCAACATAATGTGAGCATGTTTTTGAAACATAAAAAAACAAAAAAAGGTAGCCTCAATTTGCAAATTTCAATCTCTACATTTTTCTCTCTAGAATGTGATGTTGCTTTTCAAATTTCACATGGATCTTCACAATGCCACATTGTAAAAGAGATAAGTGTTAAATTTTAGTGTATTAAAAATAAGTACATGGTTTGGACTTAGAAAAAATATATTATTTTTGATTCATTTTATTTCAGTTTTTACTTTCTTTATAAAAATTCCTATAAACTCTAATAATCCAAAATCAAATTTGGAAGATAAAATGCTTAAAGAAAAGCCTACAATACCTAAGTCTCCTCCTACACTTTAGACAAACTCTATACAAAGAGTGAGAATTTGATAAAACATTTAAAACAAAACAAAGTTCAAATTACTAAATTAGTTTCAAAATTGAATGCTTTAACAATAGACCCTCAATATATATCACTTTCTTTTTCATTGGAAGAAATGGTGATCAATGTTGACATAGTGACAAGATAAAATGATGGAAAATGGATAAATATTTGTGCCATGAATTTTATGGGATAAAATTATTGTATGATGAAGTGAAAAAGAAAGACATAAAAAAATAAATAATATGTGCTCTTTTTATAGACAGTTGAACCAATGTACCCCTTGTTGTGACATCAATTGTAATATTTCTAAAATACTTGTGAAATCATAAATAAGAGTGTTAGATTTAAAATTCTTGATATGTAGTTAATGAGGAATGGGAAAGATAGGGACAGGCTTTTTATACGTAACTTTGAGACATGAAGTCCTAAGGGTGCAACCATTAGGCCACCTACAATCTTTGAGAAAGAAAAATTAATAGCTATGTTGGGGAGCACAATTTTTTAGATTTCCATTGTAGAAACCTTATTTCCATAGTTTAGATTGAAACATAGCTTGAGTTGGCCCTAAGATTTCTAAATGAAGTTCAAGGAATCCAAAAAAATCACTTAGCATTTGGATGCCTTTCTTGAAGAGTTGTTTGGCTTTGAATATTGGAATCATAGCTAGCATGTTATTATTTTTTGGCTCAAATGATTCTAAAAATTTGAAGAAGTTAAAAATCTTGATCCATGGCTAAAAGATTGATCAAACCAAGGCAACTTGTTGGAAACCATTTGCCAATCTTTTCATATACAGTTTAGAGGGATCGATTCATTGACCTTAAAATATTAGACTAAAAAAATCTTATCACTCCATCATAGAGTTTCCATATTCTTACAAATAGTAGTTTTTTTTTAATATGATATCAAACTAGGAATTTCTTAGGTGAAGTTCCTTCCAAATATTTTCTAAACCATTTAGTTGAAAGATATACCCCTTGCATGCAAGGATCAATGACATGCCTAATCAACCCTTCTCATTTGGAGAATACAACATGATCAAGAAGTAACCAGACATACTTTTTTAATTTTCCCATATGGATCAAATAAAACTATGTATAAGTTGCATTAGTTACTTGTAATAGGTTTTTCAGGGCAACCAACAAGAAAAGATATGGATTTGACTAGATAAGAGGATTTTATTAGCCACCTATATATGCTCTTTCATAGACATAAAATGGTTTTTCTAAGGTAATAGTTTGGATATGGACTTGTTGAAAAGCCACCTCCATAAATCCTTCAACAAAACTCCAATTCCAAAAGGAATGTCAAGTTATCTAGTTATGATTCCTTGTTTGATCTCTTATTATTTTTTTGGGATCCAGGGTGGGTGAGTGCTCAAATATTTCATCCAAAGTTTAGTTATGTGTATAGCTAATTTAGAGCTCAAAGCCACACAAAAGAAGTCAAGGCTACTATGGAGATTATTGTCACAATCAACTAAGTTTTGAATCAAAATAATGCTATCATCAACGCAGTAGGAATTAAGGGTAGTAGAGTTACCAAGTACAAAGATATCATTACAGAGGTGATA
This sequence comes from Cryptomeria japonica, assembly GCF_030272615.1. NCBI lineage: Eukaryota > Viridiplantae > Streptophyta > Pinopsida > Cupressales > Cupressaceae > Cryptomeria > Cryptomeria japonica. The sequence continues at coordinate 529,849,975 of NC_081405.1, forward strand.
TGATTAGAAATGATGTAGTAGATATCACAGAGTAGAGTGTGTTCATAAAAATAGTGTATAGAAAAGTGGCCAACCTAAAAAAATAAACCAAACATGAGAATGTTACTGTAAAAATTACAAAATGTGCTCACATAATGGGTTGGGAATACTAAGCCATTAAAAGAGCACATTTATTGCTTCCATAGTTCTTTTGAATTATCTTTTTAAATATATGCTCAAATTATGTTGAGCACAAAACACAAGTACATTTTTTTGCTCAACATAAATTGAACATGTTTTTGAAATATAAAAATACGAAAAAAATCTAAGCCCTATTTTCAACCCATGACCCCAACTCATAAATTTCCCTCTCCATCTTTTTATCTCAATAAATTTTAGTGTTTTAGATTCAAATTTGGTTTGTATTTGAAAAAATTAGATTATTTTTAATGAATTTTATTTTATTTTTTAAATTCTTTGCAGAAAATGTTGGGATAAGTAGTGAATAATATTTGACCAACCTCCATGTAATAACCAGGAGGTGTTGTAGGGGATGACCCCACAACACTGTGGTTATTTCCAAGTCTCCTACATGGGAGGTCTTGGGTTCGAGTCTTCTTGAGCCCCATGTGTCCCACACACAAGCAATGGAGAGAAAAGGTGATGCCTAGACATGGAAGACATGATGACACAAGGAGATATAAGGGTGTTATTGCCGAATAAATTTGAGGATGAGACCCCTAAAAAAAATTGGTTTCACTAGTTCATAACTCCATTCAAAAGCGATTTGGCTTTGGCTCATTACCAAGCAAAAAACAAAACAAAACCAGGAGGTGTTGTACTTTAAAAAAAAATATACTATGAATTTATTTTTGATGAAATCCCCAAGCATTTTAATATGAAGTAGTTTTACGGTAGAGGCAGTGGCTCCTCCCAAGATAGATTAATAGATCATAAAGTAAGAAATCATAAACAACAAATACCATTAGCAAAAAAATATATTCATCATGTGACCAATTATCCATCAGCCATAAAAGAAACCATGGAGGTGCAGACTCTCCATGTGATTGCTATCCTCAAACACATTTATAGAGCATGGCTTGTAGTTATCCAAGCCTTTTGCTTCAATAAATTATCTAGTAGATTGACCATCTAGTTCTAGTGTTCCTAGCTCTCACTTATGCTTTAACTATTCTAATATGTGTGTTAGTAAAGATAGTGGCGCAAAGGGTGTAGATGATGCCACCTCTTACATGTTTACTCATTGTCATTGTAGATATTTTGTGAGTATATAGGTTGATCAAGGTGGTGCATTAGATAATATGTTGGTGTTAGTGCTACAATTTCAACATCAATATCCTTAACACAAGTATGAGTATGAACATATATGTTTAATAATGATTATTTTATCTCAACTAATATATATTTGGGTATTATAAAATAATTGATAAAGGTATTATATATGTTATAGATTGATGTTATAAATGTTAGTGTGAAAAAGTGTTTTACCTTACTAGTTTATTTTTAGCCTACTTAATTGAGTCATATTCACACTATGGTTAAACTTACTTAGAGGGTTGAAATATTCTCTCCTCATCTTATTGGAGGTTAGAGAGACTTGCGGATCATCTCATGTAAACTCACGTGTCCATAGATTCCTACACTTGTTGCATGCTTGGAGAGGTAGTTAGAGTTTGACTCCTACCTTCTCACCTCACACCCATCTTGCATATATTTGGGTGTTCTCATTTGGTTTTGTACTTCAATAATTCCATTTTTTAGCTTAATTGATGTGTTGACCATTTTTGGCTCATCTCTTGCTTATGGTCTGTGAGTGATTATTTGGATATGACTCCTAGATCTCGACTTCTCTAACATGGTATTAGAGCCATAGGAGCACTCCTCACTTTTTTAATTTGGCGTTCCTAGATTATTCAATACTTTCAATGAAGACAACTTGGTATTTAATTTTTATTTTTTTCTTTTTTTTATTTCCTACACATGTTTTAAGGAAAAAGTTAATTTTTTTTTTTTTTTAAAGCTAGATGACCATATTGCCCTCTGCCCATCTACCTTTTTTCGGTAGATAATTTGATTTTTGCAAATATTTTGGCCTTTGGCATATTTGATCTATTTGTGTATAATATTGTGGCCTACATTGGCCTATTTACAAGCAATAGCAACATACACTTGTTCATCTTTTGGCTGAATTTACAGTTCCTGACATGCTTAAGGAGTTCATCATCATGTTCATCTTCACATGGAAATATTTGTAAGAGGTTCCATCCTTGTCTTTCTCTCTTTTAAAAAGGCAATTTTTATTCCCATGGGGTTTTCTCCCTTTCTCTTTTTATGAGAGATCTTTATTTGTACACATGGGTACCTTATCAAGGTTTGTTCCTAGGACCCATATTTTTGTTTTTAGTAGTTATTACTTCCTAATTATAACGGGTTTATTCCTAACCTATACCTAGGCTTAAGTCACACTTAATGGTTAGGTCACTCAACCCTAGAGGTTAATTTCATTTTGAGGTCAAACAACTTTGTGTCTAACCTTCACTTTAGAAGTTAGCTAGATTTTCATCTCACCTCATGTGTACACATGAGGTTAGATAATTTCTCATGTTGAAGATATTCTCTCCTCTCCTTATGAGAGGTTAGAGACACTTGTTGTGTACCCTCCACATGTGCACACATGACATCTACTTTGAGGGTTAGTCATAGTTGATTCCTACCATTTCTTATCACACCCTACTTGTATATAGTTGGGTATTGTAGTTCATTTTCACATATCTTTTTATGTATACTGGCTATTTTCTCATTTGTGCTCTTTTGATGTTTATGATTGTTATTTGGATAACTTTTGATGCATAACCCTATTAGTGATTATTTGGTTGTATCTCTTGGATCTTGGCTTGTCCAACAGAATGGGCTTGACTACTATGACAAGGAAGACACAATTTTTCCTAGATTCACCCTCTCATTGTTAATTGCATGTGATTGAAATTATTTTTGAGTTGTGTGTAAGAAGTTGAGTCCACTTTTTGGCCACAAAGTGGAAGTGTTTTCCCTTATTTTCAGATTTTGCCACATTTGACCTAAAAACTTGAAGTACTTAGAGATTGAATCTTGAAAAAAAATTGTAATACAAAATATAGAACTTGAAGTCTAGTTTCCAAATATGTAATTTATTTGCATACCCAAATAATAGAAATTGACTTTCAAAAGGGATTTCTATAAACCACTATTTAAAAATGCATGTTTCAGGACCATACCATGCATGTGTACGACCACCACTTTTTGACACAGATAAAAAATAAATTCAAACCCTTTTGGGAAAAGATTTGTAACACATTGAAGATTGATGAGGATATATTTTTTTTAATATTTTTTCTTAAATTAATTTTCTATTGGTCGTATTTGCTATTTTAAAAATGCCTCATGTACAACCACCATAATTTGACCTAAACTTATCATTTTTTGAAGTTATTTGTTTAATATTGAAAATAATTCTCTATATATTGATTTCATATAATTTTTTCATTAAACGTAAAAACAAAAAGTTATTAAATAAATAAGAAAACTTAAAATTTCAAGTTTACAGACCAAATCTAGAACAAATTAATTAAAAAATAGAAAAAATAACTATATATTTGGAATTTGCGCAACATAATCTCTAATGGGTTTTAATTTCGTCTGATAATTTTATAAAAATGGGCATCAAACATATGTCAAAAGTCAATATTTTGTTACGCACATTGTCCAACCTTATGTACTTGCAGGTCCAAGGCTTAGGTTTGGGCATTTCAGGCCTTATCCAACTTGAATCTTGAGGCACATGGCAAGACAGTTTTCGAATTTTAAATAACGGGGACCCGTTTAAATAATTGGTACTAGTTATATAAATGGGAACCCATTTAAATAACAAGGCCATGTTATGTTTTTTTCTATGAAAATACTTTCACGAAATAGGGTCTCGTTTTATAAAATGGGACCTTGTAATGTTTTTTGTTGTGAAAATACTTTCATGAAATGGGGCCTAGTTTTATAAAATGAGGACCCATTATGAAACAAAATGGGTCCCTATTTCAATCTGGTCTCAGGACTTTGAACCAAAACAGGGCCACATTTACAAAATAATAGAGCCCTATTCCTAGCGGTGTTGTTCCCAACGTGCACACTTCCCCCTAATTGGGACCCAACTTCTTGCACTCACCCTATGCATTTGTGTAAATGAACCAAGCTAAAGGTGTCTAAATTTAACAAGATTGACAAAATATAGAAAGTACAAAATAGAAATGCATAAAAGAGGTACAAATTTAAATTAGAGATATTAAAAAAACATAGATCCAAAACTACCAGACATGGATATTGGATGCCCTAATCTAAGATTCCTATTATTAACAAAAAAAGAGTAGGAATGTAAATAGGAGGTTCTATACATTTTTCTCCCAAAAATTTAGCCAAAAATAGTCAAACACGGATGTTGGGTTCCCTAGTCCAAGTGTTTTTGTCCATTTTAAATCTGGGAACATCTATCACTATCAGGTATACTCTTGTCTATCACTTTCATTATCGTATCTAAACTTGCACACAAAAAAATGGAGAAGAATGCTTATGTTGTATAGGGGCTTGCATAAGTCAAACCTCATGTTGGTTTTTCCACCTCCACAATAGATATGGTAATGAGTGTGTTTCCTAGATAGGATAGAGGAAAAATAGTAATGGAAATGCACAAATGAAATGATTTTAATACCTTATGTATGAAACCCTCTCATAGATTTTCACTTAAGTTGGTGGTGCAATGCTCTTCATGTAAGTCCTAAAAGTGTTAATACAATAATATGATAATAAAACATAACAAACATGAGCTAATACTCAAATATTGAATATTCTAGTATGATACTCAAGCTACTAAAAACTTGGATCTGGAATGCTTGCTTGATCATCTAAAAAACTCTTAGACCTTATGAATGATAGAAAATGTGCTTTATATAATGTTCACAAGGTATTTTCAAATATAGGCTAACACCTAATGGTGAAACAAAAAGATCATGACCAAATCACAAATGATGAAGGTTGATAGTAGCACATTTAAATTTAAGCTGCATATGGAGGGACTAGGGTTTTGGGCATCCTAGTCTAATTAAAAAAGCGACCAGTAAGTGGGGAAATAAAGTGTTAGGGTCCAAAACATAAAAGCTAGTCTTGAAATTAATATTTGAGGATGATTCAATAGTGCATTTAACAATGAATATTTAAGATAAAATAGGGCCAAAAAAGGCTTAGAATGATCTAGGGAAAACCACACTAAAGTAGGTGCCACGTAAAGTGTGAAATTATAAAGGGATACAATCTATGACTCTGCGGTGTACAAGTAGATAGAGATTAAAGGTATCAAAGGATTTAAAGCTTAAATAAATGATGAGGAATGTCATTGCGATAACGAGTTTGCACACACATTAGTGGATATGATATGTGATCATTGGAAAAGTTTAGTGGTACAACAATCAATTTTTTATGAGACTCAACATTCTCCTTTCCTTGAGCTAAACATAGACATCATTCTAAGGGTTGGAGTGATGTTGCTTTCCAAAATTAAATTGCAACATGATCTTAATGGTTAAGTTCAATAGAAGGTGGTGTTTTTGTATATATTGTGCTATATTTCATCAAAGTTTTAGTCTAATCAATATATCATACTTGCATATAAATGAAAATTAATTGTAATTCCCAAAAATTTAATGATTAATGGACATTACATAACCTATTTATCCCACTCCAAACATATCTATTTTGCAATTTTTTTTTTTTAAATCACAACATAATGCATATGTAAAATAAAGAGTAATAGTATCAATTAACTTGTAACCATTTCAACCAAGATTAAATGTTAGAACAATAACATAATGCTTATTTTACTTTACATCACAACATACCTCTTTCTTACCCAATTTGCTCTTGCATTCTATTGTGATGTATTTTCCTTCCCTCTCATACTTGCATTTGAAAGATGTCTACATGTCTAGATGTTCAACACAAGGTCAAAGGATAATTAGATACGTGATCATCATGATAAATTGTATCATTACTTTAACTGGAACAATCATACAATAGTCAACTAATGAATTTGCAAATGCAAATAACGAATACATATTAATGGGAAGGTAGGGTTAGTTCAAGCAAATATCAAAAGGACAAGCCCTAGGGGCTCGACCTAATGTATTAGGGGCTCATCATAGATGACCTTTCCTATGGGAATACACAAAGACTCTGTAGTTTGAATTTTCAATTTAAACTATCTATTATGAATTTATAAGATTGGCTATTTAATCCTTTCTAGGGTCCAATTCCCCAGACAGTTTCCTTGTCTACTGCCACCCACATAGGCAAAATAATGACGAAATCCTAACTTGTTTTGTTATTAAGTCATTGACACATAGTTCACCTCCTAATGTATTTCAAAGGACCTACACTCAAGTTTTCACAACCTCAATTTTTCAATGAATGATCTTATAACAATGGAAACATGTCATTTCCCATTTTACTTTTATTCATAACTAACTTGATAGATATGATCAATTGATGACTAGCACCAACTAACAAGTCCTATTTTTGAAGAATGAAGGATCAATTCTAGAAATAAAAATAGTTATCAAGATAGTTGAATAATAAAGGAAACTATGAGTTCATAGAGTAGAAACAACTTGACTATGCTAAACAAAATTATTAATTTAAAAGGCAAGACTTAAAGATAAACAAAATTTACTAATATTTTAAAAGAAATATTTATTAATTATAAAACTTCTGTAAAAGATTTCTTGATTTGTTTGAACTAAATTTAATCAAATAAAGTTCCAAGAACCTTTTTACGTAGTCATTTAAACATGAGGCTAATGTATAGTCGAAATACATTGATTATTAAAATATATCCTTACCCTAAACATTTAAGAACTCAACTATGATATCCACCTTCTAGATGACAATAATTAATCATCTATAATATCTTTAAGATTATTTAACTTCATTCTAGCATTTAATATTTAATATTAATCAATTTCAATAAATGAAATAAAAATTAACCCAATTCTTCCCATTCTCCCAATACTATTTCTCAAAGATAAGTCTAAGGATAATGTTTAGAGAATGATGAGGGTCATTATGCTATGTACCAAATTGTTCCTCTTGATAAATATATTATATGAATAGCTCACCAAGATTATGTTCTCCTTCATCAAGCGATATTGTGAGTATATACAATTAATTATGGTGGCTAAGGTGAGAATGCAGATACTCATGTTTAGTCAAGAAAGAAACATTGATGCAAAAAAGAAACACACAATCAAATTCAAAAGAAGCTTTGTAATTAACTAGTAGTTTTCACAAGAGAGACAAAAAAACATAGCATATGCTTATATCATGAGTTGCACCAAATCAAAAATAATACAATTAAAAACATGCTTTGGATTAAGGATTTCAAAAGTTTTTTTTTTGTTATGCTCCCATCACATTTCCTTTTAGCCTGTTGTTAATGCACTATTAAAATCGAGTTGGCTTGGCAAGGTATCTACCTTATTTGAAACCTTGGCATAATTATTATCGTGCAACATAAGTATCATAGTTTCCAATCCCATGAAAGCAATAACTTGGTATGTAAAGAAAAGGTTAAAGGAAATTCCTTAATACAATTTTCATACACCAGTTTTAAAAAATATAAAGCATATACAACCAAAAAGGAAAGAGAGAAAATAAAACACACCTCTCTTGTATGTGCAAGCAACTATGACAATAGTTCACATCGATCCAATATTGTAAATCCCTAATCCATAGCGTTTAAATTTGATAGAAAAATGAATACGTTGTATATAGAAACCCATTGATGGCCGATCTTAAACACACACATACTAAGCAACATATTAAGCCTAGAAAATGTCAGTCAACTATGAATGTTTACACTTTTTAAGTCTAGAAATCCAAACTTAATGTGTGAGATTTAAGTCATTTTTCCTTTGATAGGCATCATTTGTACACAACTTATCTAACAAACCTCATGAAATATAATCTGAAATCTGATAAGGAAATCCCCATTTTCAGTGCATAGTTATATCTCCTACCTACACCTCATCATAGGCTGCCCACACATAAATAACTCCTTTGTCAAAGACATTATTTCATGTCCTTTTTAACACTCTCAACCTGATATGGGAGTCTTTCTTGCATTTATTTATTTATCTTATTTATGAAAGTGTGTTTTAATGCCCATACAACTACCCATACCTCCATTAATGCATTTTTTGTCATCTTTCTTAGTCATCGTGTCACCCATGGTTGTCATTACCTTGCCTAGCTACTTCATTGAAATTAATTCTCACAATACAATAATTCAACCTCAATAACATTTAGGCATGTTTAAATATTTTTATTTTTATATAATTTAAGTTTAATATTTTGCAAATCAAATTCATTGTAATTATTACGCTGAAGGAGTTTATTTATTTGAATTGGACAGACTATCTTTATTGATCAATGGTTCACAATGTCCTAGAAGCATGCAAAACGATTGAACACATCAGGACCATTCATTTTTATTACTAGTTTTGGTTTCCCATATTTACCACTACACTACTCATTTTCATTGCTAATCTTTGACTTTTAATGGGGTATGACAATTGCAAGCCTCAAGAACAACTTCTAAATTGGGCCCATGGACGATTTTATCAATTTGTTTTCCCCGTTGCTTTTGGACCCAACTAATCAAACAACACTCGATACAGTAAAATCTGTAAAACGCAACAGATTTTCATGAAATTTTCAGTAGTTAAATCTTCATGATCTGTGTCCCCATTGCTGTGAAACCACAAAAAATCAAACGAAAAACACGATGTTTTATAAATCTGAAAGTTTTAGTACCATTTTATGTGAAGTTTAGTGTTTTTTTTCACTGTCCAAGTCTACAAAACGTATTAAATAGATGTATGAACAAAATTCATGCCATGTCAGTTTGTTCATGGAAAACATTTCACCTCAAACAATGCATGAATAAACAGCTCCCATTTCTAGAAACTCATGCTAATAATATTGTATCCATTCATGCTTTAATTATTTTATTAAATGATAGATACACGACAACTCAATTTGTTTAATTTCTTTTATAAAGGAGTGGGTAGCAATGAACACTTTTCATTGGCCAAAGTATGCCATATGTTTTTCTTTCTAACTGCCCATATATTCTTGTTGATAACCAACAATTGTTAGCAAAAATGAAATCATTATGCATTCAATATAATAATAAAATTAAATTATACGTAATATATTTATATATATATTTTTTTAGCAAATAGAGAATTAAAAAAATTAATTATATATATATATAGCACAAATTAATAAATTAATAAATATAGAACTTTTCATATTGTTATGTAAGATGTGCATTTAAAATTAGTATTATATAATATTTTTTATAATATAAATTTTATCATTTTTTATATATTTTTTTTTATCGGTAATTGGCCAAAGCCTGAAGCCCTATCTCCATTACATATCTTTGAATAATAATAATAATAATAATAATAATAATAATAATAATTATTATTATTATTATTATGATTATGCTTGATTAGATTGACCCCAAGACCTTCCCCGTCCCCATTACATATCTTTGAATTATTATTATTATTATGTTTGATTAGATTGACCCCAAGACCTTCCCCATCTTATGGAAGGCCAAGATTCACAACTTAGAATTCCACTTCAGATGTCCCTATTGGGAATTGAACTTGGGTCTCCACAGTGAGAACCCAGTGTTTTAACTAGTTAAGCTCAACCCCTTGGACATCATTTTTTATTTAATATAAATTAAATTAATATGTACAAATCTAATAGCTTTATATGTAGAAAATAAAATTTCAAATGTTTGATGATAAACCTACTCATTCATGTCATTTCTTCAATGAATATCTTTTCAAGAAATATATGATTTTGTTATTATTAATGAAATTAGATTCTTTGAATATGATAATTAGCAAAGTTTAGTTAACTATTAATATTAGGTTCTTCTAATTATAATGTTTAATTATAATCACGAGAGCACACTTTTACTAAGGAGAGATTGTTTATGAAGATGTATCATTTTGAACAAATAATAGGTCCTAAATAAGGAACACACATATTCTATGCAAGACATGACATCAAATGAAAAATGCAACTCAACAAAGGAAAGGTGAACCATTGGAAAAAGATAGACGATTTAAATACCACTCATGTCCCCCAAGTATAGAGACAAGATCACCAAAGAGGGATCAATTATGAAAGAAACACTCTTCTAACAGAAGTAAAGAGATCCTCATCAGGGATAAGCATGTCCCCAACATAGAAGGGTTCATTATAAAAGATTCCACTCAATGAAGAAAATAATTTGATGAATGATTATAGATTTCCACACCAAGGAAGAGGTCCCAATTAAGGATATGCACTCAAGATCCTCATTAGGGATACTTGTTCCAATATGAGAGAGGGAATTCCCAATAGAAATATATGCCTCTACAATCAATAAAAGATCCTTATATTAGACACTACTTCACAAAGGGAAAAGTTTAATCCTAAGAAGGAGAGATATTCAAAATGATTCTTTCCCCCATACATAGAGACAAGAGATGGGACAAAAATAGGCTATTATGTTTCTTCCAAAGCATGATTGCATGAGAAATTGTATTATAATGAATAACAATTAACCCCAATTCGGTAAGCTACCAATGTCACATGGTAAAGAGAAACATAATAGCCACTAATGTTATTTAAATATAGGATATATTGGATGGAGGATTTCAATATGACATGTGAAATTTTCTACACTCAATGAGAGAAAAAACATGTATAAGATGATGAGTATTGGAATGACTTGATCAAGAAAGTAGTTTATAGGAGAAGAATAGGCCACTAACTCACGTTCCTCTTGCACACAAATTTTCTCATACATAGAGGAAACTTTAGGAGAGGGAAAAGTATAATTCATTAGGGCCTTGTTTCCAGAATAGAGGATATTAGAATGAATAGAAGATAAAGCCTCATAAGTGGGATTGGAAATCTCTTGGTGAGATTCATGAAGAGAGTTTCCAATCACCATAATTTCCTTATAAGTGGTATGAGTGTTGAGAGATGTAGAGATGATTTAATTGATATAAGGTCATCATCACTACTAAATATAGCATTCACATTGAGTGATGGCCTTTTAGATGCTTTTGTGGGCTTTGAAGGATTATATCCAAGTCCAAATGAAGCTTCATGTATGTTATTTTATAAAGGAACCTTAATCCCTTGTTCATTTGCACCACAACCATTGCCATTATATCCACTCTTAGCTAAAATGTGAAAACCTAGACCATAAAGGGATGCTATATCAGAAAGAGATGGTGGGGCCTCATAGGTCTCAATTCCATAATTAGAAGAATAAGAAGAAGATTTTGAAGAATCGTTCAAATTAGAAGTAGCCACAAAATTGTTACTAAGTTCTTTAGACAAAGTGGGTTGCTTTTTAGTCCCCACCACATCATCTTCCTTTTTAGTGATAGGTTCTCTTGGAGGGACTTTGTATTCTCCTACAAAGTTAGGTGTAAAATCTAAGGACCTCAAATTGTCTTCCAAGAGCACTTTTTTCTAGTGAAAAAGTATCTTTAGGAGGAGATGGTGATTCAGTGTGAGTGGAAGAAGAGTTAGGAGTATTCAAGGAAATAGGCATACTTGAGGATGTAGGAGTATTTTCAAAAGAATTAGAACTAGTTGAACAAGACGATGAGGTTTGCAATAGAGATTGTAAATTGGTATCAACAAACAAAGTATACATCTTATTGCTATAGATGAACTTAAGTTTCCTATGCAAAGTACAGAGATAACTTGCATACAATGAAGCCAAGGTCATCCTAATAGAAGGTTATAATTAACACACATGACATGAATAGGTGTAGGTAAAATAATAGGTCCCACCTTAATAGGTAAGGTTATAAAACCTGCAGAAGATCTAGCAACATTATCAAAGCCACAAATAGTAAGAGAATCTGGTCTAATAAGAGATGTATCCACCTTGATTATATGCAATAATTTAATATTACAAACAATAAGGCTAGAGCCATTGCCAACAAGGGTTTGCCGTATAGTATTACCATTAATAAGGACAAAAATAATAAGATGATCATATTGATGTTGGACATCATGAGAAGGCAACTCATCTTGTGTGAATACAATTTGAGCTTTGGGTGTCGTCATGGAGTCAATCAAAGAAGCCATATTATTAGGTGTCACTGCGGGTGGGACATCTAAAGTTTTAAAAGCATCTTGTAACATTCCATGATGCATGTATGAATTTTGAATTAGATCCCAAAGGGAAATATTGGTGGGAGTAGCTTTAAGTTGTTCAATAAGGTCATACTCTTTACCAAAAGTTTGTAATATACGAGATGCTTGTGGACGAATAGGTTGAGAGGTAGGAAGTGAAGAAGGAATAACTGAAGGATGGTTAGGTTACCCATTATTTCATATATTATATGTGTGAGAAACCGAATTGTAACTTTCTTAGGTGATTTTTTTGGCATACTCATAAGGACTCCTAGTGGGTTAGCCCCCTTGTATAATAATAATGGGTTTGTTAGGGGTGTAAAAGGCATCATTAACATAACCACCTTGTACCATAAAGAGAGTCTTATTTAGAGGTTGAGAATTTGGAGAAGGAATATCACTTTGAACTATGAAGAGGGGTTTATTAGGTGTTTCATAACCATTCGCATGTATCATATTGATTGAAGATGGTTTAAGAACATGTGAGGAAGGTCTAGCAGAGCTATAATCATGAAGTTGTTCATAAATATGATTATCAACCTTAAACATCTCTTCATGAATAGCTTTTTCTTCAAATTGAATGAAAGGGACATTGTAATAAAGGGGAGAATTAACAATATCAAACCCTTGTGATGTAAGATCATTCTCTTGCTCCTGTTGGAATAAATGAACATTGGGGGGGGGTGTGAATCAGTGTTTTGTAATTTGCAAGTTTATTAATTTGATTCTTAAACCATTGGATGCATGAGAAAGTAAGCAAAGTTCAAAAACATAGAGTAAACAACCACACAACCATAACACCAAGATTTTTACGTGGAAACCCGAAAAGGGAAAAACCACAGTGGAATTGAGTACCCACAATATTATTATACTATGGCCAAACATATGATTTAATATTACATAAGGGGAATGCACTTGCATTCAAGTACATTTTCTAGAGCTCACTGCTCAATTACAAAAGGGCTACAACTCAGAAGAAGGCTTATTGCCTTAAATGCTATTAAAAAATGATTACAATGATGAATGAACTAAGGTATAGCATCTAACTATGCCAAAATGCAGTTCTGATTAGGCTCAAATTCTCTCCTGCAACTAATTTGTCATTTGGATTTGTTTTCCTATCTTGTCAAACACTAGAGCACCAAAACATTTAATTACATTAACCAAAATTTCAAATTAACTCATACATACTTTCCTCACTTACACACACACACAAAATGATCAACCAAATCAATATTATATATCTGCACCAACAAAAAGAATCATTTACTAAGTCAGCTTCCAAAAACCGCATAACAAGCAACATGAAACATGTATCACCAAGTTGGTTCAATTTGCCCACAAATCTAAGTGTGGACCAAAACAAGAAGATAATAAACTTCCCATAAGTCAACCCAATTACCTCAAACACTAAATTGATCACCAAAATCAACCCAACAAATCTGCAACACACGTTACACCAAAATAGCTCTGCCTGAACTGAATTACCAGATATCAGAGATCTAAACTTGCTCATGAATCAATTCCAGAAATCAAGATCACAAGATAATCTTCCTTGAACCTCAAATCATCTCCATTGATCATCGCAACCAAAATTACAACACCAAAAACAAGATGTGCACACTGATCTCATGCTCTACTGGTTACTGAGTTCCACCTTCCAGACTTATGCCTTATGAACAAAATGACTTCTGGTAAACCAATTCTATGTACACCGGATGTGATCTACAAACTGAGTTTCCATCAATGACAACCCCTAAGCAACTATCATGCACCAATCTTCACTAGAACAATATCTCTTGCCAACAATCTCCCCCTTTGGCATTGATGGAAACACTGTGAAAAATGAACTGTACACTTAAGACTACCAAACTTCAAAATTTCAAACTCATAAAGAATATACAAGCCCCCCCTAAGAATTTACACCATTTTTCACTCCTATCTCCAACTTTGACAACAATGCCTGAAGCTAGAAATCCACCAAAATTGATATACAAAGGTATGCAATAATGCTCACAAAAAATTGAAGATGTTTGCAAAAAAATTTCTAAGGGACAACAAATGATTATTCCATGCCTTCTTTAAGCTCTCCAAAATGTTTATCATCCCACTAAAAAGGTAGGAATGCATCTCTGCTCCTCTTCTGTCTACCAGAATAGGCTTATCTAGAGCATCCTTAACATCCTGCATGCTACTCATCAATGAATCTATCCGAGTAGTAATAAGACTCCTCACTTTTGGCACTCTACCTAAAACTCTTTCCTTTTCTTGATTTAAACTGTTGATCTTATTTAATACACTCTAGTTGGGGCTAATTGTGGTGTGTATGACTATGATATGCTCGCTAGATGGGCTTCACATTCTCTTAATTTCTTGTCAATGTATATAGTGAACTTAGGCAAAATCAAACATGACTTGTATATGTTACCACCTTCATCAAGTGCATCTTGAATACTTTTCAGTGTAGTAATTAAACTGACTCTATCATCTTCAAAAATTGTTTCAATCGCATGGCATTGAACGGATTCAAAACTTTAATATTTGTTGCCTTCTCCAAAGACTCAAAATGGGAACCAAAAATATTTATCAAACCCTCAAGCTTACCAGAGGGATCAGATGTATCCGGTTTGAAATATGGCATGATTTTCTCCAACATATCTCCTGGCAATGATATCAACTCCTTTTCGATAGAATGGGACTTAAGCATGTCCTCATTGGCTTTGTCTTGAGTGAGAGTTTCCAATTTTAGTGCTTGAATCAGAGATAATGAGCTTAGACCTATAGGCCCTTGACCAAAATCATCTGAATCAATAACAACTTGTTTCCCTTTATCAACACTAGTGTCTCTTGCCACTATTGTTGGAGCCTAACATGCCTTCTCTTCTTCTTTCTCCTTTTCTACAACCTCTGTGCTCTCATCCTTATCACCATCCTTGTGCTTCTCCACTTCATCTGTCTCCTCAGCTGCTTTCTCTGACACAACTTCAATTACCAAAGGTTCTTGTACATGTTCACCGAAGATATCATTAGCACCATTTTCATCAATTGGGGTCTTATCATTTGACTGTCCTTCCAGAATGGATTTCTTAGGTGATTCATCCTTTTTCTTATCAAGGATAGTGGAATGTACTTCCAGAATAGATGTGTATTGAGATATTTCTTCTAGATTTGCATCAATTATTTGCTCTATCAAAAACTATTTCAAAATTGTCTTCGTTTCTTTGGTTACTTCATCTATCTTGTCGAGCATAAACTTATTTACCCTATTCTTACTTCGAAATTTATCCTTCTCAAGCTTTAATAATCTAATAACTTCATCCTTAGAAATGAATGAGAATAAATTTACTATCACATACTCATTTATTCTCTCATTTTCTAAACTTGTTGTATGCATTCTTGCATCCAAAATGTCATATAGGCTTTTAGGGATCATAGGTGCAAGTTCTATCAATGCCTTGCTATAAAAATCCATATATTCAACAATTGCTTTTCAATTTCCCTTTGATCTTTATCATCAAATTTTTTATAATATGTAGGCACATTTTTCAAATTTCCATCGTTAATAATTTCATCAATTAACTCTTTCAACATCAATGGGGGCACAACTTCAAATGTACATTAATTTTACTGAATTTCAGAGCGACATCTAACTCAAACTTCTGCTTCTTGCTTTCTCTAGCCTTTTCGGATGACTTAGTTTTTGCTCTTGGCTTCTTTGATTGCTGAACTCCACCAGATTGTGGCTTCTTCACCACTCTAGAATAGGTGGCTATCTTCTTCACTTCTTTCACTTCTTCATCAGATTTTGTCTCTATGTCCTCGATAGTGGTAGAAACATGCACTCTTTGGATTTTCTCCTTCTTCCTCTTCTCCAACCCACCGGTTGATGTTCTTGATTGTGATTTAGATGGAAGAATGGGCTTCTACACACCAAAGGTAGGTGCAAACTGAGACTGTCTTGGCTTGGCCCACTCCAGAGGAGTGGGAATAGGTTTTGACTTCTTGGGTTTCACCATATCTTCCTCCTTTTGTATATTTTTTTATCTAGCCCTTTGCACAACCTCCTTAGATATGCCCATTTGTTCTGTTAGCTCCTCTACCTCCTTCCTTACTTTCCCATTTCTTGTCGGTCCTGTAAATTTCTTGTTTAAGTCAAGATCTTTTTCTTTACAGGTACCAAACATTTCTTCCTTATCGTCCACCGATTGACTCAACACATGTTAAGGATATACATCAAGTGTGGTAGCATCCACCTGATACCCCATGGGAAATAATCTAGACAGTTCTTGGCTCAACTGCCTCCATGTGGCATTGGTCCTTATCAACCATAAAGAAAATGGTTTTCTCATACTTCTTAACAATCGCCTTAGGGATCCTTTCTCTACTTTGTATTGTTGCTTGAAATGATTTAAAATAGCCCCATAAAGAAGATTTGTGCATAATAGTATCACCTAAACCCTGCAATCCTTCCTTTATTTGAACGACCACCAGTTTATCATAAGCCCACTGAATCTTTTTAATACTGGGGATTTTATTTAGGAAATATAGTGCTAAGCAAACAATCAAGGAACCAAATTTGAATACATGTTTCTTATCTTGCTTAATCTTCTTCAGATTTCTCAATAGCTCACTAAGAAGAAATGCACAAAGATCATATCTTTTGTCTTTCTTGAGCATCTCATAGGTTGCAAATATGACAGTACTGGACACAAAATTTTGCCTGCTGGATTGGTACACCTTATATCTGGTCACCATTGATGCAAATCTAACATCATGCTCTATGATATTGTTGTCATGAAGGATTGCACCTGTGACGTAAGTGTGAAACCAAACAATCCTATGAAATATGGAAACACCTACGAGCTTGTGGGTTGCTCAAGTTGAAGGTGAATCTCTGGAGACCAGGCCGACTTCCTGTCTTGATGGATCTCCTACACTAAATTCTTGTGGGAAAAGGGTAAAAAGATTGCATGTAACAAAAAAAACCTATCCTAATGGAGGTGATACACCAAAATGATGCAGTTCTACTTGCTGTCCTAGAACTATAACTAGCTGCAACAGGACCAAAAATTTAATAAGATCATGAAATTCATAAATATTTTATGTGAAGGCTCGAAGTTATCCAACTTCTGCATGCAAGAAAAGTGATTTTCACAACATGCAAAGAACTAGAAACCAGATGAACACAACCCACAACCTGAATTTACTATGAAATCTTCTTATTTCTACAAAGTATAAATGAGACAAAGCAAATGATTCAAAATTAAATCACAATAAGTCTGTCAAATCATTCATCTGACAATAGAAAAATATGAATAATTGACAAGGAAACTGAAACTCTATTGCGAATTGAAAATAATCTCTATTATAATGCTGAAAATTGAAAAAAGTGTTGAGATACAATACTTTTTGCTGTATGTGTAAGACAAAAGAAAGAACGTGAGGGAAAAAAGGAGAGAGAGAATATATAGAACCCATCATGTACATCTCCTTCAAAAACCCTAATAGAAAAAAACTGCAAGAGAAAAAACCTTGGGTGAATTTACCCAAAATAACATGAAAAACTCATGGGTAACTCTGTCAGAAATAACCTTCAATGCTGGAAAGAGGTCTATCATTGATTCTGCATGAAAAAGAACCCCATGTGCTAAAAATAGAACTGCCAACTCTGCTGCCCAAAATAGGTTATCTGAAAAAGCAAAACTCACTGTCCTCAAATCTGCATGCTGCTATGCCAAATATAGCTCAAGGATAAAAATATCCCCTCTCTTGAAAACAATATGATCACTGCCAAATATAGCACTGAAAAAAACACCAGTCTTTTTATCTCTTGAAATAATTTATTTTAACAGTTTTAAATATAAAACAATTCATTTTATATTTAAGTGCTAAAATAAATTATTTATTTCCTTTTATCTTCTTTCTTTAAAATAATTTTATTTTAACACTTTAAATATAAAACAATTCATTTTATTTTTAAGTGCTAAAATAAATTATTTATTTTTCTTATAATAATTTTATTTTAATATTTATTGAAATAATCTACTTATTAATTTCAATAAATAATAAAATAAAATATTAAATCTAATAACTTTTTTTTTACATAACTTAATTAAGAACAACTAGTAGTTCCAACTTGATCTTCCACCTTCAAATCTCTATCAATTACATGAATGATTCTCCTTGGGTCGAATTTGATGAAAAAACATGCAAAACTAAGGTGAAAATTGACCCAAATTGATGTTGAAATGCTGAAACTGATAATCAAGCTCTATTATTTTGTAGTTAAGGTTTCTCAAAAACTATAAACTGGGTTTACAGAAACTTTAATGGGTTTTTTTGCCTTGAATTCTTCTATTTTTTGTGTAAAAATTGCGAAAACCCAAATCATAAAGTTTTAAATATGATTGAAACACAACTGCTTATTTTAAAACTTTTTTTACACTTTGTTGTCTTCATTAAGTCAATTAAAATTTGATCAATTAAAAGAGACCACTAAATTTGGCTATAGCAAAATTTAGGTAACATATATCACTAATAGTCATCAACCGACTATCATGCTGAGATCCGCTAACCTTTGTCACCATTGTATTCTAAACTTTCCTCAATCTGAGGATCTCACCGATTGCATTTAAATAGGTAACCACTTGAATGACTTGTTTGGTGATCTTTTGAGGTCGATCTAGTCACATGAACTCATCATGGATTCGACTCAGGATGTATCGGACCCATTCGAGTTCATCAAACACCAAAAAATGAATGAATTGGATGAAACTCTTGTCGTGCAATGACTTGAATTCTGACTTCAAATTTCCCATATCGTCCATCATATGCTTGGTATAGAGTGAGATCATATATGCATTCCCAATCTCTTCCATGTTGTAGTGGATGTATGCCCTAATATCTTTGCTATGTAGCACAACATATGAAACAGAGGGAAAAACACCTTCCGGATCATCTTCGACAAACAAATGGATTTATCTTGAATATGGGTCTTGCCCTCTCAGTAATTTCAACCACCAAGGGAGTCACAACACCAAATGCAGATGCAGATGCCATTTCAAAATTAGGGTATGAATAGATAATTTGTAAATAGATAAATACCTTTTCAATCACAACCGGTTGCTCAAAATCGCTGACTGATCGCTTCAAGCTCGGATTTCACTACTAAATCTCTTTTCGCTTTGCTTCTCTACTCTTTTCTCTCATTTGCATTGTGAAGAATGAGCTATTGAAATACCTTTTTATTCACTAAAAACCTAATTTTAAGCTCTAATAAATACACAACCCTAGAGACTTCCCGATACTCCGCGTTTCATGAATTCACTCACCAGAATCCCAAACTGCCATGAAATATTTTGGATACCATCTTTACAGCTAATCTCCACCATATGCAACCATCCTTGATCGATTACAGATCTTCGAAAGGGGGTTCTAAAGATTTGCATGAAAACCTTCCCCCTAAGGCATTAGGCCTTAGTTACCGGATGAGGTTCCTACACCGGAATTAGGTGTGGAGCCATTCTACACATTTGAATTTTCCTTTTTAACCCACATCTTCTTATGCTGATCTTTGATCTCTTCCACTTTAGCTTTGCCCTTTTCATCTAATTTATTCTTGTTTATCAGAGCATTTCTACTTCTGTAATATCTTGCAATATGACTAGGTTTGTTGCATGCATGGCAAACAACTTTCCTTTGCATAGGCCTAAATTCATCTGATTTGGTCTCATCCTACATTGGTTAGAAATGTATCCAAACATTCCACTGCATAGCATCTCTTATTCTAAAAATGATTTATCACTGTTCTACACATGTTTGACTCATGACCAAAATTGTTGCATATGAAACATTGACCGGTAAAGGTAGGACCATTATTCATCCTACTTCTGCATTGACTCGCCATGTGACCAAATTTACCATTGAATTTAGAGGCATTTGGCTATCTTACCGGAGGTTTCTTGTTTTTTTGTTGATGATTGCTTTGACCAGAACTGAAGGATTCTCCTTTCTCAAATCCAAGTCCTCACATATCTTTCTCATGTCTCTGAATTTCTAGCATTTCATCCAACCGGGATGAACTAGCTTTGAATTTTTCTTTCTATTCATTTGCATTAGAAAGCTAATCTCTTAGAATTATGATCTACCTTTCAAGTTCTTATCCATCATTATTTGTTTGCACCAACTTAAGTTTCAACTGATCATTCTCATATGTCAATCTGCAACATTCATAAGATCTATCCTTTAGTGATTGAATCAAGGTTTCTTCATTCTTCTTGTGATCTTCAATCTCCTTTGTCAACTTTATTACAATGGATTGTATCTCATTCTTCAGAATTGCATTCTCCCTAGCCAGCTTCTCACATTCATTTATCTTATCTTGTAGGGCTTGATTGTCTATGCTTTGTTCTTCTTTCTCCTTGAGTTTTTCCATCAGTTCCTTTCTCTTTTCTCTAGAAGATCTCACTTGATCTTTCAATGTCTCAATAATTTCTTCAGTTGCATTCAAATTTATTTTTAGGGAACTTACTTCTTTTCTTGCTGCATCAAGATCTTCAAGTGCCACACTAAGTTGTCTTTGCAAACCAGAGTCCATTGATTCAATCTTTTGAATCTTCCTCAAGCTGTTAGGCTTCCTCCGAGGTACTAAGCTTTGATACCAATTGTTGGAATCAATGAACACTGAGAGGGGGGGGGGGGGGGTGAATCAGTGTTTTATAATTTGCAATCTTATTAATCTGATTCTTAAACCACTGGATGCATGAGAAAGTAAGAAAAGTGCAGAAACATAAAGTAAATAACCACACAACCATAACACCAAGATTTTCAAGTGGAAACCTGAAAAGGGAAAAACCACGGTGGGATTGAGTACCCATAATATTATTATACTATGGCAAGAAGTATGATAATATTACATAAGGGGAATGCACTTGCATTTAGACACACTACCTAGAGCTCATTGCTCAATTACAAAAGGGATACAACCCAAAAGAAGGCTCATTACCTTGTAGGCTATTACAAAATGAATACAATGATAAATGAACTGAGGTATAGCATCTAACTATGCCAAAATACAGTTTTGATTAGGCTCTGATTGTCTCCTGCAACTGATATGTCATTCATCTCTATTTTCCTGCTCTATCAAACACCAGAGCACCAAAACCTTTAATTACATTCACCAAGTTTGCAAATTCGCTCATACATACTTTCCTCTGTTACACACACATAAAATGATCAATCAAATCAATCTTATATATCCACACCAACAAAAAGAATCATTTACTAAGTTGGCTTCCAAAAACCACATAACACGCAACATAAAACATGTATCACCAAGTCGGCTCAATCCGCCCACAAATCCAAGTATGGACCAAAATAAGAAGATAATAGATTTCCCATGTCATCCCAATCACCTCAAACACTGAATTGATCATCGAAATCAACCCAAAAAATCCACAACACAATTACACCAAAATAACTTTGCCCTAGCTAAATTACTAGATACCGAAGCTCTAAACTTGCTCATGAATCAATACCAGAAATTGGGATCAGAAGATAATCTACCTTGAACCTCAAATCATTTGCCTTGATCACCGCAACCAAAATTATAACACCAAAATCAAGATGTGTACACTGATCTCATGCTCTACTGGTTACTTAGTTCCACCTTCCAGACTTATGCCTTGTGAACAAAATGACTTCCAATAAACCAATTCTATGTACACTGGATGCGATCTGTAAACTGTTTTGACATCGATGACATATTGGAATCCAAGAACATTGAGAGGGGGGGGTGAATCAGTTTTATACGTGGAAAACCTCAAAGAGGAAAAACCACGGTGGGATTTGTGACCCACAATATCAATTCACTAGCCATATGAAGAGATATTACAAAATATAAGGGGCTTGCACTTGTAGGAAGGCTTATAGCCTAGAGCACACTGCTCAATCACAAAAAGAGCCTCACTTACTACATATAAATCCAGACTACAATCCAGAGAAATGAGTGAACTACTAAGCTAACATCTTCTATGCCAGAATACAATTCTGGTTAAGCTCTGTCTGTTCCGGTCTGAAACCCTAATCCCTTTACCAGAATATCCCTTACATAAATATCCTCACATACATGATCTCTCTGATATATTTTGTATCTCCTTCATTATTTCCTTCCTAATATATATTCACATCATATCACATTCACATATCCATCACTATGTCAAAAATGATCTAACCAACTGACCTATATACCCTATACAATTTATCATGCCTTATGTCGGCTTACAAAGGTAATTACAATATCAATATACATGTTGGCTAGATAACATAAATATATGAATATCAAAAATAATTATCGATGCCGGATCCAAAAGATGTCGGCCTCCAATACAAATAACCATGATGACCTCATTGTCGGTAACCTGAGAATTCCTTTCATCCTGCCGGTGCTAGTGCCAGTGAAGTGCCTGCCGGTACACAACTGACCCAAAATATGAAGATGGAATAGCTGCCATGTTGCCTTTAATGAAAACATAGTGAAACCAACCAATTGAGTGTCAATTGCCAACAATGTCCCCCTTTGACATTGATGACAATACTCATGTGAAAAATGATCATGCTTTCATTTGCCGGTTTCATCCTACTTGCTCCCCCTAAGCTGAATATTCATCAATGCAAAATAATCCATACTCCCCCTAAGCTGAATATTCATCAATGCAAAATAATCCATACTTCCCCTAATTTATACAACTCCTTTTATTTTTCACATCTATATCACTCCTCCTTTGACATCAATGCTAGCCAAAGATCCAAAATCGGGTAAAGAATGAAAGATATTGTACAATGAATATCCTAAAAATATCTTATCGAAGCTTAATATATTTGAAAATATCTGGGTATGCCTTCTCCAAAACCTCAAGATAAGTATCCCAATCAGATTTGAAAGTGTTATAAATAGATACAAGTCCATTTAACATATGGGCAAAGGACTCTTTCTCATTTAGCTCTGTCGCTGTGGGCTTGCCAATCATATCTATACACTCCTTATGTACACTGAGTGAATCCAACTGACGACTCACCAAACCTCTAAGACTTCTAGATCTCCTTATGATTTTGTCTTTTTCTTTCTCAAGAGAAGAAATTTGAGCTTCCAAAACCAAAATTTGACCATTAATGGATGTAGTCAATGAATTCAATCCATCAAAAGAATTAGCTATACTTGGAATTTTCTCCTCAAATTCCTTAATCTTTTTATCCAAATTAAATGTAAGAGCATCTATGTTACAAAATACTCTGTAAATATTTGTACACTGATTCAAAGAATTATCTATCAGTTTCAATTTATCATCAATTTCCTTTCTCTCATACTCAATCATCTGATCAAATGTAGCTCTTTTAGCCTGTGTGAACCTTTCTAGTGTTTTCCGGTTTGAAATATGTTGTAAGGATTGAAAATCCTTTGAAATGTGCTTTGTAATTGTCTTAAGCTTTCCGGATGGGCTCGCTTCTCTATTAAACTTGCAATCTGGTACTAGTTTGTGCAAAATAGTGATAGAATGATCAATAATCCCTTTATCCATAGATCCCTCCTTCATTAATTTCTATGCAACCATCATCATGAGTTCAATAGAAATTATCTCGGTTATGTTTTTCTAATACCAATTGTTGGAATCCAAGAAAACTGAGAGGGAGGGGGGATGAATCAGTGTTCTACCAGTATGATCAATTTTGACCTTATTAAAACATGCATACACCAACCGGTATACTGGCACATATAGAATCGAAAGAAGTAAAACAACCAATAAGACAATCACATAAATGAACACCATAACAGACAAAGTTATACGTGGAAAACCTCAAAGAGGAAAAAACATGGTGGGATTTGTGACCCACAATATCAATTCACTGGCCATATGAAGAGATATTACAAAATATAAGGGGCTTGCACTTGCAGGAAGGCTTACAGCCTAGAGCACACTGCTCAATCACAAAAGGAGCCTCACCTCACTGACTACATATAAATCTAGACTACAATTCATAGAAATGAGTGAACTGCTAAGATAACATCTTTTATGCCAGAATACAGTTTCGGTTAAGCTCTTTCTGTTCTAGTTTGAAACCCTAAACCCTTTACCGGAATATCCCTTACATAAATATCCTCACATACACGATCTCTTTGATATATTTCACATCTTCTTCATAATTTCCTTCCTAATAGTATTCACATCATATCACATTCACATATCCATCACTATGTCAAAAATGATCTAACCAACTGACCTATATACCCTATACAATTTATCATGCATTATGTCGACTTACAAAGATAATTACAATATCAATATACATGTTGGCTAGATAACATAAATACATGAATATCAAAAACAATTGCTGATGCCAGATCCAAAAGATGTCGGCCTCCAATACCGATAACCATGATGACCTGCATTGTCAGTTGTGTCGACTTGAATTTCATCATCAGAATACTACCTGCAACATATTAGTTTCACAAAATACAAAGGAAATGCTACAGGAAATCCAAACTCAACCAATGAAACTACATGGAATTCATATAAAATAAAAACACTATTTTTTACCTTCATGATTTAAGTCTCGTTGTGTCCTAACTCCACTATTCCTGGTTGCAGATGATGTGCTCTCAGACAAGCACTGATAGCTTCCAAGATGGCATATGAAGAATGGACTAATAGTTAACTAATACTATGATATGCAATGCAAAATGATCTAAGCTAAATGATTATGCTAAATGAGAAAAATGCTAAAATGCTAATTGCTATTTTCTCCAAGATAAAAACTCATGGATGCATAAGTTTTCCAAATTGTTAACTTGAAGACTAACTTGAAGACTAACTCTTTCTCAACTCAAACTCTCATTTTTATATACTTTTGAGAGGATAAGATGATGTGTCCTGGATCAACGGTCATGATCAGATCTACAGGTTTGGATGGTTGTGAGCAAAGGTGAAGGTTGAGAGAAAG
Organism: Cryptomeria japonica; assembly: GCF_030272615.1. Classification (NCBI taxonomy): domain Eukaryota; kingdom Viridiplantae; phylum Streptophyta; class Pinopsida; order Cupressales; family Cupressaceae; genus Cryptomeria; species Cryptomeria japonica. Next base: position 529,875,277 of record NC_081405.1, read on the forward strand.
GGGGAAGGAGAAGACAAGTGTCACTCATCTCACCTTGACTGGGTTATTGACTGAGGGAATCTAGGGATAGTTGGAGAAGATTTAGGCATGGGAGGACAAGTGGACTCAAGTCCTTCCTAAGATATAGGGATGTTGGAGAGAATATAAAAGAAGGTTAAGAAATATGTGTACGTACACAATATTTCATTAAATTTGGAAGTTGAAGATAAATAATGAATTAATATTTAAGAAATATTAATATCTTTAGCCACATGATTGATGAGTTGGCAAAGGAAAGTAGTGTTAATAACCTCTTGTTCCACTAATGTGCCATCTTTGGTAAGACCAAATTTGGGAGAAGATAAATCAATGTCCATCAATAATTTTTCTCTAAGAGAAGTATCATGTATGGAAGGTAAGGTAACTATAGTGTCAAAAATTGCATACCCCTTTGTAATTTGACCTACATTTTTTGTAACCACTTTGGTGTCCATTCCTCTAGCATCTGAGTAGGCTCAATTAATCCCTTGCATCATCCTTTTCCCTCTCAAGATGCTTAAGACACCTTTCAACAACTATCCTTCTGCTTCTATTTCTTGTTAGCTGCATGTTTCTCTTATCACTTGTCATTTCTGAGCATGATTTGTTTGGACACTAGCACATCGTGTGGACATCTACGCATTGTACATTTGTCCCACGACATCTTAACATTCAAATGTCAATTCTGAGTGCGCCTTTCCAGCTGTCACCTATCTTGGTCGGTGGGAACGACTTGGAATCTTCTAAACAACTCGCCAACCCTCTTTTCCCTCCTCTTATCTCTTTTAAATCTATCCTCTCTCTTCATTCAATCTCTATAGATTCTAGACATGATCTCTCTTATTCTTTGGGCTCTTACAACTTTCTCCGACTCTCTCTCTTGCTTGCTACAATAGTCTCTAGTTTGCTACAACACTATCAAGCTCTCCCAATATTTATTTTGTAACTCTCTTGTCTTTCTCAAGCCTCTTTGGTAATATCTATCTATTTATCTTATCTTTGGGCATCTTGGGATTTATCACATTCCTATTGTATCCTTTATCATTTACCTTATCTTGTATTTATCTTTTATTCTATCAATCTATCTGGCTATCTGTGGAGGTGGAAACACCAAAATAGGGATTTGACTGAGGCAAGTCCACAAGTAGCCCCAAATATTTTTCCTTTTTGGCTTGTGTACAGATTGCATTAGAGAAGATTTATCTAGCTGGAGGCTTCATAGTGTGAACCTATTGTTTGTCTATTTTCTCCCTTTTTCTCTTATTTCACTTTATTTCCTAGTTGTCTATATTTTTATATTATCATACTTCTTTCATTTATTTGTATGACTGTCAGTCCCTTCTCTATACAGTTCTCTATTTTTGTTCCCACAAGACGTTAGCATGCCACACTGGAGTCCAAGTTCCACATGTTTTTCCTAGTCATAGAGAGATACCAGAACTATCTAGAAGGCATGTCTATCTTGTATTAGCTTAGTTCTACATCTGTAGCGCCAGTTGAGTGAGGTAGCGGCGGATCGATTTATCCTCTGAGATTCATCATCATGGAGGTGACAAATCCCCTCCTCTACATTTTGGTGAACCTGATGTGAACACTTATTCTATAATATTTTTAGATAATTCTTTATCATTCCTTTTATCATTCAATATACCCCTATATGTTAAAAGAAAAAGGACAATTCTAAATCTTTCCCCTTCTTCCAAAAAAAAAATTCGGGGTGCTACCCCAAACCCCATTTAATGGTTTGTCAACCTTCGGCCAACAAATTTATGCATTCTTTCTTAAGTTTAAGTTTGTTGATTGCAAAATGAATATGCCATCCTCTTTTATTAACTTATTTTATAACTTTATTCAAAGTGCTAATAATGTTCCTTTTCATGCTTGTGATGGTGACTTAGCTTTGCTTATGTCACTCTATGCCTTTGATCCCTCTCATAATATATCTTCTGTTTTAGAGGATATTTTGTTACAAGAGGATGAAATTATTTACACCTTTCTTAATGTTATTCTACCATCTCTTCATTCTAGTGCACTCCCTTCTAGAGATGATGCATTAGTGAATGATGAGTCTCGACTCATATCTGATTTTTCAAAGGTTGATGTTCAGCAAATTCCTTCATATAAATATTCTACATATCATAATGAGTTTGTGAATTTCATTTATGTCTCTACAACCCCTAAAAGGCCTAAGATACCAATCATTTATGTGACTACAACTAGTCCCTCTCCAAAGAAGGTAAAATCTATTCATAGTGTTCCTTTTGAAAATGACTCACCGGATCTTTTTAGAAGATATGTACAGTCTAAGGCTCCTTTTTATAGAATGGTAGCCCATACTTATAATACTCAAATAAACAAGCAACATCTTGATCATCCACAACCTTCTTTACCACCTTCTCAACCAGATCTTCCTCAAGCACCTAAGCCTTCAGTTAAGAAATCTAGTGATTATGATCTTATTGAGAAACTTTGTGTTACTCTCGATAAGATCTCACTTTGGGATTTACTTCAGACTGCTCTAGTTTATCAAGGTATACTACAGGAAGCTTTGCAAAATATCTTGTTGCCTTCTTCTTCTAGGTTGGCAGATGTAAATACATTGATGGATCATATTTGCGTGGACTCACCGAATATTACATTCTATCCACATGAACTCTCACCTCCTGAAAAACAAATCAAGCAGATCCATTAATGATAATCGTTTATGTTAGCGATGTTGGCATTAGACGGACTGTCATTGATACTGGTTCAACACTCAATGTTTGTAGTCTAGACCTATTGCCCAAAATCAAAGTGGATTCTAAGTCTCTTGCTGCATCTTCTATGTTCATCCGTGGTTTTGATAATACTGGTAAAACTTCTTTGGGCACTATTATTTTGCCTATAAATGTTGGACTAGTTGCTATTATAGCCCTGGTGCATGTTATGTTAGGACCTTTATCCTATAATATTCTCTTGGGTATACCTTGGATTCATGGTTTAGGAGCGGTCAGTTCTACCCTTCATGGTTTTATTAAGTTTGTTGCTAACAATTAGGTAGTTAAAATCAAGGCTGATCCTAAAGTTATGCATTTATGCCAAATTACGGTAGTTGGTCATGCCTCGGTTACACCTACCTTTCAAAACTATATTCCATATTTATCTTCTAATATACCAACAACTATTCCCATGGACCCTCCTAAAGAGGAAACCCATGAGAAGGCTATCCCTAAAGAAGATCCTCCTAAAGTAGAAAGTCCTAAGTCTACTTCTACTTCATCTCCTTCCCAATCAAATGCATTTCTTGGTGATGATTGGTGTACCTTAGACTTTACAAGATCCTTCATTGGAGAGTATAAAGTTGACCCTATCCACCTTAACTTTCCCAAAGTATCATTCACTCCCGCTATCAAAGATGATTATTCTTCTATATCAGGGGATCATGTGAACACCATTGGCTACACTGTTAAAAGTGATCCTCCCCCTTTGGAGGAGTTGCAATCGCGTTATGGTCTAGGGTTCAATATTGCTTCCAAGTATGGACACAAAGGAGATGGTGTTGGGCACATGGGTCAAGGAGTTCAGGTCCCTTTGGAATCAAAATTATACTCTTTTATAGTGGGTTTAGGTTACAAAGCTTCTCCTTTGTCTTCATCCCCTTAATTCTCTAATATTCCTATGTCTTCTTCTTCTTCTTGTGAGCAGTTAAACTTTTCTCCTCAAGAGAAAGGGTTACTTCTTGCTCCTCATCCTTTATCTGATCAAGAGCTTATTTTGTTGTGGCTTCTTAAAGCTCACTTTATTACTCTTCCTCCTCCTACACATAATAAATTTCCTAAGAATGGTTCTTTTTGTGCATACCATCAAGTTCTTGGCCATTACACAAGAAAATGTAAGGTCTTGAATGACAAGATTCAACAACTTCATCAACTAGGTGTCATCGATCTTTCATGTATTGATATGCCTTCTTGTTCTTCTTTGCATAGAAAGTGGCATTGAGGTGTATCTCTATCTTGTTCTTTATCATATTTCAACCTTCTTTACATGTCTCTATCTATCACCCACATAGTGCATGTCTATCTCTCACCTGTCATGGTGACTATCCTTTTATCACTTTTCCATATTAGCCTAGGTGGGGGCCAAACCACTTGATCTTTTCCTTTATCATTTTCTTTGCATAGATGGGGGCCAAACCATTTGATCTATTGCTTTTGATTGCCTTTGTAGGGGCCAATCTACTACTTACCAAATCTACCTATCTCATCGCCCTATCTTATGGCTATCTAGCATAATACACTTTGCTATCCATAATAGTGTATCTCATACCAATGACAACTGCTTATCTTGTATCTTTTTGTAACAAGGGGCTTTCCTCCAAAGTAAGGCTCATTTCTGTTACGTTGTCTTATCTATTATTTATCTATATCCTTTATCTTATCATCTAACATGTTAGTGTGCAACTGACATGTTTATGATGTATCGAGCAACAATATCTATTTCAAATCTTAGCTTCATCTCATTAGGGGAAACCTCGTCTGATCAACAAAAATGTGCCTTCCTATCATGACTATCTTCTTTATCTTATCTTTTGGTAGTGGCCTTCCTTCAGAGTGAGGTTGGTGATACTTATCTTTGATCATCTAGCATAACACAACTTTCTAGATCTATCTTTTTTATCATCATCATGACCATTAGTGATGCATCAAGCTAGTGTATAGGTCATGTACTATCTCTTCGATATTGATTGCTTCTCTGACTTCTGAGTGCATTTTTCCTTGAAGTGATCAATCCTTCCTTTCTTCTCTTTATTTTAGAATTCCTCTATCTATTGTTTCTTATTATTTTGGGGATGATGCATGGTACTGAGACAACCTTTTACATCAAGGTCTCTTTCACTTGCTGACTCAAAATCATAGTTTCTTTGTTCTATGCTTTCATGTTCTAACCCTATTGTCTTGGGATTTTCTTATTCTCTAGCCTCGTTCTCTCATGCAAGTTTTTATATCTAATGCATCTATTTTGTAGGTCTTCATCTTGGGGGCATGCTTCCTTGGCTTGGAGATATACCTACTTCATCTAGAGTATCCTTTTGGTGATGTTATTTTATGTTAAGTAGATTTCCTTTTGTGTGCATATTCATGTTCATTGATAAGCCCGCTAAAGTGGGGGCAAAATGTAGTGTCTAAACTTGCATAGCCCTTTGTAGTTTGACCTACATATTTTGTAACCACTTTGGTGTCCATTCCTCTAGCATCTAAGTAGGCTCACTTCAGCCCTTGCATCAGCCTTTTCCCTCTCAGGATGCTCAAGGCACCTTTCAACAACTATCCTTCTAGTTTTGTTTCTTGTTAGCCACGTGTTTCTCTTGTCACTTGTCATTTCTGAGCATGATTTGTTTGGATGCTAGCACACCATGTGGATGCCCACGTGTTGTGCATTCATCTTTTGACATCTTAACGTTCAAATGTCAGTTCTAAGCACGCCTTTCTAGTTGTCACCTATCTTCGTTGGTGGGAATGGCTTAGAATATTCTAAACGGATCGCCAACCCTCTTTTCCCTCCTCTTCTTTCTTTTAAATCTATCGTATCTCTTCATTCAAGCTCTCTAGATTCTAGACATAATCTCTATTATTCTTTGGGCTCTCACAACTTTCTCCAGCTCTCTCTCTCTCACTTGCTACAATAGTCTCTAGTTTGCTACAACACTCTCAAGCTCTCACAATATTTCTTTTACAACTCTCTTGGCTTTCTCAAGCCTCTTTGGTAATATCTATCTATTTATCCTATCTTTGGGCATCTTGGGATTTATTACATCCCTCTTCTATCATTTATCATTTATTATTTATCTGATATTGTATTTATCTTTTATTCTATCAATCTATCTAGCTATTTGTGGAGGTGGAAACACCAAAATAGGGATTTGACTGAGGCAAGTCCTCAAGCAGCCCCAAACATTTTTCCTTTCTGGCTTGTGTGCAAATTGCATTAGAGAAGATTTATCTAGTTGGAGTATTCATAGTGTGAACCTATTGTTTATCTATTTTCTCCCCTTTTCTCTTATTTTACTTTATTTCCTAGTTGTCTATATTTTTATATTATCGTACTTCTTTCATTTATTTGTACGAATATCAGTCCCTTCTATGTACGGTTCTCTATTTCTATCCATACAGGATGTTAGCATACTACGCTGGAGTCCAAGTTCCACACATTCATCTTGGTTGTAGAGAGATACTAGAACTATCTAAAAGGCATGTTTGTCTTGTATTAGCTTAGTCCTATATCTTGTATCCCTTGGCTCATCCTTAGTGCCAGTTTGAGTGAGGTAGTGGCAGATCGAATTTTCCTCTGAGATTCATCATCTTGGAGGTGCCAAATACCCTCCTTTATAGTAACATTAAGAAAGGTGTTTATGATATCATTCTCTTCCTATAAGATAGTTTCATGGGAGAGACACATTTTAGGAGAAATATCAACATCATTCTTCAAATTTCTTCATCCTTAAAACATGGGACATATTTGAAGGAATTGTTGACAATTCATTTTTGTACTAAAATATCCTCATGGATAGGAGGATCTTTAAGAGATGGGTAAATTGAAACAAGGGAGGCTAACCCATTACCACATCTATGAAATGAATGCATTATGACAATAATTTTCCTTTTTTAACATATGCAAAATAGAAAAACAATGTTCAATTTTAATGATATTTTCACCAATGCAATCACTCTAAATTTATGGAATTTTATTTAGAAAATGAGATCTATAACTACAAAGTGTTCCCAAATAAAATCTGAATCCAAATTAAGAAATCCACAAGTTCAATTTAAAATTTAAAAATTAAGGTTTTAGTGAAATTAACCTCTAAATTTTTAAAATTTGCAAGGAAATCAAACTTGTAAATGAAAACTTGAATTTAAATTGCATAAACACTAGATCTGAGAGCATAAATCAGAATTAAAGGTGTTTCATGTTGGGTTCACCAAAATGTGATGGTGAAAAATGGGATTGGGTGGTTTAAAACCTAACCCCACTTTCCTCCACACATTGGAATATGAAAGAGACTAGAGATGATTCACTTTGACTACTTCTTGCAAGAGAGAATCAAATAATATCTCTAGGGTTTCTATTCCTTTGCTTCTATGAAGAGGAGACGTGCAAAATGTAATGAAATGATCAACTAAGCTAGGAAGATAAATAAAAGTGCAAGTGTAAACTGAAATATAGGAAAAATGCAGATCTGAGATTGGGACACAGGGTGTAGAGTAAGAAATAGAATTCAGATGTGCACCTATCACCAAAATCTAAGATTGACTGAGGAGGACCAAGGCGCCATGCCTTGGTCCCTGATACTACACACAAATTTGTCTAGAAATTATTGTCTAAGACTCTGCATTATCAAACTGCCAAAAGAAACAAAAGACTTGGGAGGACCAGGGCACCACTCCTTGGTCCTGGATTACTAATATTAGATGTTTACTTGTGAAAAACATCAATTTATTTGTGGGTGATTTTGAGATTTATATGGTGTAAAAGATCAAATAGAATTACAATTTATTTTTTATGACAATTCCTCCGGTTCTTTAAAATGATTTTGTCAATTTCAATTAAAAATGGTGGAATGAGGATATTTCCTGATTAGATACTATGAATTTGGAACCTTTCTTTCTCTCATAATGACCAGTTCGATGTTCCTTTGCTTGACTTGTTTTGTGTATATCTCTACAAACTCTTAAAATTCTTTGTTTTTAACATCATTTGCCGAAGTTCTCTTTTGTTTTGAACAATGCTCTTGTTGATGGTCATGACCTTCCACAAGTCCGCTACAACAACAGTCACCTGTATTACTATATTATGGTACTCATGATTTTTTTCTTCAATACACTTTTCTTATTTCATTTTCCTAAATCTTCAACAATACAGGCTGCATTTTTTTATGCACTTTTCCTTTACTTCCCAAGCACTACAACTTTCCTAATCTTAATAGTCCTCCTTTCAACTTTTACCAGGATTGTTTTATTGGCATTTGCATGAAGATTGCATTAATGATATGTTATGTTGTCATTGATGTCAATTAACCGGTAATAATATTGTTGTAATATTGTTTTGTAACTGATAGGAAGAATTTGTGGAGTGAATTGGTATTGCTATATATTGGAGAGTTGAATCAATAACCAGTAAACCCTACCTGTTGTTTTTGATAAACCCTAACCGATTAAGTTTGGTGAATTGGTTATATTGGTTTATGATCTGATGATGAGCGGCAATGATTATGACACGTATGATTATTGTATGAAGACAATTTCAAGTGATTTTGGCGAGCTGTTGTAACAGTTTTTGTCTAAGGAATGAGCATGTATATTTCATATAATGCAAAGCGCGTGATGAGTTACTAAGTTCAATGAAGCGATGATCAAGGAGAAATCAAGGTTTTCTTGATTGTTGTGTAGAGATTGCTATGTAATCCAAAGGTCATACTTGAACCGACTTGTTTGTAATCTCTATGAGAATTAGGTTTTTGTTGTGTTACTGACCTAATTGATTTGTTTATAAGATCGATGAAGTTGTTTTGGCAAAGAGTTGGAAAAGATCAGTTGAGTGTGTAGTTGCTGAACCGGATGATGTATCTATAGTTTGAGTAAAGGCAGATAGGAGTATGAAAAGGATCTGATCAAGCAAGTGTAGTGTTATTCAGACAGATCAACAAACTCCTGTTGTTTTCTACCAATTACAGTAGAATTGAAATCCCCTAACCTGGTAAGCTCTAATAAGCTTGGTGCTATTCAAATCCTCTAACAAGGCGATCCATTATCTTGGATTTTCAAATCCTCTACCGATGTTACTCCTTATAGGGTATTGCTTCTAACAAGGCATTGTAGTCAATCCCTTAACCGGGTGGTTCCTAACATGATCAGTTCTTAATAGGACTTTTGTAAAGCTTTAACAGGCTAGGCTCCTAATAGGGCGAACTTCAGAAGAGTTTAGATAGTTATCTTGTGAGTCTCATCTCACCGTGGTTTTTCCCATTTGGGTTTCCACGTCAAAAATATTTGTGTCAAGTGGTGAATTTTTTTGTGGTTATGTTCTTATTGTTGATTTACTTAACTACTTAACTACTTTGATAAGTTATGATAACCAGAAGCATTGAGAAATGAAGTCTATTGACATATGAAAAAGCATTTGGATGTTTATGAGTTTGAAGTTGTTTACTGTTAATTTGTTGTAATAGTCAACTAGTTTATCTTATGAGTTTTTATCTTGACAGTGGTATTACATTGATAGTTCTAAGTTTACTTTGAGAGATTGATTTTTGAGATTGGTGAAGTTTGTATCATTTTTTCTATCTATTGATTGACCCCCCCTCTCAGTAGTTGACCGGATACTTATTCTTTCATCATACCATCAATTGGTATCAGAGCATATCAGGTCCTCTAAGGTCTAAGCCTAACAACTTGAGGTAAAGATATTACAGATCATGATGAAGAAGGAAGGTCCAAAGTTTAATAGAGAGAACTATAGGATATGGAGTGACATAATGAAAATTATATCAAGAGTCTAGGAAGCCAGTATTGGGAACATGTCGATACTAAATATGTTGCACCTACTGGGATGTTGATTGATGATCATAAGAAAGAGAAACAAGAAAATCATCAAGCATTAGAGGCCATTATCAGTTCTTTATCTGATGCAGAGTATGTAGATGTTCATGGTCTAGAGATTGCATATGAGGTATGGAAAAAACTTGGAGATTTATAGCGGCGATGAACATGTTATGATTGCTAAAGAAGAGAGTCTAAGAGGAAAGTGTGATGACATGCAGATGGCTGAAGGTGAGAATATCTAGCAGTATGGTCAAAGGATATAAGAGATAGTCAGTGAAATTAAGAGTGTAGGAGGTAAAGTGGAAGATGCCATAGTGATTAGTAAGGTACTGAGAACCCTGCTACCAGTCTACGCTATTTGAGTTGTAGCCATTCAGGAGCTAAAGTCCATTGACAAAACTAAGGTAACTCTTGACTCCATCATTGGCAAGATTACTGCTTTTGAATTAAATGGTTATGATGGTAGTGTACAAAAATCTGAGTCTGCATTTAGAGATTCTATTTCTAACCCATATGTGAGGAAAAGTAGAGATGTCAGTCACAGTAATGAATCTAGATCCAGTAGAGAAGTTGATGATGAAGACATCTTAGTTGAGCTTGAAGAATTGTTGGCCAAGTGGTTGCCTAGAGGTATAGGTAAATACAAAGGTAAATTACCTTTGACATGTTTTGCATGCAACAAGATTGGACACATAGCTGCTAACTGTCCTAATGGTGACAATGAGCACAAATGAGAGAAATTCAAGAAGTATAAGGGTAAAGGCAAAAGAGATTGTCTGATTGTTGTTAATGGTGGTATTGCTGATGAATAATCTGATGGTGATGATAATGAAGACATTGTGTTTGTAGCCATTAAAGAAGAGATATCAGACCATAAGGCATTAGTATCCAAGATGGATAACTATGATGATTGGATCATTGATAGTGGTTCTTCACATCACATGACCGGTGATCGGAGAAAATTTCTTTCTTTGAAGGAACTTGATGGCAGAGTTGTAAGATTTGGTAATGACTCACCCTACATGGTTAAAGGTAAGGGAACTATTTCTCTTAATGGAAAGAGTAGTGCGGATGATGTCTACTGGGTTGAAGGTTTAAAGCACAATATTTTGAGTGTGGCACAACTCAATGACAGAGGATACCCATTGGAGTTTAAGAATGGTATGTACAAAATCTATGGCAGCAAAGGTGAATTGATTGCAACTGGGAAGAAAACTAAAGGTAACCTGTTTCACCTTAATCCTAGAGTCAACAATTGTTTAATTGCAAAGATAGATGATAGTTGGCTTTGGCATAGGAGATTTTGTCATAGAAACTTTGATAACATTGTTAAAGTGAGTAAGTCCAAGACAATGAGAGGATTGCCTTAGTTGGACAGACTGGTTAATTCTCTATGTAAAGAATGTTAGTTAGGAAAGATGACATCCTCAACTTTCAAGAGCAAATATTTTTCAACAGAACATTTGTTAGATTTGGTTCATATAGATCTTTCTGGACCAATAAGGACAAAAAGTATTCAAGGTGACAAATATTTTATGATCTTCACTGATGATTGCTCAAGGATGATGTGGATCACATTCTTGAAGGATAACACTGAAGCTTTTGGTAAGTTCAAGGCATTTAGGGCCTTAGCTGAGAAGGAGAGAGGTAAGAAGATAAAATGTCTAAGGACAGACCAAGGCGGTGAATTTACTTCTGAGGAATTCACAAGATATTGTGAAGAAAATGGTATCAAAAGACAGCTTTTTGCACCGAGGACACCATAATAGAATGGTATCACAGAGAGAAACAATCGGTCAGTCATTGAAGCTGTTAGGATGATGTTGATACAAGGAGGTGTAGCGAAAACTTTATGGAGTGAAGCTGCCAGCACAACTGTTTACACTATGAACCAAATTCTGGTAAAAAGAGGTAAGGACAAGACTCCTTATGAATATTGGTATGGAAGATCACCTGATGTTAGTTATTTCAAGATATTTGGAAGCAAATGTTTTATTAAGAGAGGTGATTATATTAGAAAATTTGAAGCTAAAAGTGATGAAGGTATATTTCTTGGCTATTCTACTAAGAGTAAGGCCTACAAGTGTTTTAACAATCGGACATGGAGAATTATTGAGAGTGTTGATGTTTGAGTGGATGAATATCCTGAAGTCTCAGAGGAAAATAGTTTGGAGAAAAAGGAAGAAGATCCTTACATTTTGTTTTTGGAACTAGAAATTGTGAAATCTGAAACCGACAAAGAAAATTCTGCTGTACCAGTTCAACCAAAATAGATAAATTCAGAAGAAGATGATGATAATGAAGATGATGAACCTGAAGATAATGATCATGTTATTCCAAGATATGTGAAACTGAATCACAATCCTAAACAAATTATTGGGGATAAGGATGCTGGAGTACTAACCAGAAGAAGAATCAGAGAGAATTCTTGCATGATCTCCACTATTGAACTAAGAATTGCTAAGGAAACATTTGGTGATGATCATTGTGTTAAAGCTATGGAGGAGGAACTATATCAAATTGAGAAGAACAACACATGGACCTAGTACCCCAACTAGTAAATAAAAATGTGATAGGTACTAAGTGGGTATTCAGGAACAAGTTGAATGAAGATGGTGTTGTAGTTCACAACAAAGCTAGGTTAGTTTGCAAAGGCTATGCACAAGAGGAAGGAGAAGATTATGGTGATACTTTTGCACCAGTGGAGAGACTGGAAGGTGTCAGAACTTTACTTACATTTTCAACATACAAGAAATTCAAGGTATACCAAATGGATGTTAAGTCATCATTTTTGAATGAGATACTGGAAGAAGAAGAAGTATACATTGAGCAGCCAGATGGTTATGCTTTGACTAATGGGAAAGACATGGTATGCAAATTGTATAAGGCTTTATATGGATTAAAGCAAACACCAAGAGCATGGTATGAAAGGCTTCATACACATTTGATGAAGATAGGCTTTCTGAGAACCAGTGATGATAGTAACATATATCTCAAATATGAAGGAGATAAAATACTGGTGAGCAAAGTTTTTGTAGATGATATCATATTTGGAGGTAATGATGACATGAGCAATAGTTTTATAGATGAAATGAAAAATGAGTTTGAAATGTCTTTAGTGGGAGAAATAAAAAATTTCATAGCCTTGTAGATACAACAAATGAATAATGGTATTTTCATCACACAATCTAAGTATGTGAAAGAGGTCTTGAAGACATTTGGCATGAGTGATTGTAAACCAGTTGGGACACCAATGGTTACAAGTTGTAAGTTGTCTAAGGAATATGAATCCATAGCTGTTGATGAGAAGGAATACAGGTCAATGATTGGAAAATTGCACTATGTTGTTCACAGTAGACCAGACATAGCTCATGCAGTTGGCATCGTTGCTAGATTCAAGAAGAATCCTAAGGAAACACATCTGATAGCAACCAAGAGGATTTTTAGATATTTGAAAGGTACTGTTGACTATGGATTATGGTATCCATATGGAGGAAATTTTGACTTGAAGGTGTACACAGATGCAGATTGGGAAGGAAATGTTGATGAGCGGAAAACTACAACCAGTGGAGCATTTTTTACTGGAGGAAGTCTCATGGGGTAGTAAGAAGCAGAGTTGTACATGACAATCTACTGCTGAAGTTGAGTATGTTGCAACTTACATGAATTGTACTCAGGCTATCTGGATGAGGCACATTTTTCAATGTTTTAAGATGAAGATTTCAGAACCTGTAAAGATCTTATGTGATAATACAAGTGCCATAAATATTTCCAAGAACCCTGTTTTGCATGCACGAACCAAGCATATTGAATTAAAGTATCATTTCTTAAGGGGAAAAGTACAGAGTAAAGATGTGATCTTGGAGCATGTTTCTACCTAGGAGCAACTTGCAGATATCTTTACTAAACCTCTTCCTAAGACTACTTTTGAGTATCTTAGAAGTCAGCTAGGGGTTGTACCCCTTCATGAGGTCAGTTAAGCATGATGTAGATTACATCAGTCCTGGAGCTACTTGCAAAATTTTACAAAAGGATTGGTGTAGAAGTGGAGTTATTCCATAGGGGGAGCATCAAGTTGCAAGTTGTTGATGTTGCACAGTGAAATTTGACATTACATGTTTTACTTTCAATTTGGCATTACTGTCAAAGGGGGAGAAGAATTATGTGATTATGGGAAGAAGAACTAGTGACAAGCTGAAGACATGGAGAGCATGGTGAATACTTGGTAATGTAAACCAGAATTCCTATTCACAATCACAACAACAATCAATGGTATTGATATTTGTATTGCCATCAATGCCAAATGGGGAGATTGTTGGCATTTGCATGAAGATTGCGTTAACGATATGTTATGTTGTCATTGATGTCAATTAATTGGTAATGATATTGTTGTGATATTTTTTTGTAACCGGTAGGAAGAATTTGTGGAGTGAACTGGTATTGCTATATATTGGAGAGTTGAACTAGTAATCAGTAAACCCTGCCTATTATTTTTTATAAACCCTAACCGATTAAGTTTGGTGAATTGGTTATATTGGTTTATGATCTAATGATGAGTGGAAATGATTATGACATGTATGATTATTGTATGAAGACAATTTCAAGTGATTTTGGTGAGCTATTGTAATGGTCTTTGTCTAGGGAATGAGCAAGTATATTGCAAATAATACAAAGTGTGTGATGAGTTACTAAGTTCGATGAAACAGTGGTCAAGGAGCGATCAAAGTTTTCTTGATTGATGTGCAAAGATTTCTATGTAATCCAACGGTCATACTTGAACTGACTTGTTTGTAATCTCTATGAGAATTAGGTTTTTGTTGTGTTACCAACCTAATTGATTTGTTTATTTAAGGTCGATGAAGTTGTTTTGGCAAAGAGTTGGTAAAGATCAGTTGAGTGTGTGGTTGCTAAACTAGATGATGTATCTGCAGTTTGAGTAAAGGTAGATAGAAGCATGAAAATGATCTGATCAAGCAAGTGTAGTGCTATTTAGACATATCAACAAACTCCTGTTGTTTTCTAGCAATTACAACATAATTGAAATCCCCTAACTGGGTAAGCTCTAACAAGCTTGGTGCTATTCAAATCCTCTAACAAGGTGATCCATTATCTTGGATTTTGAAATCCTCTACTGAGGTTACTCCTTACAGGGTATTGCTTCTAACAAGGAATTGTAGTCAATCCCTTAACTGGGTGGTTCCTAGCAGGATCAGTTCTTAACAGGACTTTTGTAAAGCTTTAACAAGCTAGGCTCCTAACAGGGCGAACTTTAGAAGAGTTCAAATAGTTATCTTGTGAGTCTCATCTCACCGTGTTTTTTTCCATTTGGGTTTCCACATCAAAAATATTTGTGTCAAGTGGTGAATATTTTTGTGGTTATGTTCTTATGGTTGATTTACTTAACTACTTAACTACTTTGATAAGTTATGATAACCGGAAGCATTGAGAAATGAAGTCTGTTGACATATGAAAAAGCATTTGGATGTTAATGAGTTTGAAGTGTTTACTATTAATTTGTTGTAACAGTCAACCGGTTTATCTTATGAGATTTTATCTTGATAGTGGTATTACATTGATTGTTCTAAGTTTACTTTGAGAAATTGATTTTTGAGATTGGTGAAGTTTGTATCAGTTTTTCTATCTACTGATTCACCCCCCCTCTCAATAGTTGACCGGATACTTATTCTTTCATCATACCATCATGTTCCACACAACAAACCTAGAAATCCCATCTCACCCGACACTAGTGGTCATAAGTGATTTTCCCACTGTAAACACATTTTCATTTGACAATAATACACAACATCATATATCCATGTTCAACTACAACTTTCTGAACCTCCCATTCCACTTTTTCACCTTCCTTTTATTTTTCATTCATCCTGTTGTGTTTTCCTTTAACTTACATCGTTTGATTGTTTATTTTTCCTATGCTTGCCACACAGTTACATGTATCAAACTTTATAATCTCTTTCCAAACCTTCAAATGCTGAATTTCACAGAGTTGCACTACA
Source organism: Cryptomeria japonica (assembly GCF_030272615.1). Lineage (NCBI taxonomy): Eukaryota > Viridiplantae > Streptophyta > Pinopsida > Cupressales > Cupressaceae > Cryptomeria > Cryptomeria japonica. The sequence goes on from NC_081405.1 coordinate 529,890,887, forward strand.
GGTAAACATCTACACCGATTTACTCATTCTTGTTCTTAAACTTCCATTCCAATTAATCAAAATGTTTTCCACTTATAATTTTCACCATTCTCCTAAAAATACCAATTTCTTTTTTTTGCGGCTTGTTGTACTTATGACATTGCCTTCTTTTCTTGGCTTGCTGCAAATTGACAAGATATCCAACCCACAACCTTCATATTCAAATTGCTTTGCCATTTCCAGGTTGTTTCTCTTCCATTAAAATTCATGTAAATGCATTCACTACTTTAATAATTCAGTTGCTTGAATCCTGATTACTATTGTCATTTCATTTCTTTATGTTCCATGGAGCACATGAGATAGCAACCACATTTGACAATGAAAGAATGTCCCTCCATGTTAACTATTAATTTAGCACTTGTTATTCATATAACTTTTAAATTGAATACAAATGCTAATTTAAAGAAATTGTTCTAAATGTATGCTACTCTATACCTATATGTGTGATCTCTTCCAACATTGCATCAAATTTTATTGAATACATTCAACAAATCTTTGCTTGGTTTCGTACCTTCATCTACAACTTCTTTACTCACAACTATGTCTCACGTTGAAGTAACTAAATTATCTAAGACTCATTCAAAATAGTGTTCATACATAATGGTCTACTGACTCAATGTCCCACTACCTAATTCAACTTTAGCCTTTAACAAACTATAAGCCACACATTGTATGCTCTAAACCTCTCCCTATCAGTTTCCTGTTGTGCGCAAATAACATACAACTACTAGTTTAGAGACATCCATTTGAGCATCAATTCATCATCTCCTATAACCTTTTGAATTCTAAGAGCATTCTAGGGTATGCATTATAGGAATATTTTTATTTAGAGCTTTAAAAATAATTAATCTGTATTAAAAAGTTATCTAGGACACAACACATTACTTAATATTATTGTATGATTATTTTCATGACCATAAAATTAGTCTTATCAAGAAGATTAACCTAGGAGAACTTGACCATTATGATTTGGTAACTTTCTCAAAGTACTTTTATATATTGTCAATCCTTGACAATCAACACAAAACAAATAATTTGGTGCATTTGATAATATAATTGTATAGTGAGCCAAATAAAAATTGCATGGTGCAAAATCGATCTTTGAGCATAGAGTTGACTTAAACAAATTTCAAAGTCTACATAGAATATAAGGGTAACAAGCATTGCAAGACTATCATTTTTAATATTGTAGAGATTTGATTTAGCAAGATATCAACATCCATAATCCATCCTCATATCAAAAGCTAGGTGTGTAATCCTTTCATAATTAATGTCCTAAAATACCTTTTATTTTTAAGTTATCTAGTCCCAACTATCACCATTTACTTTAATATAGGATAATTCATAATGAGATGATTGTATTTATTTAATTACCCAAAATTAATATTAAAGAAATCTTTTTTCCTTCACAATAATGTGATAAAAATACATTATGCTACAATATAAATGTATTTAGGATTATTAGATCTATGCAAATAATTAAGCATAATTAACATAAATAAATCATAGTTGGGTCAATACGTAATGGTTATGTTGACAATTGTAAGTATAGATATTAAATTGATTTCAACGTGTGAGAGTAATGATTTGGAGTGATGACTTCAGGTGTGGCTTGATTAATATTTGTGGTCATGACAAGGTTGTCTTTTATTTAGTATGTGTCTTGAAAGTTGTAAATGTAGCTTTGGTTATGGAATTTGTGGAGGGTGCAAGACATGGGTGGTAGGAAGAAAGGTAGCACTCAAGGAAACGAGAAAGTGGAGGCCCCCAAATTATGTAGGCAACATGTCTTTAGTGAGGAGGTCATGCAGTATTTTATGATATTTGTTGATAAAAAAATTAGGAATAGTTCTCTATGATATTGGATGGCTAAAAATTAGGAATTGACAAAGAATGTGAAGTCTCTTAGTGTCTACATACACTCACTGATGACTATGTAATTATTAGATCTCGGGTACATGTGGCAAAGGTGAAATATCTTCAACACAACTTAATCCTTCTTCTATGCCACCATTCTTTTTATGGCTACAGGTTCTTATTTGCTTCATGACAATATCTATGATGTGGTTCATCTAGTGGTGACTCACTGAGACTTTTTAAAAAATATTTAGATGGAATTAAAAGGTGTCAAATTCATTCTAATGTATCATGGAAGAGATTGTTATGAATATGAAGTTGAAATTATTGGTGGATATGATAAAGGAGACATAATGGACATTGTGAAAAAGTAGGGTCATGATCCTAAATTCTTAGATGTTAATTGTAAGTTTACGTATTCAAGTGGTGTGAGGTTTGTTGAACACTACAAGATTATTAAGAGGGGGGTGAATAAACATATACTAAAAACTTGATCAGATTTAACGTTTTACTTTGTCATTCATTTCATCAACCATATGCATGAAAACAAATAATTGTAACCACTGTTAGTCCTATGAGGATCCGGTTAATACTGAGATGTGGGGGGGTGAATGAGTATTAAGACCAACTAAAAATTTAAACCCAAAATCAAACTTATATTAGATCTGAAACCATTTAACAAATATCCCAACTTCTTTAATCAGATCTAACAACCTCTTGATTAGATTTGCTTAACATATTAATAAAATCATTTACCACAACTATCAATACTTTCACCAATTAAGCAATCATATCAATTTGATCATATAACAACTTATCAACCTTATCAATCAGATCAAATACTTTCTCTAACAACTTCTTATCAGTACTGATAACCTCTAATAAAATTTTGATAAAACATCATAATTGGTGTCTCAGAAATAATGCATGAAATGAAATATAAACAAGAACATCACATGAAAAAAATTCCACAAATGAACACCATAAGTTTTTGATGTGGAAACCCAAATGGGAAAAACCACGGTGGGAGTTGGTACCCATAAGTATTTGTACTCTTTTGAAGTACACCCTGTTAGGAGCATACCCTGTTAGGAGTCACTCGATTAAGGGATTTGCCTAGCCTCTCAGTTAGGAGATTAATGATCTATTAGGATCAACCTTGTGAGAGGATTTAACACTCTTTTTGAGAGATTCCCTATTAGGGGACTTAAATTTTTAAGGCCTATTAGGACCTACTCGGTTAAGGGATTCAACCTGTTGCAACTATTAGGGAACAATAGTAAGAAAATGATCTATAACTTGCACTTCTCTGCTTGCTTGGTCAGATCTAGTTATGCACAATGCTTTGCAACTGTTAGGTATATCTCACACTTCACTTGGATGGTTCAACACATTCTCTAAGACCACCAACATCATAAACATCAACTGTGCCATCCTAAATAGTCATCTCAACTAGGTCGGTCACTAAACCCTAATTACATCATGAATTTACAATTCAAATCATAAGAGATCATCTCAGATCAATATAGCTCGATCATTACAATAAATTACAATGCAATATCAACCATTGGTTGATCATAACCCATCACAAAAATCCGATTTGTAAAAAAGTCAAAACCTTAAAACATTCCATTAAGTGTTTTGTAGATTCCCAAGAAATTCTTCCTTAATTCGTGTCAAAACAACATTCAAATCTTTTCATCTGAGTTGTGCCAAGTTACCCACTTCATGTAGACTCTTCATCGATCACCGTCATAACAAAAATCATTTCTGGTTTGATGATTTCTTCACCGGTCCTTAAACCCTACTAAAACCTTAGCAAAAATTCATCATAAATTTGAAACATGCCTTCTAGTAATCATCACAAGTTTTGGTTCTGGTTAGATACATCTCTCCATGATAGAAGTTCACTATCCAAACCGCAAATCACCAAACATCGCCAATTGTCGGATCCAACCAAAACATCTCTGCTTTACCGGTTAAAGTCCTATTTCACAAGCTTTTTAGTTCACTACCGGTAAACCCTATCTTCTGGTAAACCAAATCACTTAGATAACAAAACATAACATCAGGAACATCAAGAACATAAGTTGACATCAGTTGCCATCAATGACAACACAAATAAGTGATCATGTCATCTAATCATAGAATCTCAATCTCTTCATCACAAATAGATTTCTATCCTTTACTGGTGCAATCATCAACCTTCAACTACATCACCTCATTTGAATCAGTTATGCCAAATGCCAACAATATCCCCTTTTGGAATTGATGGCGACACCAATCAGATATATACTCAGAGTAACACCATCATCTGCAACTTGCTTGTTGGTATCACACCATCTGTCGATTCTCCTTCTTTTGTTGTCTCCCCCTTAACCAATGCTTCTCTCAATATAATGTCTTTTCTTCTCCCATATTTGCCATATCTTGATTTGTTTTCTTCTCCCATATCCTATTTCTCTTATTCTCCCCCTTTGACAACAATACCAAAGGTATAAATGCATCACTTGTCTTCAATTCTTGTTGCTGCCTCTTCCATCATCTTTGCTACTCAAATCAGAAAAATTATAACAGAGCATTAAATCAAAATTTTACATTAGAATTTCTCCCCCAAAGGAGTAGCATGCACCTTCATCAATCCTTAGTGAAAGATAAGCATGAAATCCACAGGATTGAGGCATCTCCAACATTCTAGTTTTTCCCGTGTAGGGGTCTAACCCCTAGTTTACCTCTAAGAAACTCAAAGGTAGCCTTCGGTAAGGGCTTAGTAAAGATATCATCTAACTGATCTTTACTCTTCACATATTCCATCTTCACCTCTTTTTCTTGAACTCTTTCCCTTAGGAAATGATACTTCAAATCAATGTGCTTGGTTCTAGCATCAAGTACAAGATTCTTAGAAATAATTATTGTACTTGTATTATCACAATAGATAGTCACTGGTTCAAACATATCTATCTTGAATCCTTCTAGCACGTCTCATCCATATTGCCTATGTGCAATTCATGGATGCAACTACATATTCTGCTTCAGCTGTAGATGGAGAAACACAAGTTTGTTTCTTGCTCATCCATGCCACTAATCTTCAACCAACTAGAAAAACTCCACCAGTTGTACTTTTGTGATCATCCACATTACCTTCCCATTCAACATCAGTAAAGACACCCAAATTAAAATATCCTTTATAGGGATACCATAAACCATAGTCTACTATGCCTTTGAGATACCAAAAAATTCTCTTTAGAACCACCATGTGACTCTCTTTAGGCTCCTTTTGAAATCTAGCCACTAATCCAGCAGCATGAGAAAAGTCTGATCTGTTATGAACAACATAGTATAACTTTCCAATCATGGATCTGTAGTCTTTTTTACTAACAATAGGTGAATCATCTTCTTTTGATAACTTGCAACCAGTTACCGTTGGTGTTCCTACCGGTTTTCAGTTTTCCATACTGAAAGTATTCAACAATTCTTTGATATACTCGGTCTGACAAATAAAAATACCACCATCCAGTTGTTGGACCTGTAAGCCAATAAAGAACTTTATTTCACCAATTAGAGACATTTCAAATTCCTTTTTCATTATATCAAAAACATCCATACACATATCATCATTTCCACAAAAAATTATGTCATCTACAAAGACTTCTACTATCAACATCTTGTCTCCATCAATTTTCAAATATATGTTGTTGTCCTTACTAGTACTTTGGAATCCAATTTTTGTCAAATGTGCATGTAATCTCTCATACCATGCTCTTGGTGCCTACTTAAGACCATATAGTTCTTTATGCAATTCACACACCATGTCCTTATCATCAATCAAGGAAAATCCATCTAGTTGTTCAATGTAGACTTCTTCTTCTAGAATCCCATTTAGAAAGGCTGATTTGACATCCATTTGATAAACTTTGAATCCCTTATATGCAACAAATACCAGTAGCATCCTTACTCCTTCTAATCTAGCAATAGGTGCAAATGTTTCACCATAATCCTCACCTTCCTCTTGAGCATACCCTTTACAGACTAACCTTGCCTTGTTTCTTACAATCCTTCCTTCTTCATCCAATTTATTCCTAAAGACCCATTTTGTTCCAATTACAATCTTATCCTCTGGTTTAGGAACAAGTGACCATGTCTAATTCTTCTCAATTTGATCTAATTCTTCATTCATTTCATTCACCCAATCATCATCTTTTAGTTCTTCCTTAATAGACATGGGTTCAATTGTAGATATCAAACATGAGTTCTCTTAGATCTTTCTCTTGATTTGCACACTTGAATTCTTATCACCAATTATCTGCTCTTATGAATGGTTCATTCTAACATATCTAGGTATTGCCTGTTTCAAATCTGCAGCTTCTGCATCAGGTTCTTCATCTTCTTCCTCACTGCCATTGCTTACCGGTTGAGCACCTAATTCTGCATTTGTTGATTCTTCATTATTCTTTGGCTCCGGTTCAATGATTACAAACTTCTCTTCATTATCATCATTTTTAGGTTCTGATCTACTTGCACCTTCAGACTTATCAGATAGATCATCAAATTTTACATTAGCACTTTCAACAATTTTCTTAGTTCTCTTATTGTAACATTTGTATGCCTCACTCTTAAAAGAGTAACCAAGAAAAAATCCCTCATCAAATTTTGCATCAAATTTATTAGTGTAGTTATCTCTCTTAATAAAGCATTGACTACCAAATTTTTTAAAATAACTTACACAAGGTGTTTTTCCATACCATAGCTCATAGGGTATCTTATTGTTACCTATCTTTACCAGGAGCCAGTTAAAAGTGTATACAATAGTATTGACCGCTTCTCTCCAAAATATTTTGGATACATCACCCTATAATAACACGGTTCTTGCAACTTCAACTATTGTTAAGTTCATCCTTTCTTCCATTCCATTCTATTGTGGTTTTCTCAGAGGTGACATCTGCCTCTTGATACCCTGTTCATCACAATACTTAAAAAATTCAACAGATGTGAATTCACCTCCTCGGTCTAATCTTAAACATTTCAAGTTCTTACCAGTCTCATTTTCAACCAGAGCTTTAAATGGTTTAAATTTACTGAATGCTTCTGATTTCTCATTCAACAATGTCACCCACATCATTTTAGAATAGTCATCAGTGAAGATCATGAAATACCTATCACCATGATAGCTCTTTGTTCTCATAGGGCCACAAAGATCAATATGTAACTAGTCTAAAATATTCTTAGAAATGCAATTCTTTCTCTTGGAAGAAATAGAGGTCATCTTACCGATTTGACAATCTTTGCATATCACACTATCCGATTTGATAATTTTGGGTAATCCTCTTACAACACTTGACTTACTTATCTTAACCAAATTATCAAAATTATCATGGAAACATCATTAATGCCATAACCATTTGTCTTCCATTCTAGAAACCAAAAAATTATTAATATTACTAGTCAAATGGAATAAGTTACCTCTAGTTTGCTTCCTAGTAGCAATCAGTTCACCATTACCTCCAAGAATTCTACAGACTCCACTTTTAAACTCAAGCAAATAACCTTTATCATTGAGCTAACCAACACTTAAAATATTATGTTGTAGACCATAAACCCAAAACACATCATCAACATTACTCTTCCAATTTAGAGAGATTGAACCTTTACCTTTCACCATGTAAGGAGAGTTATTTCCAAATCTAACAACACCTCCATCAAATTCATTAAGGGTTATGAACTTACTTTTGTCTCTGGTCATATGGTGTGAGCAACCACTGTCTATAATCCACTCATCACTATTCTCCATATGAGATACTAGTGCCTTTTCATCTGACAATTCCTCCTTCATGACTACAAACATAATTTCTTCATTTTCATCTTCATCTTTAGACTCCTCGTCGGTCACAACTTCATCTAGTGCAACATAACAATGTTTCTTGCCCTTTCCTTTGAATCTTCTAAACTTTTCTTTCTTATCAGTGTTAGGGAAGTTAGTAGCAATAGGACCAATTTTACTACAAGAGAAACACTTCAAAGGTAGCTTTCCTTTATACTTACTAGTGCCTCTTGTAAATCTCTTTGCTAATAGTGCCTCAAGTTCCATCACTTGATCTTCATTGTCTTCATTTCCCTAGTTACTTCAATGACTTGTCCTGCACCCATGATTTTGACATATATCTTTTCCTTTTCTTGCAGATGAACCAGTAACAAAAGCTTTAAAGGCAGATTCAATAGATTTTGTCACACTATTGTCAAAACTATTTAACTCAAAAGTTGTAATCTTATTAATCAATGAATCAATAGTTACCCTATCCTTTGAAATAGATCTAAGTTCTTGGATTGCTAATACTCTTATAGCATACTAAGGTTGAAGAGTTTTAAGCATCTTACTTACTATTGCATCATTTTCTATTTTACCTCTAGCACTCTTTATACCACCAACAACTTCTTTGATTCTCTGACCATACTATGCAATATTTTCTCCTTCAAGCATTATCATGTCATCGAACTTTCCTCTCAAGCTTTCCTCTGGCTCTTTGTACATACTCATCTCCTCCATAAATTATCTCTAACTTTTTCATAAACCTCACCTCCAGTTTCTAATCCTTGAACATCAATATATTTTGAATCAGATAAAGTACTTACAATAGCTTTTAGGGATTGCATGTTATCTTTCTTCTCTTTGAGTTCATCATGTGTCAAGGGAGTAATGGTAGGAGCAACATATGTAGTTTCAATTTGCTTCCAATATTGTGCACCAAGACCTTTGATGTAGATATTCATTTTGCCTTTCCAGATCTTGTAGTTATCCTTGTTGAACTTGGGACCCTCTTCATCATCTTGATTTCCTTAGAATCTTTCCCTCAAGCGGTTAGGCTTTCTACACATAGAGGACCAAAGCTCTGATACCAATTGTTAATCCTATGAGGATCCAGTTAATAATGAGAGGGGGGGTGAATCAGTATTAAGACCAACTAAAAATTTAAACCCAAAATCAAACTGATATCAAATCTGAAACCATTTATTAAATATCCCAACTTCTTTAATCAAATCTAACAACCTCTTGATCAAATTTTCTTAACATATTAATCAAATCATTTACCACAACTATCAATACTTTCACCACTTAATAAATCATATCAATTTGATCATATACCAGCTTATCAACCTTATCAATCAAATAAAATACTTTATCTGACAACTTCTTATCAATATTGGTAACCTCTAATAAACTTTTGATAGAACATCATAATCGGTGTCTCAAAAATAATGCATGAAATGAAATATAAACAAGAACATCACATGAAAAACATTCCACACATGAACACCATAATTTTTTGATGTGGAAATCCAAATGGGAAAAACCACGGTGGGAGTTGGTACCCACAAGTATTTGTACTCTTTTGAAGTATGCCCTCTTAGGAGCTTAGCCCTTTTAGGAGCTTACAATACGTCTTGTTAGGAGCAGACCATATTAGGAGTCACTCGGTTAAGGTATTTACCTTGTAGCTCGGTTAGGAGCTTGATGATCTGTTAGGATCAACCTTGTGAGAGGACTTGACACTCTTTTTGAGAGTTTCCTTGTTAGGGGACTTAAATATTTAAGGCATGTTAGGACCTACCCGGTTAAGGGATTTAATCTGCTGCAACTGTTAGGGAACAATAGTAAGAAAATGATCTGTTACTTGCACTTCTCTGCTTGCTTGATTAGATCCAGTTATGCAAAAAACTCTACAACTCTTAGGCATATCTCACACTTCACTTGGATGGTTCAACACATTCTCTAAGACTACCGACATCGTAAACATCAACTGTGCCATCCTAAATAGTCATCTCAACTAGGTCGGTCACTGAACCCTAATTACATCATGAATTTATAATTCAAATCATAAGAGATCATCTCAGATCAATATACAAATCATTACAACAAATTACAATGCAATATCAACCATTGGTTGATCGTAACCCATCACAAAAATCTGATCTGTACCAAAGTCAAAACCTTAAAACATTCCACTAAGCATTTTGCAGATTCCCAAGAAATTATTCCTTAATTCGCGCCAAAACAATAATCAAATATTTTCAAGCGGGTTGTGTCGAGTTACCAACTACATGTAGACTCGTTGTCGATTACCGACATAACAAAAATCATTACCGGTTTGATGATTTCTTCACCAGTCCTTAAACCCTACTAAAACCATAGCAAAAATTCATAAAAAATTTGAAACACACCTTCCAATAATCATCACAAGTTCCAGTTCCGGTTAGATACATCTTTCCATAATACAAGTTGACCATCCAAACCACAAATCACCAAACATCACCGATCGTCGGATCCAACCAAAACATCTCTGCTTTACTAGTTAAAGTCCTATTTCATAGACTTTAGTTCACTGCCGGTAAACCCTATCTTTTGGTAAACCAAATCACTTAGATAACAAAACATAACATTACGAACATAAGTTGACATCAGTTGCCATCGATGCCAACACAAATAACTGATCATGTCATCTAATCATAGAATCTCAATCTCTTCATCACAAATAGATTTCTATCCTTTACCAGTGCAGTCATTAGCCTTCAATTGCATCACCTTATCTAAGTCAGTTATGCCAAATGCCAACAACCACCAAACCAAACACACATGAACACCAATTTTTTTACGTGGAAAACCCAAACTGAGAAAAACCATATTGAGAATCAAGCTCACAATATATATAAAATAAATTACAAAGTTTAGGTCGAAATCTAGGGAACTCACCACTCCAAAAGATGACTTGCAGGATAAGGTGCACAACCTTAGGGCAAGACACAAATACATGAATACCAATATTTTTACGTGTAAAACCCAAATTGAGAAAAACCGTAGTGAGAATCAAGCTCACAATATATGTATAAAACAAATTACAAAGTTTGTGTCAAAAACCAGGGAACTCATTGCTCCAAAAGATGACTTGCAGGCTGAGGTACACAACCTTACAGCAAGATATAGTAATTACTTGCACAAACTAAAGATCGCTTCTTCAAGGAAAGATACAAATCATCTAATACAATAATATCAATAAGATTGAACTGTAGAAAAAGCATCTTTTGGAATGTTGATAACAGTTCATAATTTAGTACACATCTAAACAAATCTTCATCTCTGCTTTGCTACATATCTGAACCTCAAATATTTATCACAATGACTTTGCACACCACACACACATATCATTTGTATATCAATTATGTCCTTTAAATATCAACCACAACCTCAATAACATCCAATAGGTCAGCCTCATAAGATGTAACATGTTCATATAAAATCATCAGCCCAAAACAATCTCCAAGGAAAATCTAAAAGGCAAATGAAACACGTGAAGGATCACACCATGTTGGCACATCTTCTAGGTGATAGACTTGTAAATAACTGAGAGGGGGGGGGGGGGGAGGGCGTGAGTCAGTGACACCAAAAACAATACTACTTTAAACACTGACCGGTACATATACTTAACAAGTTTACTCAACACTGATGCAATCCAAAATGATATTAAAGCATCCACACTAAGTAAAACATCCACCATAACACAAGTGTGTATACATGGAAAACCCAAATGGGAAAAACCATAGTGAGATGGGACTCACAAGTTAACTATCTGTAGTAATAGGTAACTGACCGGTTAAGGTCTACAATGGTGCTCTGCTAGGAGCGAATCCTGTTAAAGATCCTGAAGATCTGCTAGGAGCTATACCCTATTAAAGGTATTACCTTGTTAAGAGTAACCTCGGTAGAGGATTTCAGAATCCAAACTAATGGATCACCTTATTAAAGGATTTGTACAATGAAGCTTGTTAGAGCTTACCTAGTTAGGGGATTTGAATGTTGTAGTGATTAGAAAAAAATAGGTGGTGTGATCTAGAAGTAGCACAACTTTCTTGAATAGATCCTCTTCTACGCACTCAAAACTACATCACCAACATATTCTACAATGCCTTCAACAACTTAATACTTCTATCTTCGCATCAAATCATCTCATATCATATCTCCAAAATAGTTCATCATAATGTCATTATATAGACATTTAGATTTCATGTCAGCTTTAGAAATTATATCATAATTTCCTAGGTGCAGTGTATCTGGACAATCAAACATAACTCATCACAAATTACCACCAAAATTTGTTGATTATGGTAACTCATCACGACTGGTGATAATTCATCACACAATCAACGACTACCAGTTGGAGTTAACCATTTCAACATGTAAACCAATTTTCCTCCATTTGCTTCTTTGATGACCTTTGCTAGATCTTCAAGTTGGTGTCAAGTCATTCCTGTATATACCGGTTGTCTACATGTAATAGTTTGACACCATCATAAACTAAACTTCTAATTCTGGTTGCAATACAAGTAACTTTTAGAAGTAATACCGATAGACAATGTGAACATATGTGTGTGTGTGTAGATGTTCCATCAATGACAACATATGAATTCATTCATTACAATCATCATCAAGCCAATGATCTCCCCCTTTGGCATTGATCACAACACTTAGAACAACTGTACAACTAAGTGTGCTTACAAAAATTGTACACATATATTTCTACTCCCCCTTAACAATACATACAAAAATTTCACAACGCATACATATTTCTACTCCCCCTTTGACAACAATGCCAAATTGAGAAGTAAAATGCATATATATATATATATATATATATATATATATATATATATCAAAATTTGCATCAAAAGTTTACATATACAAAAACTTAAAAGTCTGTATTAAGGAGTGTTTAATTAAATTTGCAAGAAAATGTCACTGAAAGTAATCTTCATTTGAGAAAAATCATTTTCCCATGTTTCTAGTAAAGTTTTAGTGATCTCAATGGTTGTCATAATCTATGCAAAAAAGTCTTCCATTGCATCAATTGTACTCATCTTTGGAGTCACCAAGACTACTTTTGCATCCTTGTAAACTTGTTGTAAGATATCCACTTTAGGTCTCAACTGGTTCTTTAGCTCCTTCAGTGATCAGAGTCTCTTTGCCTGTTCAAAATCATAGACATCTAACCGGTTTTTCAAATCATGCATATATTTGTCAAAAGATAAGACTGAGTCTTGTAAAGGTATGTAGTCATTACATATCTTTGCCAGTTCCAGTTTTGTCTGTATTCACTTCTTAACAATATCAGCATAGAAAAATGAAACATTAGATGTATATGCTAGAATTCTTCCTCCTGGCTCAATAGCTTTTCTCAAAAGATATTTGTTCAGGGATAAAGAAATCTTCCCTGTATCAATATCTTTCAATATTTGTTCTCCTCTTTTCTTCCTATAGTTTTTCTCAGCCATAGTCTGAGCTACTTCCTCAAGGGACTTGAGTTGATTAGAAGCATCTGCGACCAACTATCTAAGCTTGTTAATAGGAGTTGATAAATTCTCTATAGCAGTCTCTGATAGAAGACTTGATAAAATTTCCACTGTAGTTTGTATGGTTTCTGCTTCCTTTCTCTGTTCCTTAAGCCTCTTCTTTTGTGCTCTGGATTGCATCACATTTGCAATCTCCAAAAATTTTGATGCACTCATGTTGTCAACATCTATAGGCCCTTTGATGCTAGATGAGTCATCATCATCATTATTCTGCTGTTTGACTAATGCTTTTTTAGATTCAACAAATTTCTCCTTCTTAGTTTTTCCTTCCTCTTGTTATTTCTCCTTTTCCTGTCCAGAGCTCTTCTCTGTAACTTTTTCTACTGGTTTCTCCTAGGTAGCCTATGAAACCGGTGGGAGTTGTGATTTCACTGGTTGATCTTTTATCGATGAGAGTGGAATATCCACACTTGGTTGAGTTGTCGATATCTCCACTGTATTATCCTGTGAATCAGTAATTTTTGGTGGCTACATATCTGGTTCAATGATGTTTCTAGATAGATCTATTGTATCATGTATTTCATCAACAAAAATCACCAGTTAGGAAGTAGTGTCATCCTTCTTCTTGATAGGATAGACAATATCAGCTTGCACTATATCTTCCTCATCCATTTCCGGTCCTTCCATAGTGTCTTGCTCATTAGACCGTTGGGATTCTATTAATTTACGTATATTCTGAATGTCCCTTGCTATCTTATGAGTTTCAACTTCAACAGATTACATCTTTCCACTTAATAGCTTTAATCTCCTTGATTTAAAAGGAAATTGTGTTTTGTGTTTATCAAGCAATGCAATTAACTTATCTTTTGACAAATCAGGAAAATATTGCATAAACACATTATCAATAATTTCTTTTTCTTTCTTCACAACTTCTTCCCATTTATTCAAAAGAATAGAATATAAAGAATCAAAAATATCCTTCTTAAGATCACGAGGTAATCGATTATAATGACATAAATAATTGATTACCTATTGGACAATTTGTTCATTCTGATCTTCATCAAATGAATCAAAATATTCTTTAATATTATCAAATTTGTTCCTTCCCAATGTCTTTACCGTTCTCTCAAAATCAATCATAGGCTTGTAAGACAAAGCTTTAATGGGAATAGTCTTCTGAGAGGTGGCTTCAACTAGTTTGGACTTCTTGCCAGTTGCCTTTATGTTCTTTGGTTCTTCCTTAGTGTCAGTATCATTAGATTCTGCTTGAAGAATCAGCTGTCTACCTCTCTTATTTGTTGCAGTCTGCTTCTTTATGTATACCTTAGGTGTTGGTTCCTTTTTAACTTGGACACTTCGTGTCACTCTAGTACTTGTTGACACCAGAGGCACTTTCTCAACCTTCTTCTTCTTCCCTTTACCACTACTGGTTGGAGCACTACTAGTTTCAACTTTTGCAGTTTTCTCCTCAATAGTATCCAGTCGATTCTTCTTCTTGTCCACTAGAGATGCCAACAGGTTATTGGCATAACCAATCAATAAGTCATAATTGACTTCATAGCTCATGTCTTCCATTTCATCTTCTCTTGGTTCAATAGCTTCCATTAGACATAAATCAGTGGTGACTGTGAAAATGATGTTCTTAGCAAAGTTTTTCACCACATCCTCAGGTAGCATTACCCTCATACTCATTTTCTTCTAAAATTCATTGAAGTACTTGTTCATTGCAGCAAAGAAAGTGTTCTTAATAGCCTTAATGTTTTTCTTGATCCGAGCAGTCACCAGTAGGTCTTTAGACCATTCAATATCACCAATTCCTGGTAGGAAACTCTAAAAGTAAAAGAATAAACCAATAAATAACTGACCAAATTAGAACTTTTGATTGTTGTCCTTCTTGATTGACTAAATATTCAACATTAATTAACTCCTTATGGCCTCACATAGGTCATAATCTGCATTCTCAACAATCATTTTATAGGCTGTATGCACTGCTACAGATGGTACATTGTTCATTCTACTAGAATAAATTATCTTCTAGCCTATAACCATAGTAGCCAATTTAACCATTGGGTCCTTAATGTTATTAACAAAAAATTCATGCCCATCAGAGGTAGATGAGGTTAAAGTGGTTATAGTTTCTTAAGAAATCTGCCTCAGCTTGGGAACTTTACTGGTTGACCAAAAACCAATCACAACTTGGATAGTTTCCTTTGTTATAGTATGTGTCCTTTCCAGATACATGTTTTCACCATGAACATGACTTAGAATGATTCAAGTGTGTTCCTCTTCAAAATCCTCAAGAAAATAAGCTGCATTATGAAAACCCTTCTCATAAACCCTAATATACTCGGGTTGAATCTTTCCGCTCTTATCACAAAGGGATTTCAATTGAGAATAAATTGACAATGATCCTAAATCTTCAATTTTACAATCAATGTAGCTAGACAAATCACTTTTTATAATAACACCGTCAGGAACTTGAGATAAAGCATTGTAAGATTTTATTTGTTCTGATTCCACAACCTCCATAGGTTCTAATGTGATCACTAGCCTGTCTACTTGCTTAGATGATGAAGCCATTCAGATAAACTAGATTCAAAAAGGGATTTACAAAGAAATACCTTAATTCACATGCGCTGCCTCGGTTACCAGTTGATTTCTCAAGTGCACACCAGTTCAACCTTCACTAACCTTTGAATCAACTTCAATCATGCAAATCATGGCACAAATTCTCTTCACTTTTCAAGTGCTCAAGAATTCTCTTTCGAATGCATTTAGGGTAAAAATAACATAGTAAAACTTGCTTTTATCCTTTTTACCTACTGCATTAAATGCTCGATCGCTAGGGTTACAAACCCTAATACACCACTTAATGATGCATACAATATTAACAGGTGTAAAATTAATTGATAAACTTTTGAAAAACCGATTGACAAAAGATATCAAGATTTCGCACATAATAACTCAAAATGCAAACTCTCTTACTACTCATCTTTCAAGGGGTCCGGAAGTAGATTTATCGCTATGCTCCCCTTAGCCCTGTTGAAAGGCTCAATTCATTGGTATAGGATTCTCCACACTAGGTGAAGAATTAGGTTCTTCTACATGTATATCATCACTCTTCTTTTTCCGGTCGATTCATCTCTTCTCTGGTTTCCTCAACATTTACCTTCTGCTTACCTTTCTGATCTTCAGAATGATTAACAAGTTTGTTCTTTCTAGATCTATAGAACTTCGCCATGCGTCCCAGTTTATGATAATGATAGAAGGCCATTCCAAATGATCTCCAAGGTCTTGCATTGCCTCTTCCAATTCTCCTTCTGCAATTCATAGCCACATGACCATAATTGTTACAAATGGTGCAAATGACATTAGTTACCTTTTCCATCTCAAATGGACTAAACCGATTGACATAGGCTCTCTACAAGTTCATGTTACTTCGGTTGTCATAGGTTCCTATCCAATTAACATTAGGTCTTGGATTCATGTGAGGTACTAGATTATTTGCTCCATATCTACATTCAATTGATCTATGTCCATACATTTTGCATGTGAAACAATGACCTTCAAATCTCCTAGATACATACCTAGTATTTGCATTGTAGCTTGTATTTCTATTGGGTTTGTTTCTACACACATTTGCAGCATGTCCAAGTTTATGATAGACAAAGTAAACAAGTTTAAAAAATTTCTTACCGGTAGACTTGCTAACCTTTGGAGAAGTTTTGTCCTTGTGAATGTTGCTCTTTGTACCGAAAGACTCTCCTTTCTTAGATGTGTTAAAACCTAGTCCATATGTATCACCTTTAATCCTTTGTGATTGAATCTGCTCATCCAGCATGATAGAACTTTTCTTGAACTTTTCCATCTTTCCATTAGCCTCAATGAGTTCTCTGGTAAGATCTTCATTGTGTTTTGTAAGAGTCTCTCTTAGGGATGATGCCATTTCAAGATTTAGCTGCAAAGCCTCTTTTTCTTCATTTTCTGCATGCCAATGCTCATGCAAGGTTTCATTCTCTCATTTAATCTTAGCAATTTCATGATCTCTCTCTTTGACAAGGTCTTTAGCTGCCCTCCTAGCTTCCAGCTCTTGACTCATGTAGATAGTTAGGGATTCTAACTCTCTTCTTAGATTTAGCTTTTCACCATTCATTTTTTCAACTTCTTTAGCTAATGCATCAATGTTAGCTTCATCTGAAGAACTATTATCAAATATTTCCAGTAGTTGTTTAGTCAGCTCTCTCCTTTTTACTTGTGAAGCTTTAAATTTGACCCTTAGGGTTTCAAGCTCATCCTTAGTAGCTTCAAGCACTCTGGCCATCTCAAAGTAGCTCATATCTCCCATGGTGGCTTTAGGGTTTGCTTCCAAGTGATTAATCCTTAAAGAAGTTAGGATTTGATACCAATTGATAGACTTATAAAGCACTGAGAGGGGGGTGAATTAGTGACACCAAAAACAATACTACTTTAAACACTGACCAATAGATTTACTTAACAAGTTTACTCAAAATTATGGATGCAATCCAAAATGATATTAAAGCATCCACACTAAGAAAAACATCCACCATAACACAAGTGTTTATACATGGAAAACCCAAATGAGAAAAACCATGGTGAGATGGGACTCACAAGTTAACTATCTGCAGTAATAGGTAACTGACCAGTTAAGGTCTACAAAGGTGCTCTGCTAGGAGCGAATCCTGTTAAAGATCTCAAAGCTCTGTTAGGAGCTATACCCTGTTAAAGGTAGTACCCTGTTAAGAGTAACCTCGGTAGAGGATTTCAAAATCCAAACTAATGGATCACCTTGTTAAAGGATTTGTACAAGGAAGCTTGTTAGAGCTTTCCCGGTTAGGGGATTTGACTATTGTAGTGATTGGAAAACAACAAGTGGTGTGATCTAGAAGTAGCACAACTTTCTTGAATAGATCCTCTTCTGCGCACTCAAAACTGCATCACCAAAATCTTCTGTAATGCCTTCAACAACTTAACACTTCTATCTTTGCCTCAAAGCATCTCATATCATATCTCCAAAATAGTTCATCATAATGTGATTATATAGACATTTAGATTTCATGTCGGCTTTAGAAATTATATCATAATTTCCTAGGTGTAGTGTATCTGGACAATCAAACATAACTTATCACAAATTACCACCAAATTTTATCGGTTAGGGTAACTCATCATGACCAATGATAACTCGTCACATAATCAATGAATACCAGTTGGAACACTGATAACAGTTGGAGTTAACCATTTCAACATGTAAACCAATTTTCCTCCATTTTCTTCTTTGATGACCTCTGCTGGATCTTCAAGTTGGTGTCAGTTCATTCCTACATATACTGGTTGTCTAAATGTATCAGTTTGACACCATAATAAACTATACTTCTAATACTGGTTGCAATACAAGTAACTTTTAGAAGTAATACCAGTAGACAATGTGAACATATGTGTGTGTGTACATGTTCCATCAATGACAAAATATGAAGTCATTAATTACAATCATCATCAAACCAGCACTAGATACACCCAAGATAGCTCCCATGCAACCATACGCTACTGTATGGACTAAAAACACATGTTTTGGCCTAAAAGATGAAACAATTAACATATGCCAATACAACAAACTCAAATTTAAATCTAGACCACCAACAAGACTTGTAAATGACTAAAGAACTAACATGATACATCAAAAAACCTTAAACAACCATCTACAACACTTCCCCAATTGCAAGCGAAGGAATGCAACACATTCCTCCACACCACTACACTACAACTGTATCAATTAGAACTCAGACTTAATTCTCTGCAACTATAGATCACCTATCCTTATGAAAATAGAGATATAATGAGAATGTACATCCACAAACAATTCTCTAAAACTGCATAACCATCTGATGAAAATTTGTCACATACCAGATCAAATTGTATGTCAACTTGTTCACTAGAATAGTTAGACATGATTGAAACATCATACCTATTAAATTTTAAAGCTCCAATACCATGTTGAATTTTGTAACACAAAATATTACAACACAAGAACTTGCAAGATCAAATGACAAAAAAATACCTTCCACAAACAAGAGTTGCAAAAAAGAATGCTATATTACTCAAAAGAAAGAATAAAAAATGAGTTACATTTGTACAATGAGGTGCTTATAAAGAAAGTATAAAGCTAAATCTAGGAGAACTAAAGTGCAAGAATGAGGAGCTAAATGAAGCTGAACTAGATGCAAAAAATCTAAATTAGAAGCAAGCACACCTAGGTGAACTTAAGCAAAAAAACATAACTAGTTGTAAGAAAACATCTAATAGCCAAATATGCTCAACACCCACCCCCCCCCCCCCTTAAGTGAAACTTAGGGTGAGTAGAAAAAATCTAAATGCATGAATACAAAAATGGGTCCCGACAACTAAAGGCCTGATTAGGTAGCCATGTACAAAGCAATAAAGTCTCTTTAAGCAAATAAAAGGAGAAAAATTACGTGGTAAAAAATCCCTCCAAAAGTGAGAGATGCAATGCATGAAAAATACATGAACTACTAAATGAAGGAATGAAGGACTAAGAAGCCTTCAAATCAATGTCCAAAAAGAATATGAACATGAAATTTATCCTTGAAGCACAAAGAAGTTGCACACAACTGTTGAATGATAATTGTTATAGTATTGAATGAAGAACCTCCTACAAAACCAAGATGATGATAAAGATCAAGAAGACAACAATCTTCATGAGTACCCTTGATGACACTACTCAAACAATCAGATGACAAACAAAGGCAAAACATCTGTTAGTCAAAGATACATATGGCACATGAACCTACATGAGTGACCTATTGTCATAGGGATTTGCACCCGAAAGCTAAGCGTGATGCTCAACAATCGCATGAAACATGGGAACATCTTCGAGCCTATGGGTTGCTCATAGTGAAGATGGACCTCCAGATTATGGGCTATTTCCCCTTTAGATATCCTAAAAAACTAATGACTTCCAACTAAGAAAAGGGATAAAAGGGTGCTTCAAAACTAAAAAATATTGGCTAACGGGTGATACACCAAATGAAAAAAAATATTGATATGTTAATTAAACTCACAACTACTCAACTATGAATTTATTCATGACTAACCCAACTACACATGTTTACCAAAATATTTCACATGAATTGATTAAGTTTTCTGATGTTTGTGTAAAGAAAAACACTGTTGTTTTCACAATTTCATACATCAAAATTGACAACACTTTCATTGACCTGCACCGTACATGTTGTTTTTGAACCAAACATTGAAGGAAAATAAAATCACAATATTCCTATCCAATTATTCACATACAATTTTGGAACAAAAAAAATCGAGAAAGAACTAACTTCTTTATCTACTAATAGGAACAACTTTCATTACAAGTCTGCAAAAAAATGCTATAGACAGACTGAAAATATCATGAGATATGAGTTGCAAAGTGTGTCTTTTGCTGCTACAACAAAGGAAAAAATCATAAATAAGAACAAGAGAAGAAGGAGAATGACTTATATCAAGAAAGAACCCCAAAATTTGAAAATTTGAAACTTTGGCTTTCTTCGACTTGATGTTGATTGTTCCTTGTCCTCAAAATCAGCTACTAACTAGCTATGAATCATCATCTTCAGTTGTTGGGCAGATGGAGTTGAAAATATCATAAAAAGAGGGTTGGAGTTGGAAGTTACTGGCCATTTATGCTTCCAAATGTCCCCTTGGTTGATGAATCACCCTTGGGAGCCCTCAAAACAAGGGTTAGATTGTTGTTTATGTGTCAAAATTCCCTCAAAATGTGGGATTTTTCTTTTCTCAATCCATTTGAGTTGTTTTGAAAAATTGAGCTTGCATTAAAGGTTAATTTGAATTTAAAATTCAAATTTACTTCTCATTGGGCTTTTGAGGCTATCAACCTTACAATTTCCTCATGAAATTCATCCTTTATGTCACTTGTACATTTATGATTGAAATATCTAAAACTACAACCATGCTTCTTTCACACCTTTCTGAAGGTTTGCTCTTCTCATAGTGATGTTCCTCTAGGTTTGTTGCAATGATATCAAAGCTATTGATGTTTGGGGCTACTACTATCTTTGTCTTTTACACTATAGCTTTGGTATTGACCTTAGAAAAATATCCATGACCTTCTAAAAGTGATGGACCATTAATGATGCTACCCTAATTATGTTTTGATGGCTCTTACTATCTAAAAGACTGCAACTTGATATTGTGAATACTCACTATCCTTTCATAATTGCCATGAAGACTCCATTCTTCACTATTTTCAAGGTTTGTCACTCCTTGTAGCTATACAAAATATTTTTGACACTACTGCTATTAGCTCATACTTATATCTTATGTCTTGTACACACAAATGTGGCTTTTGTCATCCTTTCCTAGCTCTTTGGGTGCTCTTGAAGGTTACCGTGCATTCCTTCAATGGCTGCTAAAAAGAGTATATGCTTTTTATGCACAGAGGTCTGTGTCTTGTCTCATATGACTGAGATATTTAAGAGATTAGACCCTGGATTATGCTTGTGTCATTGATTCACGAATTCTACCCTTTATTGTATTTGATAGTGATCTTTTCATTATAAATGTGGCTTTGACTGAAATGATTTCTTTGTGACAAGAAGTCATGGTACCATGAAATCTGATAGTAATTTTATATGGGTTGTCATAACATCTTGATTGTTCTCAACTATCATTAGATTTGCCTTTATTTATTTGATAATTGGAGTCCTTTACCCTCAAACCCTACACTAGGGTTTGACAATGTTGCTTTGAAGGTGGGACTGCTATACCTGCTCATGTTATTGACTATGCAAATAGTTTTAGGGCTATCCTTTGATTGTGAATGGCTACACTGTCCTTAGGGTTGTTTGACATTTATGATGGAGACTTGTCTTTAGGACATCAAGGTGTCCCTTAATCATTCTGTGTACTACCTTTTAGAAGGCCTTCTCATACATATTTTTAATTTACCATTGTGGTACTACCTCAAACATCTCATAGTTCTAAAAAGAAATTCTCTTTACCATCTCAATATATACTTAAATTGTCATCTCAGACTGCATCTCTTGATGCTTCTTTTAATGAAATGGACGGCCATGCTCATCAATAAACTGCTCATTTCCATATTTCTTCGTATCTATCATCAATAGTGGAAGCTTAATGAATGTACTCTATTGTGTATGGGCTAAGGACTATGTCTAATTATTTACTTTTACATGAAGTTTATTCTTATTACGCTGAATTGTTCTTGAACTATTGTTATGAATGTCTTTTCTAATGTTCTTTGGGTTATTTTGTGATCTCATCTTTGGAGGTTTGTGTTGCTTAATGCATAGACTGGCCTCGTAGCTTGCTCATGATTTCTACACTTTGACTATAAACTTGATGCCTTATAATAGAGAATGATTCTCCATCCTATGTCTCTGTTTTACTTTGGATTTCTATGCAATGATAACACATGGCTGCAACATCTCTCAAATTATCAAGCCCTTGAATTATGCCTTCATTGTTTTTCTGATTTGTGTTAGGCTTGGACTGTCAAGGATTGTTAAGTGGATACATTCTCCTCAAAGAAATTTATAAGATCTATGTCTTTTGGATATGATCTTGGGTTACTGTGTATTGGTATAAAACAATAGAAATATCCTCAAATCCTTTTTTGTGGACTGAAACCTTCCTTCATCAAGCTTTCATGATTGTGGAATCTCTGATGTTTTGTTTGCAAACACCTCTTTTGATGATAGATTCTATTTAAAGCTTTGATCTATGCATTTCTTATGGAGATGCCCACAATGATTGCTTGATCTTTCATTGATGGTTGCATTTTGACATATTCATGATCCCCTTTAAGCTGCACTCTCTTTATAGACTATATCCTCTCATGATAGTGAAACCAACTGAGACTTTTGAACAATATTACTAATTGTTTGATATTTGTCATATCATCTTGCTCATGGATTTGATATGCTACAATCTATTTTTGTCTAGCACTGTCAAATCTGAGAAACAAGGGTTTTCTTTGAATTGTTATTCATATTGATTTTAACCCTTTTTGACTAATATTTTCATTTTTGTAGTTTATCTCTACCTTTAACTCTTTATTGAGAACCTTCAATGACTATCTTGCCAATGTATCTTCCTTGTTTGATGCTCAACTTCCCTTCATGGCACTGCAAGATGTTCGTGTAACTCTCCTTCATGCATTGTATGTCTTGGATGCTTGATCATAATCCAAACCTTGGATGTATATGATTTATACTCTTTGGCATAGTTTTGTCATGCAAAAACCTTGCTAGCTTATCTTTGATTTGAGAATACACTCTTTTCCATGGTGATATCACAAAATACTATAATGTACAACCACCATAACCTTGAGAAAACAAAGGAATACTCCTTCATCAAATGAAGTCTTGAAAGATCAATGAGGGCTCATACCTATCTATCTTTCTTTAAATATTTGTCTCCTTTTGTATGACTTTTGGAATCCTATGATGATAGGCTTCCACATCTAAGATCCACGTCTCCTCCAAGCTGTTGTTCTAAAATCTCTACACTGAAGTTCACATTTTCTTTCACCTCTAAATCTACCACTTGACTTAAATTTCTCAATATTGGCGGCCATAGAGAAGAACATGTAAAAATTAGAGCTCTTTAATGCTCTCCTCCTTCAAACATGGGTAAGGGCAAGAATTAAAATCTTTTTGAGTAATAAAACCAAAATTTTCCTCTACCTCTCTAGGACCATGTGGAAAACTTGTTTTTCTTTTTTCAAGTTTTAACTCCCTCCAACACTTAGATTAAATTCTCATTGACTTTATACAATGTGAATAGTATAATTTTGAAATACAAGAAAGTATGACCAAAGAAAAGGGAGAATATTGGTTTAAAAATTATGGAGATATATTTGGCATGTCATTTTGACCCTCTTTTTGATCTTTTTGAAATCCTTGAAGAAACTCTTTTAAGACCTAGGATATCTTGCAAAGCTATTTTTTGCCTAGAGGTAAAAAATTGGTAACATGAACCTAATGAAACTACTCAACCATGCAAGAGTAAACTGCTAGTAAAAAATATAGGTACCAATAATCTAAAGAACACTGATCAATAGAAGATGGAACTAATGCAACTAATGCACACATGCATGGGACAAGAATCTCTAGGATTCATGTTGTCATGGAGGGACACTCACCGGACAAAAGGTGTGATGGAAAAAAAAAAGCCACTACAAAACCCTCCATGGTAGTTTATAATACATTGCATGTACAAAATACAACACAACAGAATGTGCAAAATTCCCTAAAAACATACATAAGAGTGGCAGTCTACAAGAAAAGAAGTGTGTGAAAATGATAATCAAAATGCCCAAATAGGGCAAAGTACAAAAAATACATGTCAAACAACCCAAGAGAAGCCACCCACTATAAACTAAAAGATTTCAGGAACCAGAATGACCAGGTAATTAGCCATGAAGTGAAAACATAAAAGGTTGAGTAAAATTTACCAAGAGAAAAAAATGGAAAAATTAATAGAAAATTTCAATAAAGGACTATGGGATCTTTCTGACCATATGCAAAAGTTTAAAAATAGAGGTTGTTTGCCCAAGTTATGGCCCTAGAACCGTAAAAAACAAGGCTAACTTTGGAGGGATGCATCAGATGGCTAGAGAAAAAACTAACAAAACTACCACCATGTACAAATTGATTCTAAAATTAGCTTTACGACAATATCCTATTTGCCCAATTTGACTTCGTATGATGAAGTTATGTCAAAAAAACTAACTTTTTCTTTATATCATTTGGAAGACTAGAAGGGTTCCCAAAAATGGAAAATTTCAAAAAATAGAAATTTTCCAAAAATAGAAAGTTACTAAAAAATACCAAGTTTCCAAAAATCAAAACTTTCCAAAATAGAAAGTTTCTGAAAATAGAAAGTTGTCGAAATAGAAACTTTTTGAAATTTTTTGCGAAGAATTCTCTAATATCCATTTTCAATAAATTGATAGGTGATTTTCAGGTTCTCAAGCCTCTTGAGCATGATGGTAACTTTTGTTTCACTCCAAACTACCCAATTTTTTGAGCTACCTTCAGAACTCGCCTTGATTTTTGTGTCCTTAATCAAATTGACCCAATTTTTCAACTACTCCAATTTTGATGTTATGACAATCCATCTTAGGGTTTTTTGACACTATAGATGCAATGGTGATACCTATTTTTATCCAAAGATGCTAAAAAAAACTGATGACCAGATCCACAAAAAAGAAAATCTAAGATGTTGCAACGTTTTTGAGCAAAGAAAACCCTCAAAACTTGAGAGAAGGTTTTCAGATCTACGCTTTGATACCATGTCAAATACAAGATCGAGCTCTAATACCATGTTGAATTTTTCAACACAATCCTGCAAGATCAAACTACAAATAAAAACATTTTCCACAAATGAGAGCTACACAAAAGAGTGTTATATTACTCAAAATAAAAGAATACAGAATGAGTTAGAATTGTATAATGAGGTGCTTATAAAGAAATAATAGAGCTAAACATAAGATAACTAAAGTGAAAGCAAGAGGAGCTAAATGAAGCTCAACAAGATGCACAAAAGCTAAATTAGAAGCAAGCACTCTTAAGTGAACCTATGAAAAAAAGCATAACTAGTTGTAAATGTTGGAATGAATCGGAGGAAAATTGAGAGGGGTGAATCAGTTTTCCACAATTTTATCAATTATTGTAGGTTATGAAACTTCTACAAGAGAAAAATAAGAACAAAACAATGAAAGATAAAGCATGAGAGTACACAACACACCACCAATATTTTGACGTGGAAAACCTAATGAAGGGAAAACCCACGATGGGAAACCCTACCCAAAGTCAGATAATAATTTTGTAGTAGTATGTGAAAATATTACAATGGGGATTGCACTTGCAATAAGACCAACAACCTAGAGGATACTCCTCAACACAAAAGGAAATTCTCACTTACATAATCAATGGACTACAATCTGGAGGAAATGAACTGTGAAAATAGCATCTCTAATACTTGGTTATAGTTCTAGTTAAGCACACTGTCTGCCTTGCAACACCAAACTCTCCACAACACTTTGTTGAATGATATATCCTTGTTTGCACATTTACCTCTATCTAATAATGCAGACAATAATTCTGATACTAAATTACCTAAGCATATCACCTATATATACAAATCATCAACCTTGATAACGAGGCCGGCTAAACCCTCAATCCTCAACTCATAATTACAAAAATTACATCACACGATACAAGGATTGACCACCAGACCAATATTACGATTTACATTACATAGCATGGACCTAATAAAAATTCCCAAACAATTACATCCACCAAAAATCATGCCAAGATGAATCACAACACATTACACCAACCAAGAAAAACCCTCAGTGTCAATAACACAGAATATCCAACTAGACCCAAATAGGATCACCAAATCTTCACGCTAGCCAATGTGAAGCCACCAAACAATTGGGACACAATCAAGAACACCTTCAGCACGTTAAGAACCATTTCTAGAAGTCAGATCAAAACACTTAACCATTTCATCAAATATCATCAACCAAGACCAAGAACATCAACCAACAAACTAGAACATAATCAATAGCTTCCGGAGCACCAAATCACAAACCAACTAAATATGACATGCATATAATCATCATGAATATCCTACCAAAACCGAATCCAACAATTTGAACATTTTGGAGTAGAATCTCTGATAACCTCTGCCAAAACCATGTCCAACCAGAGTAGGTCAGCAACCAACTGGAGTAGTCTTGACATCAATGACAACACATAATCAATTCCCGCATATTGCCAACAATCTCCCCCTTTGGAATTGATGGCAACACTAAATGTAAAACACATCCAAGTGCCAAGGAATGCCAACAATCACCAAGAAACAACAAACATCTCTCCCCCAAATTAGAATATAATTATCTATTTTTCACATGTACATCTCTCCCCCTTTGACATAAATGACAAAGGGTTGAACCAAAGTATAGAGCCAAACAACTAACTACTCCCCCTAAGTAGTAGCACCATCTCATCAACCCGGATCAAAAGATATTTCTGATAAGCTCACAAGATTGATGCATCTCTACATCTCTAAGTCTCTTCCGGAGGGGTGGTGACCCCCAATTGATTTCTAAGATATTCAAAAGTATATTTAGGCAATGGTTTCATTAGAATATCTGCAATTTGTTCCTGATTGGGCACATATACCAATCTGACTTCCTTTGCTTCAACCTTTTATTTTAAGAAATTATATCTTATAGATATGTGTTTTGATTTATAATGAAATATCAGATCCTTTGACATATCAATAGCAGTTGTATTATCATAGTGAATAAAAATAGGCTCATCATAAGTTAAATTTTATATCCTTCAACATTTCCTTCATCCATAAGATATGAGTACAATTCATTGCAGCAACTACATATTCAGCTTCAATAGTAGATAATGAAGTGCATGATTGTTTTTTGTCAAGCCATGAGACTAACTTCTTCCCAAGAAAGAATGCACCACCTGTAGTGTTCTTCCGATCATCAACATCTCCTGCCCAATCTGAGTCTGTATATGCACATAATCTGAAATCATGATCCTTTGGATACCATAACCCATAATTTGTTGTTCCTTTCAAATATCTGAATATCCTTTTAACAACAATGTCATGATTTTCTCTTGGATTAGACTAGAATCTAGAAGCAATGCAAACAACATTCATTATATTCGGTCTGGTCTGAGTTAAGTATAGTAGTCCACAAATCATTGATTTGTATCTAGATGAGTTCACTTTAGGAGATTCATCAATCTTTGCCAGTTTGCAACCGGTTATCATAGGGGTTCCAACTATTTTAGAGTTATCAAGTCCAAATTTCTTTAGCAGTTTTTTCACATATTTAGTTTGACAAATGAAAATACCTTTATCAGTCTAAGTGATCTGTAGACCTAGGAAAAATTTCATCTCACCAATCATAGACATTTCAAATTCATTCTTCATGTCATCAACAAATCATGCATAGATTTTCTTCTCCTCCAAAATGATATCATCAACAAAGAATTCAATGATGAATATGTCATCATGCTCAATCTTATAATATAAGTTACTATCAACATTACCTTTGCTAAATATAAGCTTCAAAATATGCTTATCCAATCTAGCATACCAGGCTCGAGGGGCTTGTTTCAATCTATAAGGCTTTCCTCAATATGCAAACCATGTCCTTGTCCTCTGATAGTGAAAATCCATGAGGCTCCTCAATGTAGACTTCTTCTTCAAGATCTCCATTTAGGAATGAACATTTGACATCCATTTGATATGCCTTGTAGTTCTTCTGTGCAGCATAGGCAAGAAATAGTCTTACCACTTCAATCCTTGCAACCAGAGCATAAGTTTCATCATAATCAATTCCTTCTTGCTACGAGTATCCTTTGCAGACCAATGTAGCTTTGTTTCTTACAACTTGTCGTTCTTCATTTAATTTGTTTCTGAATACCCATTTAGTTCCAATAATATTTTAATCTTTAGACCTGGGAACCAATTCCCATGTGTTATTCTTTTCTATCTGATTTAATTCTTCTTTCATTGCTTTCATCCAATTCTCATCTTTACATGCTTCAATAACCGATTCCAATTCAATTTGAGAAATTAGACATACCTGTCCAGTAGCTAACCTTCTTCTTGTCACTACACCTTTTCTCTTATCTCCAATTATTTGATCTTCAAAATGATTTAGCTTAACATACCTTTTTCATCTTTTTATACTTTGCAACAGTTATTATGGAGTTTTCTGATGTTACTGGAGCAACTGGATCAATGCTCTGATCCAATTCTTGGATTATAGGTTCTGATCCGACAATTGTTGGCCATTTGGTGGAATTTATTATGTATTGCATTCATGTTTTGTCATTGATGCGAACACTAGCTATGTGGATGCTTTACTGACACCCTTCTGGTCTCGGTAGGTTGAGTGGTTTTTGGTTAACTTGGATCCAACATGATTCGGTAGGCTTTGGTATAGTTTGGTGATGGAATTGGCTTGTTCATGATGCTCATGCTCATATTTGGTCAGTTGGTTTTGGTTTAGTGATCGGATGCTATCTTGCTTGCTTGGAAGCTTGGTTTATGGTTTCAGCGAGGGTTTCACCAGTAGAGATTTTGGTGAAGATCTTTGATGAATTTCATAAGTGGTGTTGGTGCAACTTCTGGTGGAGTTTTAGGATGTTGTTGGTGATCATGTTCAAGACTTGGTAGATGGAGATCATTATTGTAGTGTGTGGACCTCTACTGGGTCTTGATTGATCTAGGTTATGGATCAAATTTAATGTAGCGTGTGGATTGGACCTCTCGATGTATTTTCAGGATGTCTTATGTGTTGGATATTATTTTCTTGATCTAAGACCAACATGGTTTGTAATTAATTTATTATCTGGTGGCCGACCTAATTGTTTATGGTCGAGGGTTTGTATATATAGATGTAAGATCTCATTGTAGATCATCATGGTTATTGTTAGAGGTCATGGTCAAGGAATGTAATGTGCGAATAATGTGTTGGCATTATGGATGAATGGATTATGTGTTGCATTGTTTTTTTGTCATTGATGTCAACACTAGCTGTTATGGTTGGTTACCAACAAATAGGTTTTGGTTACCAACAGATAGGTTTTGGTTACCAATAGACAGGTTTTGGTTACCGGTAGAAGAGACTATCTGTTGGACACTTCTGACATGTTTGGATCAATGGAGTATGTTTGATTGTATGTGTTACATATTTTTGGAGCATGTTTTGGTTAGTTGGTATTGACTTGGTAATCAGATGCTATCATACACTCTTGTAAACCCTTACTGACATTGGTATAAGGTTTAAATCGGTAGAGTATTCACTGAGGATTCTTGAAAGGATGCATAAGTGGTGTTGGTGCAGCTTGTAGATGGATTTTAGGATGCTGAAGATGTTCTTTGATCATGCCTCAACTGAGTGAAGACATCACTTTGGTGTGGTGGACCCAGAATAGGTTTGGTACCTATCTAGGTTATGGATCGATATTATGTTAACATGTACTCTACACGTTACCAGGATATTTCGGGATGTTCTATGGATTGGTTATTGTTGTTTTGGTCTTAAGCTGACATCGCATATCATTATAATATGGATTTATATAATGATATTATTGTAATATCTTTTAGGTGACCGACTTAATTGGTTTAGGCCTTAGGGTTGGTATAAAATGATGTAAGATCTCATTATAGATCATGGGGATTATGTGTCGTGGTCTTGGAATGAAATATCATATGCGAATAAGTTTTGGTCGATCATAGGTGATCTAATTGGGATTAAGGAAGAGGTCAAAGGCCTTTGGTATTGAGCTTAACCAGGACTGTAATCAAGCATGGTAGATGCTATCTTTGGCAGTTCATTATTCTGGATTGTTGTCCATTTACCTTGAGGTGGTTATAACCTCTATGTAGTCAATGAGACTCTTTTGTAATGAGCAGTACACTCTAGGCAATGTGCCTTCCTGCATGTGCAAGCCCCTCATTGTATCACATACTTTCTGTAGAAATATCATCTGACTATGGATAGGCTTCCCACTGTGGTTTTTCCCTTTCCAGGTTTTCCACATACAAATCATGGTGTTATGTGGTATGGTTTCATTGTGTTGATTATCTTCTTTGTTGTTAAGTTTCATTACTTACTGATATCTGTTTCTGCTATTCTGGTACTTAATATTTATGTGATCTGATTAAAAGTTATTAAGTGGATTAAATATATACTTTGTTAACAACTGATTCACCTCCCCTCTCAGTTGTTTACCAGTTATCCTAACATAGTGTAATGTCATTCAGGCAGAGGATTTGGTCGATCATTGGAGATCGAATTGGGTTTATGTAAGAGGATTTAGTCCTCTGGTATTAAGATTAACCGGAATTGTACTTAGGCATAGGAGATGCTATCTTTTGTAGTTCAACACTTCTCTAGATTATAGTATGGATTTCTATGTAGTCAGTCAGGCTCCTTTTGTGATGAGCAGTGTTCTCTAGGTTGTTGGGCTTCCTGCAAGTGCAGACCCCTCAATTGTAATTCACATACTTACTACGGAAGTATTATCTGACTATGGGTAGGCTTCCCACTGTGGTTTTTCCCTTTACCAGGTTTTCCACGTACAAATATTGGTGTTATGTGGATGGTATTTATTCTATGATTACTGTTTATGCTTAAAAGGTTTAACTACTATTACAGTATTAATGTTTTGGGTTCTGGTATTAAAGTTTAAAGTTCTAATGGTTCTGGTAATCCGTGACACCTGATTCACCCCCCCCCTCTCAGTTGTCTTCCAGTTATTTGAACTATCTAACAATTGGTATCAGAGATTTGGTCCTCTTTGTAGAAAGCTTAACTGCTTGAGGAAGATCCTATGGTGAGTAACCGTTCAAGTTCATCTAGTTCTTCTAGAGCTATCTTTCAAAGGGATATTCTGAGGCTTGATGGAACAAATTACACAGTATGGAAGATTTAGATGGAGACTCATCCGAGATGTCTTGGCAAGGAGATTTGGGAGATCACGCAGAATGGTGTCACACCCTATAATGTGGGATTTGGTAATCCTCCTTCGACAAACCTGGACAATGAGCTTGAGAATGATTGTAGACCAAGAGAAGCCCTCTTGTGTGCACTTTCTGATCAACAAATAATGGGATTAACTGAAAAATCATCTTGAAAGGCTATATGGGATAAGTTGGAGACTCTTAATGAAGGTGACGCTATAGTGTAGATTACTAAACTTGATGGTTAACGGGTGAGATATGAAAACTTGAAGATGGAAGAAGATGAAAGAATTATTGCATTCATAGAAAGGGTAAGTGAGATTGTTATGGGAATTCAATGTTGTGGTGGAACTCTGAGAAAAGATGAAATCATTTCTAAAGTCCTGAGAGCCCTACCACCGGCTTACAAAAAGAAGGCTACTGCTATTAATGAGTTGAGAACAATGGCTAATACATTTGTCAATAGAGATACTTTGGTTTAGAAACTATCTTCTTTTGAGCTTGAAGAATTTGGGCCTTTTGGAGTTGTGAAGTCTGAACATATTTTTCATGCATTTACATCTATAACCAGTAAGCAAGACTAGAAAGCTTTGTATGTAAATTAATTAGAAGCTATGAAGAGAGAAGATGACGAGTTTGAGCAACTTGAAGCACTATTTGCTAGAAGAATACCTAAAGGACCGGTAGGAAGTAATTATGAAGGAAAAGCACCTTTTAAATGTTTTGCATGTAATAAGATTGGTCATTTTGCATCTAGATGTCCGGAAAGGAATTCAAGATTTGAAGAAAGAGTTAGAAGATAATTTAAGCCTAACCTTGGATATCAGAACAAGTATAAATACAATAAAAATAGAGACAAATCATGCTACATAGCGCATGAGGAAGGCATTACTGATTCTGATGATGAACCAACAAAAGAATCTGCAAGTGGATCCAACAATGGGAAGGAATGGGTGTTCATAGATATCAAGGAAGATGATCCGGCACTAGAAGAGAATGTACCTGAAGAGAAGACACTTGTTACTAAAATTGAAGACAAGGATGAATGGGTAATCGATAGCGGTTGTTCACATCATATGACTAGAGATAAAGAGAAGTTTCTATCTTTGCAAGAATTTGATGGTGGTCTAGTTATATTTGGAGATGATAAAGCATGTATGATCATAGAAAAAGGAACTATATCATTGGATGGTAAGAACAATACTGACAATGTTTATTATGTTGAAGGTTTGAGGCATAATATTTTGAGTGTAGGACAATTGGTAGACAAGGGATTTCAATTACAGTTCAAGGATGGAAAATGCAAAAACATTAACAAATCTAGTTTGGAGATTACAACCGGTACATAGACAAAAGATAATATATTTCATTTGAACTCCGATAAGAAGACATGTTTGATTATATAGATTGATGAGAGTTGGCTATGGCATAAAAGGTTGTGTCATGTGAATTTTTATTGCATTGTAAAGATCAATTCAACTAAGGCAGTTAGGGATATACCTAAGATTATGAAGCTCTATAATCTGGTATGTAAAGAATATCAAATGGGTAAACATGTCAGAATCTCTTTTATGAGTATACAAGATAAATCAACTAGTGTTCTTGATCTTATTCATACTGATTTGTGTGGCCCTGCTAGAGTTAAAAGTTTTCAAGTTGATAAATATTTCATGCTAATCATTTATGATTATTCTAGAATGATGTGGGTTACTTTTCTAAAAGAAAAATCTGAAGCATGAGATAGGATTGAAGATTAAATGTTTGAGATCAAAACATGGTGGAGAATTCACATCCGGTGAGTTTAATAAATTTTGTGAGAAGCATGGTATAAGAAGAAATTTTTTTGCTCCTCGGACACCTCAACAGAATGGAGTTGTGGAAAGGAAGAGCAAAACTATCTTGGATGTTGCTAGAACAATGACGATGGAAGCTAGTCTACCTCATATCTACTAGAGAGAATCAGTGGGTACAACAGTTTATACATTCAACTTAGTACATATCAAAGGAGAAACTGATAAGACACCTTATGAATTATGGTTTGGCAATACATCTACAATTAAGTATTTCAGAATTTTTGGTAGTAAATATTATATCAGAAGAGATGATATCATTGGAAAATTTGATCTTAGATGTGATGCAGGCATATTTCTTGGTTATTCTAATGAAAGCAAAGCATATAGATGTTATAACAAGAGATTGTAGAGAATTGTGGAGAGTGCTAATGTCAAAGTAGATGAGTTGAACAAAAGTCAAATCAAAGTTTATGAGAAGGAACCGACAGTGGAAATAATTATATCTGAACCAGCAACACCTTTACCAAAATAAAGAGTTGAACGAGTTACTGCAGTAGTATCAGAGAATTATGCAGTAATTGAAGAACAGGGAAGAGGAATAGAAAGTTAGAAGAGCCCTAGGTATATGAGATTGAATCATTCAAAAGATTGGATCATTGGGGATAAGAGGAATGGAGTGATGACAAGAAGAAGACTGGCAACTAATGAGGTATGTTTAATTTCACAAGTTGAACCGGTATTAGTAATTGAGGCATGTAAAGATGAATATTGGTTGAAAGCTATGGAAGAAGAATTAGATCAGATTGAGAAAAATAGCACATGGACCTTGTTTCCCTGGCATAAACATAAAAATGTTATTGGAACTAAATGGGTTTTTAGGAATAAATTGGATGAGGATGGTCAAGTCATAAGGAATAAGGCTAGATTGGTTTGTAAAGGATATTCTCAGAAAAAAGGAATTGATTATGGAGATACTTTTGCACATGTAGCTAGGATTGAAGTTGAAAGATTATTTCTTGCCTATGCTGCTTATAAAAACTACAAGGTTTATCAGATGGATGTTAAATGTGCATTTTTGAAAGGGGATCTTGATGAGGAAGTTTATATTGAGCCACCTGATGGTTTTTCACTATCAGATGATACAGATATGGTTTGCAGGTTAAGGAAAGCTTTATATGGATTGAAACAAGCACCTAGAGCATGGTATGCAAGGTTGGATAAATATCATTTGAAGTTTAGTTTTACTAAGGGCAGTGTTGACAATAATTTATATTATAAGATCACTGATGATGATATACTAATTATTGAAGTATTTGTTGATGACATTATTGTTGGAGGTGAAGATAAGTTATGCATAGAAATTTTTAAGAATTTGAGATGTCTATGATTGGTGAGATGAAATTTTTCTCAGGTTTGTAGATTACTCAGATTGACAAAGGTATTTTCATCTATCAAAGTAAATATGCTAAGGAATTGTTGAAGAAATTTGGTATGGGAGATTCTAAACTGGTAAGTACTCCTATGGTTACAAGGGAGAAATTGACAAGAAAAGATGTTTCCGCACAGGTAAATCCTACAAGATACAAATCTCTGATTGGAGGTCTACTTTATTTGACTCAGACTAGGCTTGACATTATGAATGTTGTTTGTATTGTTTCAATATTTCAAATCCTAGAGAAAATCATGAGATGGCAGTGAAAAGGATTTTTAGATACTTGCAAGGTACATTAGAATATGGCTTGTGGTACCCTAAGGATGATAAATTCACTTTATGTACATATATAGATGCTGATTGGGCTAGAGATGTTGATGACCAAAAAAGTACTTCCAGTGGAGCTTTCTTTCTTGGAAAGAAGTTGGTTTCATGGATCAGCAAGAAACAATCATGCACTTCTTTATCTACTGCTGAAGCTGAGTATGTTGTTGTTGGTACTAACTGTACACGAGTTTTATGGATGAAGCAAATGTTGAAGGATATAAAGGTGGATTGTGATGCACCAATAGTTATTCATTGTGATAACTCTATTGCTATTGATATATCAAAGAATCCAGTATTTCATTCTAAAACAAAACACATATCTATCAAGTACATTTTTTTGAAGGCAAAGGTGGAAGCAAATGAAGTTAGACTGGTTTATGTGAACACTAAAGAGCATATTGCAAATATTTTCACTAAACCTTTTCCCAAGGAATCATTTGAGCACCTAAGAGATAGATTGGGAGTTTCTGCCCCTTCGGTAGAGACTTGATTGATGCGGATTGGCATTAGTCCGACATACATTATCAAGGATACTATTCATTCTAACACTGATGTTGGATGCTAATGCTCAGGGGGAGTAGTCAACTTTGTGATTCAGTGGTTTATATTTTTTCTTTGATATTTTTGTCAGATTTCTAGCATTGATGTCAAAGGGGGAGAGATATTGATGTGAAAAAGACAAAGGAATAAAAATAAAAAGTCATAGGGGGAGAGATATGAATAAGAAAAGTAAAGGGAGAGATATTGTCATTCAAAGCTATATGTGGGATATTGTTGGATGTCTTCCATTGGGGGAGACTTGTTTGGCATTTCTTAGTACTTAGATGTTTTTCAAATCTAGTGTTTCCATCAATACCAAAGGGGGAGATTGTTGGCCATTTGGTGGAATTGACTATGTGTTGCATTGATGCCAACACTAGTTGTTTGGATGCTTTATCGGCACCCTTCTAGTCTCGATAGGTTGAGTGGTTTTTGGTTAACTTGGATCCGACATGATCCAGTAGGCTCCGATATAGTTTGGTGATGGAATTGGCTTGTTCATGATTCCCATGCTCATATTTGGTCAGTTGGTTTT
This sequence comes from Cryptomeria japonica, assembly GCF_030272615.1. NCBI lineage: Eukaryota > Viridiplantae > Streptophyta > Pinopsida > Cupressales > Cupressaceae > Cryptomeria > Cryptomeria japonica. The sequence continues at coordinate 529,927,332 of NC_081405.1, forward strand.
GGTCTAGTGATCAGATGCTATCCTGCTTGCTTGGAAGCTTGGTTTCTAGTTTCGACGAGGGTTTCACTAGCATAGGTTTTGGTGAAGATCTTTGATGAATTGCATAAGTGGTGTTGGTGTAGCTTTTGGTAAATTTTCAGGATGTTGTTGGTGATCATGTTTGAGACTTGGCAGATGTAGATCATTGTTGTAGCGTGTGGACCTATACTGGGTCCCGATTGAACTAGGTTATGGACCAACTTTAATGTAGCATGTGGATTGGGCCTCTTGATGTATTTCTGGGATGTCTTATGTGTTGGATATTATTTGCTTGGTCTAAGGCTGACACGGTTTGTAATTATGTAATTGGTTTACTATCTGGTGGCCGACCTAATTGTTTATGGTCGAGGGTTTGTATATATAGATGTAAGATCCCATTGTAGATCATCATGGTTATTGTTAGAGGTCATGGTCAAGGAATGGAATGTATGAATAATGTAATATCATTTAGGTAGAGGATTTGGTCGATCATTGGATATCAAATTGGGTTAATGTAAAAGGATTTAGTCCCCCGATATTGAGCTTAACTGGAACTGTACTCAGGCATAGGAGATGCTATCTTTTGTAGTTCAACAATTCTCCGGATTGTAGTCTAGATTTATATGTAGTCAGTGAGGCTCCTTTTGTGATGCGTAGTGTGCTCTAGGTTGTTGGCCTTCCTGCAAGTACATGCCCATCACTTGTAATTCACATACTTACTACAAAAGTATTATTTGACTGTGGGTAGGCTTTCCACTATGGTTTTTCCCTTTACTACGTTTTCCTTGTATAAATCTTGGTGTTATGTGGATGGTATTTATTCTGTGATTACTGTTTATTCTTAGTTGGTTTAACTACTATTTCGGTATTAATGTTTTGGGTTCCGATATTAAAGTTTAAAGTGCTAATGGTTTTGGTAAACTGTGAGAACTGATTCACCCCCCCCCCCCGCCCTCTCAGTTGTCTTTCGGTTATTTGAATTGTCTAATAAAAATCTCATCTTTCAGTCCATAGTCATATGATCTGATTTGATTAGTTCTTTTCTCATCCACTCTGACATTTATGCTTTCCACTATCCTATACAATATTTTGTTAAAACATCTCTATGATTTTCTCTTAGTCTAATAACCTAAAAATATTCCTTCATCACATCTAGGATCAAATTTCCTTATTCCATCATCTCTTCTAATATAGCATTTACTTCCAAAAATTCTGAAATACTTGATAGTAGGAGTATGACCGGACCATAATTCATAAGGAGTCTTACCGGTATCACCTTTTATGTGTATTTTGTTGAAAGTGTAGACTGTAGTATTGACAACTTATCTCTAATAGACATTAGGAAGTTTGGCTTCCATTATCATTTCATTGCAGTATCCAAGATAGTTATGTTCTTTCTTTCCACTACTCCATTCTGTTGTGGAGTCCTAGGTGCAGATAATTGTCTTATGATTCCATTTTTATCAAAGAAATTGTTGAATTCACTGGATATAAATTCACCACATTGATGTAATAATTTTATCTTCAATCTTGTTTTTGTCTCAACCATAGCTTTGAAAATTTTGAATTTGTCAAGGGCTTCTGATTTTTCTTTCAAAAATGCAACCCACATCATTCTAGAGTAATCATCAATAAACAACATAAAGTATCTATCTCCTTGAAAGATTTTAGTCCTTACTGGACCACATATATCACTATGAATAAGATCAATAATTTCATTAGATCTATCACATATGCTTTTGAAAGAAGTTCTAACTTGCTTACCCATTTAACATTATTTGCATATCAAATTATAAGGCTTGATGATCTTAGGAAAATCTATGACAACCTTGGTTGAACTAATCTTTACAATGCAATCAAAATTCACATGACACATCCTTTTATGCCATAGCCAACTTTCATCAATTTAAGAAATCAAGCAAGTCTTCTCACCGGAGTTCAAATGAAAGATATATCCTTTGGTCTGAGTTCCAGATGTAATTTCCAATCAAGATCTATTGATAATCTTGTGTTTTCCATTCTTGAATTGAAAATGAATTCCTCTATCGACCATTTGTCCTACACTTAAGAGAATATGCTTCAAACCTTCTACATAATAAACATTGTTAGTATTAGTCTTACCATCCAAGGATATTGTTCCTTTTCCTTTGATCTTGCATGCTTTTTTGTCTCTAAATCTGACTAGTCCACCATCAAATTCTTGTAGAGTCAAGAATTTCCTCTTATCACCGGTCATGTGATGTGAGCAACCATTGTCTATAACCCATTCATCTTTCTCTTCAATTTTAGCAACTAGGGATTTATCCTCAGTATGAATTGTATCATTGATAGGTTCTGATGATTCATCTTTGATAGCAATAAAGACCTAATCTTTTCCACTACCTGAACTTCCATTACCGGATCCACTTACATGTTCATCATCATCAAAATCATCAGTAATACCAAAATCATCATCACTAGCATAGTAACATGATTTATCCTCATTTATTCTATATTTAGGTTTGATCAGATATTCAAGATTAGGCTTACAATTCCTCAAAAATATTTCATGATTCTTTGCAGCTCTTTCAGGACATCTAGAAGAAAAATGACCAATCTTATTGCATGAAAAACATTTAAATGGAACTTTTCCTTCATACTTACTTCCAACTAGTCCCGTTGGTCCTTTAGGGATTCTTTTGGCTATTAGGGCCACCAATTCTTCAATTTCTCTGTCTTCTCTTTCAATGTCTTCCCTCTCTTTAGTTTATAGCTCTTTCCAATCTATCTTCTACTTACTGGAGGCAAATGCTTTAAATGCAGTTTCTATTTTAGTAGCATTCTAATCGCCAAGCTCTTCAAGTTCAAAAGCAATCAATTTCCCAAGTAATGTATCTCTGGTAACAGGGGTATTTGACATTGTCCAAAGTTCATTTATTGCAGCAACTTTCATTTTGTAAGCCAAAGGTAAAACTCTTAGAATTTTTGAAACAACCTCATCTTCATTAACTATTCCATTGCAACATTTGGTTCCCATGAGAATCTCATTCACTCTATCCATAAAGGAACTTATCCTTTCATCTTCTTCCATCTTCAAATTTTTATATCTCACTCAGTAACCTTCAAGCTTTGTAATCTTTACTTCTTGGTCACCTTCATATAGAGTTTCAAGCTTCAACTAGATCTGCTTTGCATTTTCCATCTCTATGACATTCAACAATTTTTCATCTAATAGGGAACTAAACAATGATTCTTTTTCTCTGACATCATTATCAGCATTATTATGTTCATCAGCAGGTGCCAAAGTTCCAAAATTAGGATCATGAGGTGTATAACCTTTTTCTATTATCTCCCATATCTCATCTCTAAGATATCTCAGATGAATCTTCATTCGCTCCTTCCATAATTTTTAATTAGTACCATCAAATATGGGACTCTCCTTTTGGTAGAAATTAGATAAACTCGATTCCACTGGATCTCCTCAAGTGATTAAGCTTATGCAGAGAGGACCTTTCTTCGATACCAATTGTTGGAATGAATGTGAGGAAAATTGAGAGGGGGGTGAATTAGTTTTCCATAAGTTTATCAATTATTGTATATTATGAACCTTCTACCAGAGCAAAATAAGAACAACATAATTGAAGATAAAGAATGAGAGTACACAACACACAACACCAATATTTTTACGTGGAAAACCTGGTGAAGGGAAAAACCATTGTGAGGAACCCTACCCATAGTTAGATAATACTTCTCCAGCAGTATGTGAAAATATTACAATGGGGAGTGCACTTGTAATCAGGCCAATAGCCTGGAGGACACTCCTCAACACAAAAGGGAAGTCTCGTTGACTTACATAATCAACCAACTACAATTAGGAGGAAATGAACTATGAAATTTATGCTCATCCACTCTGACATTTATGCTTGACACTAAATCAGATGGAATAATTAAAGCATAATGATCCGGTAGAGACTGTTAATCTAGATGTTTCTACTATCAGTGAAGAGGTGCAAGAACCTGAAAAATTAGAATAATCAAAAGACCCTGAGGTATGTAAGATTGAATCACTCTGAAAATCAGATCATTTGTGATAAAAATAAAGGTGTGATGATTAGAAGAAGGTTAGCTACTGGAGAGGTATGTTTGACTTCTAAAATTGAACCTAAAGATGTTGTTGAGGCTTGCAAAGATGAAAATTGGATAAAGGCTATGGAAGAAGAATTAGATCAGATTGAAAAGAACAACACATGGGAGCTTGTGCCTAGACCTAAATATAAGAATGTGATTGGTAATAAATGGGTGTTCAAGAACAAATTGAATGAAGCCGGTGAAGTTGTCAAAAATAAAGAAAGACTAGTATGCAAAGGATATTCATAGAAAGAAGGAATTAATTATGAGGAGACCTTTGCTCCAGTGGCCAGACCTGAAGCTGTTAGACTATTATTTGCATATGCTGCCTATAAAGATTTCAAGGTATATTAGATGGATGTCAAGTCAACCTTTTTGAATGGTGATCTTGAGGAAGAAGTCTATATTGAGAAAACTGATGGATTTTCATTATCAGATGATGGTAACATGGTATGCAAATGGAAGAAAACTCTTTATGGATTGAAATAATCCCCTAGAGCCTAGTATGCTAGATTGGATTAGTATTTGTTAAAATTATGATATAATAAAGGTACTACTTGTTGGCATTATGGATGAATTAATTATATGTTGCATTGTTTTTTTGTCATTGATGTCAACACTAGATTTTATGGTTAGTTACCGACAGACAAATTTTGGTTCTTGCTAGAAGATCTAGTGTTACCGGTAAAAGGGACTATTTGTTGGACACTTCCGACATGTTTGGATCAATGGAGTATGTTTGTCTTTAAGTGCTACATGCTTTTGGAGCATGTTTTGGTCAAGTGGTATTGACTTGGTGATCAGATGCTATCATACACTCTTGTAAACCCTTACGGGCATGGGTTTAAGGTTTAACTGATAGAGCTTTCACTGAGAAACCTTGATAGGATGAATAAGTGGTGTTGGTGCAGCTTCTAGATGGATTTTAGGATGTTGAAGATGTTCTTTGATCGTGCCTCAACTAATTGAAGACATTGCTTTGGTATGGTGGACCCAGATTAGGTCTAAATCCTATTTAAGTTATGGATCGGTATCATGTTAACGTGTTCTCTACACATTACCGGGATGATTTATGGATTGGTTATTGTTGTTTTGGTCTTAAGACAACATTACACATCATTGTAATATGGATGTATGTAATGATCTTATTGTAATATCTTTTAGGCGGCCGACCTAATTGGTTTAGGCCTTAAGGTTGGTATAAATTGATGTAAGATCTCATTGTAGATTATGTATCATGGTCGTGGAATGTAATATCATATACGAAGGAGATTTGGTTGATCATAGGTGATTGAATTGGGATTAAGGAAGAGGTCAAAGGCCTCCGGTATTGAGATTAACCATGATTGTAATCATGCATGGTAGATGCTATCTCTAGTAGTTTATTACTCTCGATTGTTGTCCATTTATCTTGAGGTGGTTATAAACTCTCTGTAGTCAGTGAGACTCTTTTGTAATGAGTAGTACGCTCTAGGCAGTGTGCCTTCCTGCATGTGCAGGCCCCTCATTGTATCACATACTTTCTACATAAGTATCATCTAACTATGGGTAGGCTTCCCATCGTGGTTTTTCCCTTTCCAGGTTTTCAACATACAAATCATGGTGTTATGTTGTATGGTTGCATTGTGTTGATTATCTGTTTCATTCTTAAGTTTTATTGCTTACCAGTATCTGTTTTTGCTATTCTGGTACTTAATGTTTATGTGATCCGATTAAAGGTTATTAAGTGGTTTGGTTGATATAATCTGTTAACAATTGATTCACCCCCCCCCTCTCAGTTGTTCACTGGTTATCCTAACACTGCTAAAAATAATCTGTATTTTAAGATTCAGGATGATAACATTTTAATTGTTGAAGTTTTTGCTGATGATATTATCTTTGGAGGGGATGATAACATGAGCATGAAGTTTGTCGGTGATATGCAAAAAGAATTTGAGATGTCTATGATAGGAGAGATGAATTTTTTCTTAGGATTGTAGATTTCATGGACTGGAAAAGGTATTTTTATATCTTAAGCTAAATATGAGAAGGAATTTCTGAAGAAGTTTGGGTTAGAAGATTCTAAATCGATTGGAACTCCTATGGTGACTGGTTGCAAATTCTCTAAAATTGATGAATCTCTGAAAGCTAATCAGACTTTGTATAGATCAATGGTTGGTGGACTGGTATATCTTACTCAAACTAGACTGAACATCATGCCTGTTGTGTGCATGGTTGCTAGATATAAAGCTGATCCGAAAGAGAGTCATGTCACTGCTCTAAAGAGGATATTCAGATACTTAAAAGGAACTATGAATTATGATTTCATGCTATGTGCTTACACTGATGCAAATTGGGGTGGTGATGTTGATGACCGAAAGAGTACCTCTGGTGGTGCATTCTTTTTGGGTAAGAAATTGGTTTCATGGGCAAGTAAGAAACAAGATTCAGTTTTTCTATCTCCTATCGAAGCTAAGTACATTGCTACTGCTAGTAATTGCACTTAGGTAGTTTGGATGAAGTAAATGTTGAAGGATATCAAAGTTATCTATGATGAGCCTACTATTATATACTGTATAATTCCAATACTATTATTATGTCAAAGAACCTGGTGCAACATTCAAAGACTACACACGTATCAATCAAGTATCATTTCTTGACATAAAATGTCAGTGAAGAGGAAATAAATCTATAATATGTATCTACAAAGGAACAAATTATTGATATTTTTACTAAGCCTTTGCCTGCAAATACATTTGTCTATTTGAGAGATAAGTTAGGGGTATCTACCCCTCTTGATGAGAACTAGATGCATTGAGTTGCATCAATCTGGTGGACTTCACAATTTTTTTGTCCAGGTTGATGAGTTGATGTTGCTACTCTGCTAGAGTAGTCAGTGTGTTTAAGGAGGAGATAATCATGATTTGTTTATTCAAAGGGAGAGAGTGAGTTTGGTTTTCCATTTTGAAGACCTTTGTCATTGATGTCAAAGGGGGAGAGAAGCATGTGAAAAACTATTTTATCTGCTTGATCTTAGGGGGAGTCTATTGGAGATATTTTATTTCTTTTCATTCATTATTTTTCACATTCATATGTTGCCATCAATGCCAAAGGGGGAGATTGTTGGACATTGCTACTGCTAGGATATGTTCTTGTCATTGATGTCAACATATTCATGTGATTTATTGCTCAGGTGATTGCAAATCGGTTTATTGGGATCATGGTTTTTTATATGGATTATTTCTAGTGTCATTACATCTTTCTATATTGGTTTCAAAGATCTGGAAATATTAATTGATCATATTGTATGATCTGGTTTTCTATTAGTTAATCTAATTAGTGCTTTGTAGAGTTTGATATTTCCTCAAGTATATTTCGATGTGATCAGCTCTTGAGATAAGTTTTTTGGATATTGTTTGGTATGTTCAAGTGTATCTTCATTGCAGATGGTTCATGATTTGGTGTTTTGCATGTTATCTTTCTTGGTGATAGTTGTTGTTGTTTGAGTGTTCTTGAGGTTGATTGATGAAGATTTGATAAGTGTGTTGTTACAACTATTACTAATGATTCTAATGTGCTTTCTGGTGTTTCCTAATTGTGTCTTATTTGTTTTGATGATCCATATTGATCATTGTGTGAGTTTTTGGTGATTTTTCTTAACAGGTGATGTTCTTCATGTTATGTGGTATTCCTAGTGGTGTAGCGTGTTGGGGTTGATCTTGGCATGATTTCCAGTGGTGTTGCATATTTGAGGATTTGATTTAGGTCCATGTTATATCATGTATATCATTATATTGGTCTGGTGGTCAATCTTTGTATCGTGTGCTGTAATTTTATAATTAGGTGTTGAGGGTCTAGCCGACCTTATTATCAAGGTTGATAAATTGTATAAATATGTGTCATATTCATGTAATTTATGTATGAATGTGATGTCTGCATTATTTGAGAGTGGAAAATGTGTGATCAAGCAAATTCATCTTTTAGCATTGAGGTTGAGCAAAATTTTGGAGGGTTACAAAGAAGACATATCTGCTTAACTGGAATTGTCATCAGCATTAGAAAATGCTACCATTGCAGTTCATTTGTTTCTAGATTGTTGTTTGAATATTTTGTAAGTTAGTGAGACTTCCTTGTAAGGTAATGAACCTTCCCTAAGGGTTGTAGCCTTCCAAGTTATTTTTGAGCAAGGAGCTCTAGGTAGTGAGCCTGAATGCAGGTGTATTCCCCATTGTAATATTTTCACAGACTATTGTAGAGTATCATCTTATTATGAGTAGGGTCCCACCGTGGCTTTTCCCTTAACTAGGTTTTCCATGTCAAAATCTTGGTGTGGTGTGTTGTTTTATCAATTTGCCTATCTTTTTTGTTACTGTAGTTTATCAGATTTGTGATTATGTTTAAGTTTGCTAATCCAATGTAAACTAATTCACTCCCCCCCTCTCAGTTTTCCTTTATTGTTGTTGCCAAAAAAAGGTGTCTCACCCTAGTCCTTTAATTCAGAGGTAGACAATTAGGATTTATTATAGATTAGGGAGATGCACTAGATTCATTGTCAAAATCTTAGGCATAATTTTTGTGATTGAGAAGGTTTGTCACCTTGGTCCTTTATTCAAATTTGAACTTGTTCATCATCATCAACTCTATCAAAATATTTGATTATAACTTTAGAGTCAATTCCCTACACACATAAAGAGAGGAAAAAGGTTGGGGATAGCGGTTTTCCTTAGGTCAAACCTCGATTTAGGGATTAACCTTGAATTAAATAATGTAAATATTGAAGTAAATGCTAGGAGATATACCTCAGATATGTAATTGTTGATGAGAAGATTGATGATATAACACTCTTTGGATATGATCACAAATGTTGAATGTAATAACATGACAAACACATGAACATGAAATATCCAATCAAACACACATTCTTGCATGAATATGGATGTAACTTTTCTCCATAATGCATGAAAGATGAAATACTATCTTGAATGCCTAAAAATGCTTGATGATTGAATGAATGATGGGGTATGATAGTGGATGTCAAAATAAATTGATAGGATGTCTTTATATAGGGTTCCCTAGGTAAATTACTGATTAGGCCAACCTCCAACGGTCACATCAAGGCACGGGAACAAAAATCCATATTTAAAATAGGTCTTGATTAAAGGGTACGAGGGCGCCATGGTGCCTTGGTCTAGACAGGGGCACTACAACATCCTTGTCCTCCAAAAACAAGATAAGTAGCCAATAAATAAGGTGGATATAGTCATGGGATGGAGTCCACCTAGCCATGTAAACAAGTGACATCAAATAGAGAGTAAAATTGGGCCAAAATAGGCCTAGGGGAAATGTAGATAGGACACGCTAAGGTAGAAGCACAAATATGAGCTATGAATTATACTGGTTACAATTTACGATGCTATATTTAGCCCCTATTTTAACGAGAGTATGTGGTGCAGGAGCACCTAATGGAACTCAATGGGTGGTATGCCTCCATGAGTCTTGATGTTATTTTAATGTTTTCTTGTCACATTTTTTATTCAATAAGGTCCTATTGACCATTTGTAATAAGTGGAACTCAATGGATGAGTTAGATTGGTCATTAGCGCTATTTAAGAAAATATTGTCATATTGTTGTCAAATATTGTCAAAGTGTCACCTAGGGTAAATAATGATGTAAAAAGGATTATTTGGGCCTATTTAGGTGTATTTAAGGTGATTTGAAGCTATTTCGGGTCATTTGACCAAATTTGGTAAAAGTGAAAATCATGCAAAAGTTGCTTTGTAACTTTGTAATCTTTGTTGCAAAATTGTAAATATGCAACCCAATGGTCACCCACTTTAAAATTGTTGGGGAAAATTGGGAAACAAGTCTAAATGTTTAAAATCCTCCCTTTTTGTCAAGGCAAGAGGCTGGAGATCTTGGGAAGGAACATGCAATTAAAAACTGATTTTTTTCCTATTTTTACTATTTTCATAACTTTTATTAGTGTCATGTATTATTATGTACATATTAATTATGTCTTGAGACCTACCTCGTTTCAAAGAGGGGTGAGTCTAGTTCCAAAACCCAGTGAGAAATAAGCAAGATATCTACAATTTTCTAAAAACGAGTCTAAAAGCCTCCTAACCTAGGGTTTTGACACAAAAATGCCATTAATCCTCCATTCCTCTATGGTAAAATTCTAGAACTTAGTAGAATGGAAGTTTTGTATGTGCTTTTTACTTTTCAAGTGGTTAGAGGGCATAAAGTTAGGCCTGGTAGAAGTTTCAAGAAGATTTAGCATGACAGCTCTATGTGACAGGCTTGCAAAGAAGGGTAAAATTGTAGGTGTGAGTGAACCTGTTGCAAACTTGACAGTTTATGCACCACAAACTAGTTTGTTTGGTGATGCATGACACCTATTAGATCCATTGGTTGAGGATTTATGTGCATTTGAGAGGTAGATGCTTTGGAAAAGAGGGCTAATTGGTGCCCTAGTGTAGTGGTAGAAGCCATTTTTGATGAACATGCTCCAAAAACCCCCATGGTGACCTTGAGATATTATTTAGGGCTCTAAAAAGGGTACTCAATTCTGGTTTCATTTTCAGAGAAGGGGGATAAATAGGGAGTTCTCTTCACCAGTCCTAAAAAGGAGGGCTACTAGGAGTTTGGGTGGTTGTGAAGTATCTTATCATTCTACATGCTAGAGACCCTTTCCAATGCTTGGAAAATATTTGTTTGGATTCCCTAAGATGTTTGAGAAGACTTCCCTTGAATTCCTACGTCACTTTAATGTCCACACCAAATTGAGTCCATTTGCCTAGGTCTAGGAGGCCTAGTTTGTCAAGCGAGTTGGGAGAAAGATCTCCCTATATGATTGTTTGTCTTGGTGACTTGAAACTTGTTTTGTAGAAGATACTATGCATCCAACCACCTTTTCATCAACAATGAATGCATTATGGAACACTGAAAACTTCTATATGTCTTTTTACTATTTTTCCATTGACATAACACTATGCTCTCATGATGCAACGGTTGTCACCAAGATTGCACCTTGATGCTAAGTCAGGAGCTCAGTAATCTTGTGAAAAATTGGAAGATTTATAGATCTATGGGTTGCCTATGGTGGAAATTCACCTCTAGAGCGAGTTGGTTCTCTTTGATGAACCTCTTGCAAACTTGAATTGATGGGAAAAGGGATAGGAAGAAAACTTGAATTGAAACCTATCCTAAGAGGTGATGCACCAAATGATTTAGAAGATTAATCAGCTATATTGACTCACAATACCTCTCAAAAAAGAAGACCTCATTCATCACAATTCAACTAAGCAAATAATACATCAATATTTATATAAAATGGCTGATTTCAGAGGTTGTTTGAAGGAAAATAAAGTATTTTCACAATTTCAATCTACTAATACTAGTTGAACACAATCTATAACCTATATTACTATGAATCTTCTTGCATTAATATTGTTAAAAAGAGACAACACCAAAGGATTCTAAAAATAATCACAAAAATATCATCAAATCAATTGCTCAACACAATACACCAAGTATTGAAAAGGAAAACTGTTAGCTATTATTGAAATATAAAGGAATTTTACAGTTGACAATGCTTCTGTGAGCTACAATGTTTCTCATGGCTAGCTGAAAAGCAAAGGGAAGAGAAAAATAAACTAACTTAGAAAAGAAAGAGAAAGAAAGCCTTATAGAAGAAGGCTTGAGAAGAATTGAAGATGAGGTATAAGTTCCTCCTTGATTTGAGATGGAACTAAAAACCTTTTCTTGTTTCTTCCTTCAAACCTGCATAAGACCTTTTTGGGTCGAATTTACTTGAGAAGCATGCATAAAGGGCTTCAAAACTGATGTGAACTGAGTGTTAGGTGCTCCAAAAGTGGTCTTAAGTGATGTGTAACCCACGAGGGGCCCAAAACTGAGTATAAACTATTGCTAGTACTTTCAAATCCCCTAATTTTTCAAGTCCTAATTGCTCCTTGAACTAATGGTTAGACTGCAAACTCCCTCTCTATAGGTTTGTGATTGAAACTTGCATTTTAGACTCCACCTCTTTGTGTTATTAACTAATCCTTGAATTGATTGTTAAATGACTTGTACTAGTTCATGATTTCTATGTGACTTGTATTCTCAAGAGTTGCATTTGAGCTTGGAATCTGATAAATGGTTTCATTAACTATCACACCAACACTATCCATCTTTGTAACTGAACATTTGCTTTTTGATAGAGAGTAGTTTGAAGACTTTTTAATGTATTTACATTTTCAAACCAATGTATTGACTGCTCTTGAGTACATATGCCTATGACTGTATTTTCTGAAAGTCCTCTGTCACTTCATGACTGTAACTTCTATGGGCTTAAGGACTGCATTTTGTTCATCTTGCAATATAGAACTCACTGTGATATTCTCTAATGCATCTCTATGTTGGCTCTTCTTTGATGTTGTTTAACTTGTCATAATGCCTAAATCTGATCATAGTTTATTGATATGGTATTTACAATATTATAACATTGTTACAATATGGCCATCTCATTTTTTTGTACTGTGATCATTAGTGTAATTTGTGTACTTTCTCAAATCTACAAGCCCTTTGTATTTTTCTAATTTTGTGACTATCCTAGAATCAAAATTTACTTTTCCTTTTGTGGTTTTGAGTGTTGCTAACCCCTTGTAGCATCTCTCTGGTCTGTGGATGCTTTGTGATAGAAGATCTTTCACCTTTTCTCATTATCCTATAATTGTCTTTTAGCTTATTTTCTGCTACAGGCTGCTATTTGGCTATGTGGATTGTTCTTTCATGTGTCATAATTTCTTTTAAACTCTTTCAAACATCAAGAGCTTATATTGTTCTTCCTCTCAGGTCTACCCTTATGAATGCATTCCTGTATCATTGTTTCTTATCGTTGTCTTTTCACTTGTTTTGAGACTTTTGAATTTTCATACCATGATTACCCATACTGTCTTTTGAAGTCTTTGAATCTTTCCTTTGTGATATAGGATTGTGTATTGTGGTCTGGGAGGATTCACAACTTGACACCATTCTTGAATGCGGTTTTATGATAGAAAATGCAAGATGATTTTTGTGATTATGTTTTCTTGTCATGTTCTGTGAAGAGTGACACCTATTCCCACTCTTTAGGGCATCTCATAATTGTGCCTTGACTGTCAATGTGTATTGGACTAGCTGGGATTGCATTTTTTTGTTATAGAATCTTTTTGTTGATATTTGGACTGTCTTCTTTATCACATAATGACCTATAGCTTGCCATCTAGTTGTCTTATGAGTTGCAACCTACTCTTGCACCATCCTAACAATCATGATGCCTCTAATCTTCTTTCAATTTTGATGACAGTGATGGCTATCTCATTCTTCAATGGACTGATCTATAAACTCCATGACTACTAAATACTACTACTTTGGCTCATATTTTACCTCTAGGGTCTTTATATTATTATTGACTATGAGATTGAGGTGTGCTTGGAGCCTAGCAATATCCACTATTTCATGTGTAACTGTGACCTCATGTTGTAGACCTCACAATGACTTCTCATTGTTCTTATATTAATAAAATTTTCCCTTCCGGGTGTCTATTTGGACTACTCCAATGTTCCTTTTATCTCAAACAAATTGCATAAGCCTCTCTATCAAGACCATGACTATATTAGTATGCTTCTATATGGTAACAATGACTTATTTTTTCTTGTGTGTCATGCATTACCTTTATCCCTTGGCCTAGGTAACCCTATGACAAGCTGCTATGAGTCTTTGAAGACTGCTATATTGTTATAGAGCTCTATCTTTTGTCTTTAGATTCAATACTTCAACCATGAATTTATTGTCTCTTTCATCTAATCTCTGCAAAAACATATTTATTTTTCCTTTGAGAAAGTCTCTGTCTTGAGGCACTGCTATCTTCATGTTCTCATGGCTGGTATAGGCTTCTATATTCTATGAATGCATATCTAAATCTCTATCACTCTCAATGGGACTGCGTTTGGTATCTGTATACTGGTTTCTATAGACTTATAGTTATTATCTGTGGGATTATTTTCCATTGATTGTAACTTCTTAATCTCTCATCAATAAATGTCATAAAAGTATTTAATGTTGTTTTCCACACTATTTTAAGACCCTTTGATCTTCTTGACAACTATAGATTGCTCATTATATCTCTTTATCTTTCCTCTAAAGATGATAGGTAACTATGATTTCTCTTGGGAAAGCACTATTTTCATGCTTCTCTTTAAGCGCTTAATATTGCAATCTTATGGTTTGACTATGATTGTCTTAGGGGTTTGGGGAATAAAAACCTTTGTTTCTATTTTGGACTTCCCTGTACTTGTATAGGTTTGATGTAGAGTCACACAAAAAATAGTGGTTATTCACCCCACTTCCAACAAACCTATCAAATTAATCTTGTATTCACACAAATACCCATCAAAATTCATCATTCAAAGTATCTCAAACTTTCCTCATACAACTTCTCACATCAAATGTCCTTTTGAACTTCTTCTCATTGACCGCTTCCTTGGTCTATGAGGACACAATCCTGTATACTTGCATGAGGTGTACTAGAAACTTTAACCAACTTTGTTTTGACCCTATAGGCCTAAGAAAACACAATTCAATCACCTTTATGTGGTCAATACACTTCCAAGGGTGCCCTACCAATGACCTAGTTGGCTACTAGCCCTATTTTTAAGGTTTTTGGCCTATAAGTAGACATTCTTCCAAATAGACCTCCAAAAAAATTGTAGTTTATAATACCCTTTTGACCACTATGTAACATATATCAGGATGGGCTCTTGATCTCTCAAGTTAGGGTCAATAGTTTTGACTATTCTCCTAGACCTAATGTGCCAATTAGGTCACTTTTACAAAGGAACCCCTTATAAAAAATTGGTTTCATCAAATCAATTCTTGGAGAACATCTTTCCACCTTCAAAAACATTGAATCCATCCTTTTATTAGATCTAGTCCACCCATACAACCTACAACAATCCAATTTTCTTTCAACTGAGACAAGTCACATAGAGATGTCTGGTCTTTTATTGGCCATATCTCCCAGATGCAATCATATTCCTATCCAAAATCACCACTGTCCTAGAGTAAATACATTATCCTAACTTTCCACCGAAGGCCAAAATCTTCCAAAGATGGAAAGTCACGATATTGGCATTTGAATCCAAAACCCTAGGTAGGCGAGGGTTTGGTGACTAGCATCAAAAAAACTAATGCATCTCCCTACAAAATTAATGAAAATTCACTAAACTAAAGGAAAATTGAATATAATTCATTTCCCTACACAACCATGTGCCTCATTTTTTAAGATGAATTCGTACAAGCAAGTACAGAGACCAGAAACAGTGAAATTGACAGGAAAATGTGTGTATTTCAACTGTATTCAACTCCAAAACTTCAACAAATCCAAATATTAAACCACCAAAGGTATATATACCCTTAAATTAACCAACACAACTTCCTCCAATCGTATTTCAAAACAAAATGACCGTTGGAGACAAGTTGCTCCTCCTAGGCAAGTTGTCAACAATTGACAAGTTTAACAAAATTGAGTATTTCGGTATTTGGCCTCCAAACATGACATAAATTCCTCAAAATGGTTCCTTACAATTCAAAATAGCATAAAAAACCTATCCTACCCATCCCTAGACTCCTACTGGCCCGTTGACCAAAGTTGACCAAGTTGGCTTATATATGCCTAACATGATCAATGACCTTACAAATGGGTCCAAACCAATGCAAAACCACACAAATTGGTCCTGAGGACCTTATTAAATGAAAAAATGACTAAATGACTCATGATACATCATGAGCCTTCATGATCCCTCATGGTGTCCTTATGGTGCCCCTACACCAAGGATGACCTTTGAATACTTCTTATTTTTGAAACTCCATGTTTTGTGTATATCTCAAGTTTGGTATGATGACTTCTTCATAAAGTTATGACCGCACTACTATTATTTGGGATTGCATCTTTTATCATTTACCTATATATTGTGACAGTGATCTTGCAATGAACTTACTTGTGCATTTTTTATTTGACTATGACCATAGTTGTTAGACCTACTATAGTTGCCATTTTCTTCTTATCCAAGATTGCAAACTGTGTCTTTGGTTTGGACTATTCTTATGATCCCTTCATATGCTTTGTATTGTTCAATCAATGCCAAAACAATGATAAAGTCTTTGTGTGTTATGTTGGGACTGCATCAATACTTTTGACATGTCTATGTGTTCTTTGACTCTTAGAAGACTGCTATCTACCTCTTGAAGCTCTTTGAAGCCTTTTTAGTGCTTGCAGACCTCGATGGGTTTGTTTTGAACATCATTATGTCCATTTCAATGCACTGTCCTTTTTGAAAGACTCTTGCTCATACCTCTTTGTGATTGGCTTGGAACTTGCACTTCTATGACTGTAATTTTGTATATAAGTTGCCTTCTGAAGAATGTGTATTGACTATCATTCTTGATTTTATAGCTCTCTTAGGCTTTTAATCAGTCATGCCCTAGAATGAGGCCATGGTTGTGGCTATTGATATTTGTGTATTTTTGTGAGTGTAGCATCTATGTATGGCAACTTCATACAAACACTAATAACTAAACTTTAATAACTTTGTATATTCATTCCTATTGGGAACAAAAAGAACAAAAATCCTTGCATGAATAAAACTTCTTCTCATGAAAGACCAAGAAGATATCAAATATAGAAAACCTCAAAAGAGTGTATGCATGCTCTTTGCATGAATCGATAAAGAAGTCTTCTCCATCCCTTCTCTTCTATTGTATAAGCACTTTTGCATTCAAGAGCCTTCACAATAACCTTGAACTACCATAAACCATTGTGTAAAAGCTTGGGATTTTTAATAAGAAAATAAATTCTCAAATCTCTCACTGGGTTGCATGCATTCTTGACAACTAAATATAGGAAGATCTCTCCACGTGAACATTGAATTCATGATGAAGTCCTTGTTCTCTTGTTAGATATGTCATTTGAAACTCCATTGAAACAATTGTTCTCCCTAACTCTAGCTTTGGCCCACACCACGTGAAAAAAGATACATGATAAAGAACCCTATGTAGATAAGAGCCTCCAACTAGTTGTTCTTCTCATGCATGCTTAAAATTTACCTCTTTCACTTTCTCTTCTTTGATTAATATCTCATTTCCCTCCAAATGCCTCCCTTTGCATGAGTTTTTTCTTTATTCATGGTGTGAATATATCATTTCTTTTAAAGATTAGCATACCTCCAAACATTTAGGTAAAGAATATGCATTTTTATTTAAACCATCACATGCTATATACTTTGACCTTTTACATTTCCAACTGAACTTGTAAAAACTAGGCTAAGGTTTGACTTTTGGTGTGAAGAAGGATTTCTTTAATTGATTTTCCTCCCTTTCTTTTCCACTTCAACACCTACATCTTTTAAGACCTTTATACCAAACTTAAGGGTGTGAGGCTATTTTTGTCCTAATATTAAAAAATATGTAACATTTTTGGTGACTTCTCAGGGGTGTTTTCCTGCTAAACACATTAGACCAACTGCCTCGCTTATCCATTGGGCATAGGAGTCATTGATTTGGCTTGGGAAACTCATTTTTCAAACCTTGACCTTGCTGTTAGAAGCATTGAACAACAACAAAACTAAAATACAAACTAGAAAAACAAACTAAAACATGTGCATTCAACACTTAGAGGAATGGAAAAAATGAATTGAAAACCTACACTAACCTACCCTAACCAAGAATAAAACTTGGTCACACAAAACTATTCACTAGTTTTCGGAAATAGCAACCATTTCTTCCTAATTTGGGATGCATTACATGTTGATGAACAACTAAGAAAAGTTGAGAAATGAAGAGGTGTCTTACAAATAATTGTAACATTGCTTCAAGAATTAAGACATTATGAATTACCTCTTCATTTTTCTCATTCATACTACTACTTGGAAGAGCATAGGCCATCTGAGAATGATGCTCTTTAATTGAAGCTTCAAGCTTGGGTGTGAGCTTGACCTCCTATGTCTTCTTGGCGTGAAAATGGACTAAATGCCTTATAGGATAGCCCCTTGTATGAATGAAACTCAATCTCTCCTTGTTGGTCTCAAATTTGATGGACTGCTTCTTCAGCCTTAATCTATTGATTGGAAAGAATTGGTTCGTGAACCATGGTTTCTAACTCATCCT